>NW_020447242.1:1341398-1476524 GCF_003343035.1 Apteryx rowi
GCAAAGGGATTTCAGAAAGACAAACCAGGAGTTTTGTGGCTGCCATTGCAAATGAATGGGCTTGGGAACTCTGTTCATTCTTGGCAGCAACAAACCTGTCTGTTTTTATATAGACAGCTTTCACACTGATGGCAGGTAAAAGTTAGGTGAACAAGCAACTGGGTTTAAGTGGAAGCACCTGAGCATTAAATAATGCCTCATCTCCAACAGCCCAGACATTTCTTTATTATAAAACAGAGTTGAAAAAACAGGTGTTAGGAGTGCTGCCACTAAAATTAACAGAGATGCTCATTTGCAATTAGAGTTCATATCGTCTGACACTTTCCAAATGCAAGCCTGGAAACCAATGGTCATTAAACTTATTTGAGATTTGAATCAGTTTAACTGCCAGGTAAAGCTGTCAAGTATGTTGTCAGTCATCCATAGTAGCTTTCAGGGGTGGAAAGAAAAATAACGGAGTGGGGGATGGAGGGAAGAGAAGAAATAGAAATTTTGGAGGGTCAGTTCTCCTGTCTATACTGGTCCTTTCCTTGGGCCTTCTCAGTTAATAGTTGCTTCCCAGAGGTTGCATGGGTTCATATAAGATATGAAAGACATACGCAGGAAAACTGATTATATCGTATTGCATGATGGAGCATGTGTGTTTCTTTTTCTTTTTTTTTTTTACTCTTTTGAGTTAGGAGGGGCAAACCTGGCCTTTGTATCAAGTCTGGTCTGTCACTGGAGCATTTCATAAGGGCCAAAGTAAATGGCCATTGCTGTCGTGACAGTTGGCAGCGCTGCGCTATCCATGCTCCTGCAGCTCCCAGGCTACAGCCGCGGTCATCTGTGCCATATTCCCCAGCAGCCAAATGCATTCAGGACACTCTCACCTGTAGGAGGACAAGGTTTGTCCCTGCACAGGGAGCTTTACTTTGAGGATCTGACTTTTTGCAAACAGGACAAATGAGTCAACAATCTTTTGTCGTTAATTACTTGTTTCGGGGAAGGCAGCAGACTGGAAGGGTCCTACTCACAGATGCTGAGATCATTTGAAATCGTAAAATGCAGGCAGGATGGCCAAACCCAGACATTCCAGGCACATGAATCAGGCCCCATAAACCATGAGATTGTCTTAAAATAGTGATCTTTAAAAAAACGAATGTTGGGTTCTCTTAACTGCCTTCTGGCTTTGTAATCTTCAAGGTACACAAGAGATCAAACTTTCAAAATGTCCTCATCAAACATGGGGACCTGAATCTATTTTTTGAAAGGAAAACTGAGATTGTTAAAATACTACATAAGATAGGGAACTTTGGTTTTCAAGAAGAACATCAAATATTACCAGACTTCCAATAACATCACAAGAGTTGGCAACAAAGGAAGAGCATCTATACATTGAAATAGTCTTTCCCAGGCACTTTAATAAGACTTACACATTTTATATTCTAACTGTGCTTTAATTAAAACCAGTTACTTTCTTTTGTTCGAAATAGCTCAAACAATTCAGCACTTTAAAAAGAAAGGAAAAAATAGAAGAAAGAAGCTATCTGGACGGGTTTCTAATAGTGGGTGTAAATCCAATCATAATCAAGATTTATTTGTACAAATCATTTCAGTGGGAAAAGAGAACCTCCAAAGTGTGCATTCAATTAAGTATCATACCAAACCTTTGTTATCCTTGTGTAGACCTGGCTAGTGTCTATGTACATTGTTAATCAAACATAACAATATCATAATCATAAATAATTCCTATTTCTCATGAAAAGCTGACTCCAATCTAAAGCATTGGGGTCTGCATTTCTATTGCTACTTGTAACTACTTGAAAGCAAAAGCAACTTCATTATTGTAGATTAAATTGCAGTCAAATGTTAAGTTATGAACTCTCTTCCGACTTCACAAGATTGTGTGGCATTTTTGCCTGTTAGCTGAAATCCTTAATAATGCATTAGATGACCAAAATTTCAGAAGAATTTGTTTGAGATTTCTTCTTTGGCTTTATCTGCAGTTCTCAATGAGCAATGCATCATCCAAACACATTATAGAAATTAGAGTCTGCATTCCATTACGCATTCAGACATTTATAGCAGAATGATAAACCTGTCTGTACCTCAGGGAGTTGGCTTTATAAATCAAGGCTTCCTGTAAAAAGATTACATTCTTATTTGAAATTATTGGGGTTCTATATCTTCTTCCTATACCACATTACAATAAACACAAGGAAAAGAAGGGAGAAAGGAATTAAGGTGGGAAGGAAGGTGATGTTTTATTAGAGGCAAAATGTGTTATTATTTTATTCTGATTTTGAAAGCAAACTGAGATTTCTGGATTTCAGATTGGAACACTATTCTGGAGCTCATACACAAACCTGATCTCTCAAGTCTATTTTTGGAACTTATCTGCTTCTGTGGTACCAGAGAACCTCAGAAGTCTTTCATGTGTTTATCACCACTGAACTCCTGTGAGGGAGGAAAATACTGTTATTGCTGTTTTTGAGATCAGATGTTAAAGCACAACTGCTCAGGTCTCACAGGCAATCTCTGACCGAGCAGGGAACTGAGCCTGTCTCTCCCAAGTCTCAGGTCAAGTATGAGGTGGAGGAATGGGAAGAACAGCCACCGGAGCATCCTGTTTCTCAGCAGCAGGACAGGCTGGGTCAGGACACACTCCCCGAGCTCCCTGAATGATAGGAAGGGACTTGGCTAGCTTATTTCCTGGAGTGCTTTGCTCTGAAGATGGCACGATGAGCCTGTTTGGTGGAGCTGGTCACCTAGATTACGTCTACAGTGTGAGCTGCCTCTCTCCTCCAGTGTGTGCTGGTGCCGTACCCCAGCAGAGGGTACAATAGACTTAGGTCTTCTGGAGCTTTGATTTATACCACAACGGATACCCACAGTGACTTCAGCATCTACACATTAACGTCATTTAAGGCAGAGTGAATTATCATCTATGCATTAACTTTATTTTATTCACTGCAGAGTTCTTTAAGGTTAAAATGCCTCTTGGGAATTGCACCCTAAACTGATCAAAAGGCTCTATGGATCTGAAAACCACCAAAGGACACTGATGAGTTCATATGACACAAGACCCTCATCTTGGAAAATAAAAGCTTTTCATAAGTGTGTAAATGCAACCATCCTCTCATTTTTTCCCCTGTGAGTAGAATCTGGTTTCCTGGGTTCACTGTGGAAGAACACTTTCGAATTTTGCACTTTTCTGCCTAGAAATAAAAGTTTCACATGGTGTTCTTAATCGTCTCAAAGCCTGAACCACTTGTTTATTTTATTATACTTAGATATTCCATTGTAAATGTAAGCTATTTACTATTCTACCTTTAGGAACCTATCCTAAAGCTAAGTCTGATAAGTTAATTTGATCAAGAGAATTTATCCTGCATTGTTCACTTAATCTGGGATTTAGACTCAGGAAGTCTTGGAAGAAAAATTTGCAAGACAAATCCTATTTTACAATCAATAATCCTTACTCTTTGCTAGTTGGTTACAATTAGAGATGTAACACAATATTGATAAGGACTCAGGAAATTTAACATATACAGTATTGATTCCTTTTTGTTCTTGATTTCTTATTTGATTTTTACATTATAAAATACTCCCAAGAGATACAAACAAAGCCTAAGGAGGCCAGACGTAGATGCTGTACCAGCACTACAGAAAAAAATAATTCAGCATATGCAGTCTTCAAACCATAACCATTAATCTTTTGATACAGTGCATCTCTGAGTGTGGACTCATAAACCATATAATAAAATACAGATATGCCACAACAATTGAAGTCAGCTCCTGCCTTTTCTCAGCCATGTGACTTACAACAGCAGAATAAGAGCACAGAAATGAGTGCAGGGTAAACTTCATGAGAACAAAGGACCAAATCACATTACACTCTCAGCCCTTAAATTTGTTTAACGTTTTGAGATTTGCAGATCATACTACAGAATCACCTATTTTATAGTGACACTATATGTTGGTTGGCTTACATTTCCCACAGTCAAGCCTTATTTCATTGTCTAATAACTTTGAGAGAATTTCATTATCTGGGCAGAAATCTTGCAATGCTGTGTGCCTGAATTTGGGAATATTTCAGAATGGGATTAGCTATATCTGAGATGAGGCTAGTGAAAAAATGACCTTATTTTGTTCTGTTTTTCATTGAAGATATCACTGAGGTGTTTTCTTTGAAAAGTTCTAATCACTCAATTTCTAAACAATGAAATTGAAGTTTAACAAAGGTTAATGTTTGTATCACGTGCGGCTTTTGCTACTCCTGGGAAATTTTACCCAAATTTAGACAAAAGCATAAGCCTATTTTATAGCTCAGAGCTGAAAGGGAATTCAGTGAAATCTGAATGAACTGCTGCATGAAACTAAGACAACTAAAATAACAGAAATCTGCATATCTGACTGGGCATCTCTTTGCACCATATTCATGTATGGGTAATTAGTTACAGCTTTGTACAGCCTTTTTTCATGAAGCAGTGATGAGAGCCACACAAGAGATTGTTAAGAAGTAAATAATACTGTTTTTATAGCAAAGCTTTAAACAGAGCAAAGGGTGACATATTGAAGAAAGAAAACAAAATATCAGCTACCTCATCATTAATCACCAACCATCCTCTGCACTGAATGAGATAGGCATCTTTGAAAAGACTAGGATGTGATCATATAATTTAAGACTGAATAATAATGTGTAGGCATCTTTTTCTGCTGTTTCCTTACTTTCAAGTGCCTAGCTTTGTGATCTTAATAACGTTGTCTTAGTGACAGTGGTGTCGTAGCCATAGTGAGCAAAGGCGATAAGAAAAGCTAGATTTGTCAGAAGAGATCACGCGTTTCATCAGGCCAGGTGATGTATCTGGAAAAAGCAGACAAGCTTTGAGGGAGGCATGCCTACAAACTTTGCTTCTCTGATGCCCTTTAGCATGGTACATGTGTGAGTTGTGTGTGTGTGTGTGTATCTAATATATAAATAATATAAGAAAGACATAGTTCATGTGTGAGAGAAAAAACCCATAGCAGTATGACATTCCCAGATGTTATTTTTCTAGTATAGGGTATATGCAGAGAGTAGCTTCCCTTCAAATAGCTTGCAAACCTCCTAGTGCTGTTCACTGTATTCCTTGTTTCAGAGCCACCAGAAACAAGCCAGAGCAGCAATATGTATATAACTAGGCCTTGCATGTTTGTATATTTTTAGTAAGCACAGTTATTTGGTACCCAGCTGTGCCCCGTGGTTTTTTTCATATTGTTTTTGTTGTTTAAAGATCAAAAAGCACAGGCATATACTGTACATTGTAAAGAAAGGAAATGAGGAGGCAAAACTTAGATAATTTGAAAATCTCTCTGGCACTTGTCCAAGGCACAAAATACAACCCTAAGATACCCTTGAATATTACATTATGTACCTTCTGCAGAGCCAGAATCTGTGCAGTGTTTGGTTTGCATTACTCCAACTTCCAAATAGTGAAATTCCCTTAGTACTGGCTTCTACAATTTCATTATCTTCAGCACCATCAGCTACAAGGGCCTCAGAGAAGCAATTTTTAACTTTCAAATGTGACTAATGTAAGCATTTAACTCTAAAAGGCCTTTTGTTTCATGTCTGAATATGAAGATGTTTTTCTTCTAATCTTCTTTCCTTGACAATAATTTGAACTGTTTCACAGACTGTCAAGAACATGGTGTCGGTGAGGGGTTATTACCAGTTTCTCTATTTACTCTGTGGGATCTTAATTCACATGAAATACCTCACAGATGAAAAAAGAGAATATTTTATAAAGCTGGAAGGTGATTTAGCTGGGTAAAGCTGTGCAAACCGCCCTTGGTCTGAGCTAAGTGGCGGGAGCAAGCACACAGCTCTGCGGGGTGCCAGCTCCCCCATGGACAGGYGGCTGCACAGGGTCCCTCCCAGCCAAGGGGGGATGTCTCGCCGGGGCCAGGCCAGAGGGACCGCGCGGCCCAAAGCAGTGCTTTGGAGACCACCGGCTGCAAGGAGCAAGCCCCAGAAAAGTGTAAGGAACAGCAATGAGTTTAGCCAAAAGAAGAGCTTCTTTGGCTACGATGTTTCCGAGGAAGGCAAATCCAGATCTATAAGCAGGGCAACTCCTCCTGTTGTTTGTTTCTACTGTGTACCAAAACAGGTTTTTATACCAAGAAATACCTCTTTTCTTGCTCACTTTTCTTTTTTCCTGATGGAATCAGCATTTCAATGCTTGGAATATTAGTTCTCTCCTGAGCCAAAAAGAACATTATTATTTTGAGTTCAGGAATTATCATGAGGAAATTATGCAAATTCAACCCAGAAAAAATAGGCACAAATCTGTGGTGCTCATATCCAACCTTTTGTGTTTTCTGAAGGTTAGCTTTTAAACTAATAGAATCAGCCCAAGAAAGTGAATCCTTATGCAGGCAAAATATCCAATGTTTTGTGTGTGCTTTACCTAAAGAAAGAGTTCTGGATGTGGGCATGCAAAGTGCTTTTAATGTCATATTCACCTCCGTTAGACAATAAATAAAAGGGGCTAGGCTGTGTGGTATGTGTTGATGTACTTCCCTAGAAAATACAAACACCACAGATATTATAGATTATCATACATGGATGCTGGCAAAGTGTTTGCAGATCAAGATTTTTCCCAAGTGAACTCTGAGAGCAAAAATGTGCCCTCAAGATGCATGTACAGCTCCCGTTGGCAACAAAAGAACCTGAATGTGCACACATCTAAAGGCAAACCTTGGACCACAGTCAAGCCACAGGAGAAACTCACTGAAACTGGGTTTATTTAAGTACATAAAAACAAGGAGCAAGATATCAAAGTATTGTACGTGCACGCAGCAAGAGAGGGAGATGCATGCAATAGACTGTGGGGCAAGCACTCTAGACGAGAGATGCAAAGCAACATGTTAGAAAAGCAAACCTCTGGCATATATTAAACAAAGGTTGTCTGGATAAAATGAAAAACTAGTCACTCAGTAGTGACTGGAGGATTRTGCACACACAAGCCTTTGAAATTCAAATGAGAGGGCAGGAACTAAAATCCTAAAAAGTAAAGGAAGCTTTTAAGAAGCCAAATTCTAGATGGGTCAAAATAAGCATTGATAGAGTAGCAATGTCTGATTTTGAATTTAGAAATCTGCACAGAGAAGAAAAATGAATGGAAATTCACTTTCATGTAAATCACACTATTTTCAGATAATTCCATGTACGATATAGACAATTCTCAACCGAGTTATATTTCTTTAGGTATCTATTGCTTTCTAATATAGATATTAAACTAAAGAAAGAAAAACCCTTATATTTATTGTGAATCCCACTGAATAGAAATTGTGTTACCTGAAATGTGGAAAGTGATTTAGAAGATGTGTGTGTGTGCATGTGTGTGTGCATGCACATACATGTAATAAAGGCTGATGGATAGATATATATGCATGCCAGGGTATATCCATTAATTTATATCTATAGTGATTGTAAAAGAGAATTTTAAATTCTGTCTTACAGCAGCTTCTGAATAATATGTAAGAACACATAGCTTTTCTGAAATATCTATGCTAGTAGTGCATAAAGTCTTTTATCTCCAGCGGGTGAATCCTGTGCAGGACATCTGTGAAGTGTTCAGTATCATCACTGTGAGAGTTTTCCCATTTTTCATTTTTAATCATTCTGTTCCAAATCCACTTTCCAGAGAGTGAGTGTCCACATCCAAAAAAAAACCCCTTCATGGATGCCGTCGGTGGTCTAACAGGGCAAGCTGCCGGGCTGCTGCCTCCAGCTCTCCATGGAGGAGCCATGAGGTTGCCGCCACGTGACCTGCAGCCCCTCCTGGCGGCTTGGCCAAGCTGGGGAGGACGCAGCAGGAAATCAGTAAGCAACATATATTTATTGCTTTCAGGAGAGCAGAAGGAAGGCAGCTCCTGCTGATGCCGCCACCGCTGCAGCCTGCACCATACGTCTGCCTTGGAGGTGGGAAAAACCCATTCCCCACCGTTCGCAGGCTGATCCATCTCTGTGCATGACACTGCAGCTCCCAGGATGTCGGGYTGGGGTTGGGGTGCTGCCAGGGAAGGCTGAGGGCTCCACCACGTCCCCCTCAGCTCCACGCGCAGCCCGCTGCTGGTCCCGCTGCCCTTGCCCCACTGCCACCACGTGCACAGGCTGTGGGCGCACACTGCCTCCAGCATCCTTAGAGCAAATTTATGGCAATTCATATCCGAGTGTTTCCAAAGCTAAGCACATCATGGATTGCTGTTTATTTAATGATAGGGAAACATATTGACTGTCTTCTTCCTCAAGTCTTTCTTCCTCCGTGGTTCAGTTCCCATTTAATTGCACACAGCAGGAGTGGATGCAGCGTCAATGCTAATGAGGGAGCCGAGTCCACGCCAGCATCCTTCCCAAGCTGGGGCCGAGCCTCCCTGTCACATCGCGTGGTGGCCTCGCATCCTGCCACATGCCCGGGACGGGGAAGAGGCGGTCGTGCCTCATCCCACACCAGCCTGGGGGAGCCTTGGGGGTGCATGGCCCCACCAGTGCTTGAGAACAGAAAAATGGTTGTACAGACTTTTTCATAGGAAAAAAAATGTCTTTATGAGCTTTACTGAAGACACAGTTTTAGTGGGTTTAGCTCCAAATCCCTTTTCAGGCAACGCTCTCATCAGCTTCACTGCTGAATGAAGCAGTTTCATTTTGGCCCTCCCACAAGGAACATGCATAGGTTGTTTAATTCATCCACACACAAAAAACACTTTAAAAAAGATTAATTTTTCAAATTACTCTATCCCCATCCCCAGACATCTATGAATATTTACAGGCAAAAAAACAATAATCTGTTTCAATATAATCTAATGTACTGAAAAAAATAAATATATTGTTTCCATCTGTCAATTAAAATGCTTGCTCAAAATGAGCAGTTAACTTGTAGGTAATTCTCCATAATCTCTTTACTTGAATAAAGCCAAATACATTTGCCTGCCTATAGTAAAAAAAAGCCCTGAACCTACTTTATACAACAACCTATGTAAACTCATAAAAATTGTTATTTACTCACAGAAGGTTTCAATTAACACTTCCTTTATCAGATATTTGCTTTAACGTTCCCTATGCGCTCTTTGTAGAGATCAGTCTATTTATTGTTTTAACAGTTTTTACCTTTTTATCAGTTATTTGCTAATAGAGTATTTCACTTAACATGCAGCGTTCGCTTGAACCACCTTACAATAAAAGTATTCCTTTAATCATTTCAGACATTTTAGCAGGCAATCATTTATGTATGTATGTATGTATGTATGTATGTATGTATGTTAGCAATTAAGGATACCTTTAATATTAACCTAATCAAGCTCCACTCTGAGGTTAGGTAATCATCACTTTTGCTTCATGCAGTCAGTGAGATCCTGCCTTTTATACATTTTACTTGGTCGTGTCAACATGCATAAGATAAAGTACAATAAAGGGCAAGACGTAGTTTTAGTGTCTCTGTAGTTGCATTTTCTCCCTATTTTCCTAAAAATGTTTTCAAAGTATGAAACAAGAACTAACTACACTCAAAGCCAGACCACACTTGAGACTAAATAAGCATGTATGTTGTTTATTGTCTCAAATTCCTTTTCCCTAATGCTTTGTTAATGTTTTGTTTCACTAATGCTAAATGAAATACTGTATTTTCAGAAGGCTGCTGCTGACATTTCATTAGYTTCTGAAGGAGAAAAACAAAAATTCCCTGAAATCTAGTTAGACCAACAGAAACATTGTGGTCAGCAGACATGGTGGAGTACAAAATAAAGAAAACGCTGCACTACAGCAGTGAAGAAGTACAAGACCTGACTGGGACGTCACAAGGAATATTGAAATGCCTATAGTGATAAATTCCACTATATATATATTATATATAATATAAAATGTTTTGTTATGCTTATATATATATATATATATAATGTTATGTGTTTATATATATATATATGTATATGTATATGAAAGGCCTGTTGACATATGCACTTTGAAACTTGTGGTTTCAAAGCAGAGATAGGTTTTTGTATAGCCATCTGCAAATTCACTGCTCAGCACTGCAGAAAGAGAAGCAATGCCAATACCCTGTCTCTTTATCCTTAAGCTCTTGCATCACCTGTGGGGATGAATCAATGCTATTGGCAGTGCACATTTTTTTATTGCCTTTCCCTGGCTCCAAATGAGCTATACAGATTGCAAGGGCAGAAAGCTACTGAGTTACAGAGTCATGGCCAGCTTTATGATTTGGTAAGGCAAATCCTTGGCCACGGAAATGCAATTGAACCAGGGCTTGGCAGACAGGTTGTATTACTGAGATGATTCTTTGGCATCCTAGACCTAATTGGTTTATTACACCTGAAAAATGGTGAGAAGATGGGTGTCCTACTGCAAAAGCACCCAGCCACAGTCCCATAGTGAATGCTCAGTTTATTCACATTTCACTGTGCCACTTTCTTGAGATGATAACAATCCCCCATCAGTCACTGGATTTAGAGTTTCAAAATACCCTTTAATACCATCCCTAGATACATGATCAGCTATCTGAATACAGGTTTACTGGCAAACGCTAGTCCCACAATCAAAAATGTTCCTATAGAAGGAAATGGCTCATTCAATGGGTACATGCAGAAACTGTCATTTATTTCCTCTTTACAATAATTAGAGGGCAGAAAAGGGAGAAAAGAGACACTAAAAGGACAGCTTTATGTCATCATATAGATGATCACCTTGCCTTAATGCCATTTAGAAATTCCTGATATTGGACAGATAAATTAGGAAGATAAATTGTGGGTGACAGAGATTGGATCAGAGAGAGTCTAAGGACCATTTTATGTATGTTTTATCTCTATGAACACAGATTTTAATACCCTGTGTTTTATTTCTGCACAAAATGAGGCTAGGTTACCTTTGCCTAGTAGATGTATTCGTCTTTTATAACAGAGAAAAATGTATAAATTCTGAGGGAAATGTAATATCTTTTGACATAGTTTTAGACCACMCACACAGCAAGCTATGGAAGCCAATAATCTTAAGCCAAGATATGTTTAAATCACTGAACAAAGCTTTTGCCTTTTTACACATCTTGTATTGTCTAATAAAAAACGTGAGCTGGTTGTGGGCTATTTAGAATTTTTGAGCCTGCGCTTTCGTCCAGTCTATGATGCAGTTATTATCTTTCCTGATATAAAATCCATTTTAAGTAAAAATATACAATCTAATGTACTCTGAAAACGGACCTCCAATTTAGAAGGGAAAAGAATGTCATCTATTTTTAGTGCTACGTATCTTTTAGTACCTGATATGAGGTCAAAATCTGCTCTGAGCAAATAAGTTATGAAAGAAAAGGATACAAGGGTATATATACTTTTATTGGAATCCATTTTCCTTCTTTACCTAAAAATCAGGATTATTGTTGACCTGATCCTGATCATTCTTTGTGTTGAGTTTAGAGATTACTGCTGCAAGCAAAGTCTTGTAGCACTTGATAGCACTAAGCTTATGCTTAGCCTTAAGGGTTAAACGGGGCATGGCCCGTATAAAGTAATTACCATTCATTCCCATTCACTACTGGCCCCTAGCAAGGGGAAATGYTAGTAACTTTGGAGATGGATTTAAGACCAGTTTCACCCAGGCAAGGATGGTTCTCAACCAAAACCCACTGAAACTGGTGGAAAGGGTTCCCCTGAACTCATATGAGCTTTAGATTAGGTTCCTAGCTATCAAACATAGAGCAGGAATAAAAGAGCCTTTACTTTATTTGAGAATTTGTACATTTTTGCCAAAATAGACCTGGAATCTGGATGACAAACGTTTGCATTTATCCAAAACATTCTGTCTATGACTCCCTTAATTAGAGCCAGATTCACATTTTGTACCTTATCTGCAAGTAATCCCCCTGGCTTCAGTAGAACCGTTTGTGGAAAAAGCAGCCAGCAGCTCCACACAGGTACAGAGTGCAGACCTTGGTGCTGTATTTCTCTGTATTATCCATTTTCTCTGTGTTTGCCTATGAAATATTTACAATCTCTGGAGCAGTGAACTGTCAGGGTTAAGGAAAGCAACTCATTTCCTTCCTTCCCTCTTTTGTTCCGGCTATAAGTAATACCAATTGTACCAAAAATGTTTCCAAGCAAATGTTCCAGCCCTTGTACCTGAAGTTACTCTGGAAAATGTTTTCGCTTGCCAGAGTTGTGGCTTTGCATAAGGTAAAGAGCCTTGTACTCTCTGCACTTTCTCCAGTAACAATGATTTGATTCAGTCAGCCACCAGCTTGAGTTGAAAACAGTGATTAAGCTTGGCTTAAGTTGTGAGAATCATATCAAATCTCCTTAAGTTCAGTCCAAACAGTGGAATGAAAATATAGCTTTTCCTTTAATAAAAAAATTACAAGCTTTTTAAATGGAGCTTAAAACAAGTGGTCTGAATTAAGTTTTAGTTGTGATCTCAGGTATTGCTTTTTCCTTGTAAAGCCTGGGATTTGCAAGTTATTTGGCTAAAATTTCATTGAAAGCTTGAATAAACCAGAGTCTCTAACTTACATTTTTGCATAAGAGAAAAAAATGAGTTAAGCATGAAGCTGGGTAAGAGGCAGGAGAGAAGATTGGAAGGAACGAGGAGCAGCAGCAGACCTGAAAATCTCTTAATGTTTTGTCTTTTTCTTCTGTTATCTATTTTAGTACTAATGAGAGAACTACCCATATGTAAGGAACAGGCATTATATGCTAGGCAACATATTTATCCGAGGTGGGTATAATTCAGTTCTCCTGTTACTCTTTTAGGCAATGAAAACAAAAGTACCAGAACAAGGCCCCAGATATTACCAACACTGTACACAAGTGGGGTGTCCAAACCTCACCCAGGTTCAGATAACTGGTGGTGTGCCACGAGCTGAAAAGCAGTGCCGTTTGCATGGAGGAGAGCAGACTGCCTTTCCCCTGGCATCCCGTGCCGACGTGCCACCCCAGGAGTCCAGCAGTGTCTGGGGGTGACAGCTTGCTATGAAAGATGAGATTCATGGTCAGCAAAATTACTTAAAAAAATTACCTAATTGCAAGATGCCTTAATTTTGATGGGGTGGTCATCATTTTGATGGTTCCCACCTTCTACCATTTTTTAACGCCTGGCATAATTTGGACAGTAGAGGCAGGAGCCCTTCCTATGTGCTGAGAAAGCTCGGCTTAGCTCCCTCTGTGCAATGGAGTGGGCATCTCTGGGCTGCTAAGAAGACATACAGCATTTGCAGAACTGCAGATACCAGCCTGCAAAGCTCTTCAGCTTTAGCTCTGAACAGGTAAGTGCTTTCCTGGGGCTACTTTTATTCCCTTCGAGTAATTCCATATAACCTTTAAGGCTGGTATGTTACTTACTTTTACAATATGGCAGCAGAAGCCCAAAACAAGTCTCTTCTCTGCCACAGATAGCAGCGGCTGCATAAGCAGAGAACAGCTTCATGGCACTTTCCCTGTGGTCCAGAGAAAGGGCTAGCAGAAACCCGCAGCCGACTGCTTTCCTCCTGGGGCAAGTTCCCTATGCTGCCCTCTCTACCGTACGCCACGTTATCATCAGTGGCGATGAGCTGAATGTGGCACCATTTTTCATGCCATGTATGTGTCCCCGCCAAACCGGTTGCCCGTGCACATGGCCAACAGCCCTAACCAGGGCAGGGCAAACCAGCGACTCTGGCACCACAGACCATATTCTGGGCATGTTTGCTCGAGGGGTTCGGGAAAAAAAATCTTCCCCAGTTCTACCTTGCTTGAATCTACTCCCTTTTTTTGTTACCAAACCATACGACTGCGTGCCTAGAAATCTGCAGCAAAATTAATGCCAAACTGTGGAGAGACTAAAGGCTGCTTCAAAGTCCAATCAAGTCAAAGGAAAATGTTCTCTTTAATTTCAACTTACAGGAGAATTCGCTCATAAGAGGTTTGCTAAGAGAGAACGAGCATAATTCTCTCAGGTCCAAAGGAATGTACCTGTCTGCAAAGTCATATCTAATGGTAGAGCTTTTAACATTAAAAAAAAAATCCCACCTGATTTCAGCATTTAAAGGTCTGCATCCCAGAGGAGACAAATATGTTCAGCTGCTAATCCCCAGGTGCAAGAAGTTGATCTAATACAACCGCAGCTCTTCAAAGTTTAACAGTGATCAATTTGCATCGTTTCAATCAAACCTCCCTCTTCCCCGGCCCGCCTCGCGAGAAGCCTGAGAACATGCACAAACACTGCGTCCCCCTTGCCTGCCTTTTGCCTCCCGGTTTTTAAACAATGAGAGTGAAAAGGTTGCATTTGTGTGCATTCCCATGCATTCCCACCCACACATGGATTCAAAGCTTGCTACCAGCATATTGTAGTTTTTACCTATTGCTTTACATTTTTAAAATAGGACAATGCAGCTCTGGAAATAGTGAGGTTTTAGGGTAGAGATCTGTTAAAGAAAGATTTTAATATGGTAAAATCAATCTAAAATCTGTACTAGGCAGGCGAGTGGCAGGGGATAACATGAGCAAAGGGAATAAAAAGAGCTCTAAAGAGCCCATACCAGTTGCTAATACTTAATCTCTTTAAATAATGAATTAGCTGCTCATATCTACTGTCGCTGCTAAGAGAAAGCACTTTCTTTGTGAAGTGAAGTAAAGCTTGAATACCCATGAATTATTCAATATAAAGTGTGCCAGTTAAAATGCCTTGATATTGGAAGTCAAGTGTAAGATTATCTTTTGTCTGTCAGAAAGCATCTCTCCCATGTTACTGAGACTTGAGGGGGTGGGAAAAGGGGCCAAGCAGTGCACAAACACATCAAGAAAAAGAAGCGAGGCAGTGTGCTAACACGCAGAACCGTTTCGACTCACAGATGAGCCTCGGTTATAAGCAGGGATAATTCTTTTGCGCTTTATTCTATTTACTATTTCTGTTCTTTACCTTCACGATTGCTCCATGGTCTGTGACTTGGAGGGAATCACGAGTGATGCAGCGAAGCTGCTCCAAGGCTTCTTCCAGCGGAGACGGTATCAGCTATTGATCTGTCAGCCTCTGCTGACATGGAGAAATAGATTTCCTTACTCAGGTTTCTAACAGCTTCCCAGGCTGAATAACGACCTTTCCGCTGTATCGGAGTGTGCAATCTAGAAGAAAGCATGTTGCACGGTGCTGTTGGCAGCACAGAAAATGGCCGTTTCTCAGGAGGGCTCGGGCCACCTGGCCCTGTGGCGGTGCAGGCTTTGCCCAGGGCTCGGTGCCCCACTGCTGGAGCATTTTCTTCTGATTGCAGTTGAGTTCAAAGGATCTCTGAGTCCTGCAACTGCAGAGARAAAAGCAGACTGGTGCTTTGGAGAATGATTTCTTGGGTTTTAATCCCTCTTTCCCATCCTTCCCCCCTAAGTTATCCCAACACTCAGATTCCTTCTACTTCCTTAGTGCCTCCCCGGGGCCTTTCTAATCATATGGTTTGTATTTGGGGATTTTTCAGGTACAATGCTGCAACATGGGCAGTTAGTACACAGATGCAGTATGCAAAAACTAATCAACAAACTGGACAGTCAAAACGGGCCGTGTACAGACTACCTATTACAAAAACCTAACTCAAGCACACTTCCTGCTTCTCTTCATCAGCTGGACAGGAAGGCAGGATCTGGCAGCCCTGAACAGTGGGTCACCTGGGGCAACCCTCACTACCTTGGTCTCAGATGCCATCGTAGATGTGACAACTAAGTCAGGCATCTGTAGTAAGTGGTTTGAATATAGTCCAATGTGACGATGAACACCAAGGGTGGGGTTTTCAGATGACTAATTTCTGGGATACATTAATTCCCATTATTGTCCATGTTACAGTTTTCATTGATATTGTCAGAAGAGTTTATCTAAAGCTATGAGCTCTCAGAAATCTCACCCTGGACTTTGAAGTGAGACTCTGGAAGAGAAATGGTATCTTGTGGCTCTGGATGCTTGATAACACCTGCACTCTGTGGAGGACTGGGCTAGTCCTCCCCAGGATGATCTCTGAGGACTGTCACTTCCATAAATATCAGCTAAAAAGAAAAAGGGTGAAACAGAACACTAAAGAAGTATCCCAAACTGTAACGTATGCCATTGAAGAGATTATATCTTGAATTGACTTTCTTAAACAGAAAAAGATACAAAAGAGTTACTGTATACCTTTCAGACATGATTTCAACCTGTTCTGTCTCTGTATTTAAATAAAATCACCTATGATGCAAATTAGTAATATTGATTGTTCCAGGTGTGGATAGATTCCTCATCAATATATAGAAGTGATTTATCTGAGTATTAACAGAATCGCCCGTCCCAGATATCTTCTATCCATTTTCACGTCTATGTTAAAGCTCAAAGAGCCAGATTCCATAGCCAGATCCAGCCCAGTTCAGAGAAGCTTGTAATTATCTTTCTCTTCCCCCAGCATTATCCCTGCGTTAATACAGAAAACTATAGTTTCAAACATTTACTATTTATTTTTCCAGATACTTTTGTGCGTGTTGGATGTGATTCAAATGCACTTTGAAATAGATATTATTCAGACCAAGTAAAGGTAGACTAGCCTTCTTATCTTCAGTCTCAAATGTTTCCCAGTGAGAATAAAATCTGAATCAATTCAGGAGATGAGAGGGAAAAAGGAAACAAAATTAGTTTCCAGAAGTTCTTATCTGGCCAAAGACAGTTGCATGATTACATGATTTAAAAGTATTTTATGTCAGAAATTTTTCCTAATGCAACATCGATACATAATTGATACAAGGAGTCTAACCTTAGTAAGAAGAACAAGAATTGGAAAAAAATTGCATTCCACAGTCTTTAGGGAAGATAGTTACGTGATGCTTTTTAAAGTATGGCTTGCAAAGTCCTCATTCAGTAGCTGAGGAGTATAGAGCATGTTCCATGACAAATCAAGGCACAGTCTTTAGAGACATTTAAGATTCATGTTTAGCAACAAATGAAAACCATTTACCATTTTCCCCAGAGAAATTTTGGAATGAAAGAAGATTAATTATCCATATTATTGTGAAAGCTAGATCCAGAAAAATTCTCTTGGTTTACATCTTTTGTTCCAGAAGTTAACTTACATGTCTTGAAAAGATTGTTCAGAATTTATATGGTGCCTTTCCTCATTAAAATCCATGGGTATAAATTTTACAGTATTTAAAAGTATACAGATTTTAGCAGGAAAAAATAGAGGCCTGTGGCCTTTTAAATGTCAGGGACCTGATTATGGTCTCGGTTGTATGTACGTAATTCTCAGTGAAATGAATAGAAGTCCCATATATATACACACTGCCTTCATAATCAGAACCAATTGTTTTTCTGTTTGTGTGATTCAGCCTGGATGAATGAGAAAACATAGGAAACCAGGCGTCCCAGGACATTATCATTCTTTGGTTCTCTAAGGTTGCAACACACAAGGTCTGATTTCACTCTTTTGTGGCTTTACACTGGGTTAACAGGCTTTTTATTAGATCTTCCATCTTTTTACAATGAGAAGAACCTCTGCAACTTCACATAATTCACCACCCTTATATTTTGTTGAATGATTACCTTTTTTTATTATTCTTGCTAAGTAACAGATTTTCTTGAGCTAACATAAGCGAATGCACTTATGTGCCTTGAAAATACAAAAGAAGGAAATCGGCCCCTCCGYGTGTTGGTGCACTCCCGCGGCGCGCAGAGCGCTGCTCAGGCTGCTTCAAGTGGCGTTGCCTGTCTGAAACGTCCACCCCTTCCCGGCATGTTTTTTCTACAAGTGGAAATCTGTCCCTGCCTATTTACACACTGTGCACTATGTATGTATGTCTGCTAGAACGACCTTGTTCCTGGAGAATAAGGCCAGATGTCCAGTGCTTGAAAATACCTACGCCAATGCTACAACCACCACTATCACTGCTTGTTTATGTAGGGATCAGCTGTCATGTTGTCTTTTTATATCAGTACTTGTATTTGTTTTGATTGAGGTCTGGAAGACACAGAAGGAAGAACACCATTTAATTGGGCCACAGACATCTAGGTATAAAGTAGCTTGTAAAACTAGTTTGCAAAGTACTAAAGCTCTTTCATCTCTGCTCTCCCTGCTTAAGAGGGCAGACACACTTTTCAGGCACTGTGTGAACACTTAAGGAACATGCTTCACAAGGGAGGTTTGAAACATTATTTTTTTTGTGGGCGGGGCCAAAGGTTAGAGTTCTGTTTTTTCCTTGATGYTTGTTCCTTGGCAGGCAAAACTTGGGTAATTGCACATCCTCCTGTTGGGAGTCAGGAGTCTTTCAGATCCACACGTTAGTCAGACTTTTTTGCCGTTGGCTGATCTGACTGACTGACCTGTCTCTATTGGCTCCTGAGCTGTAAACTCAACATTCAAGAGAAATCTGGCAACAAAAAGTTTATTCTGGGAATTGGAATGAGGCCATAAACAGATCTAATGAGATATTTAACATTTTGGTTGGAAGAATACAACTCACAATTGCAATAACAGCTACAAAGCGTTCTGTTACCCCTCTCCGAAAAAATACTTCGAATGCTTAAGCCGGATCCTCTGTTCAAAATATATTCTAGACCTAAAAAGCTCAAGAATTAGATAATAGTCTTGAGAGTGTCTTGTGCTGGCATGGAAACTCAGGACCTGCTGGTTCCTGAAATGATCCACTAACCTTTCAAAAAAAAAGAAAAGAAAAAAAAAGAATCCCACTGAAGGGGTTTCTGCCGTGTCTGTTCCCTCTCACATAACAGATGAAAAGAGAGAGGACTCCACCACAGGAGTGTTTTGTGCCCGAGGGGCCGATTTATGCCATTAAGCAGACGGGAATCACGCGGTGGTAGGGGGAGCGCCGGGGACTGCGCAGGTGCCGGCGGCAGGGCTGCGCTGCCGCGCCGGCTCGTGCCTACGGGGCAGCCTCRGCCGTGGCGGGCAGCCTGCAGGGCTGCCGGACTCCTGGGCCCGCCACGCAAGCGAGCGTCACCCCAAAACACAGCGACACCCCACGAAGCCCCCTCCTACCCCATGACGACTGCCAGTCCCTCCCTAGCGCTTCCCGACCACCTCTTGCCCTCAGGTCCCCAGAGCAGACGGTGGCTTGGTTTTTCTGCTCCTAGCTTCATGGAGATCTTTGGAGGGAGCCTTGCTGGCTCGGGAAGTTTATTCTTTAGCTTTACTTTGTAGTTTTAATCATACTGTTCTTTAGCCTTAATGTGCAGTCTGTATCYAAATAAAAGACGATCTATGTAAAATCCTGTTCACCTTTAGGAAAATTCTAGTTTTGCTAACATTCAGGAAAATTGCAGACATGTTTTCCAGCACTCTATACCTAAAAGTAAAAAACTGTAGTGTAAGTCTAGTTTGCTTTATGTAAAGTGGGTTGCACTGTTTTTTCCATTCAGAAAAGACGATGACATATGAAAAAGTAGCGGTGGAAAAATGCAATCTGCCCTAAGAAAGCTAGCCTTCAGATTCAAATAGAGCAGAAAAATGTTACACAAAAAGGTCTGACTCTTTCCTCATTTACACTAGAGTAACTGTGATAATTTCAGTGGAGCTTTATTCTTGATATTTTGGGATCACAGTTTTTCATAATCTGACTAAAAAAAAATCACTAGTTGTTTTCTCTCTCTTTCTTTCTTTCTTTCTCCTTCCTTCCTTCCCTTCTTCCTTCCTTCCTTTTCTTTCTCGCTTTGCTTCACTTCTCTCTTTCTCTCTTTCCAAAAGCAACATTTTAAACCAGTAAATCAAGGAAGAGACAGTAAATATGCCCATTTCATCTAATAACTATTTTGACCAACCAGCTGCTGGCAGGTACAAAATCTGAGACAGCTGGTTAGCCAACTCCTTAGGGCTAACTGCTCTAAAAATCACTTCTTCTTCTTCTGTTCTTATTCTGTTCTTAGCTAATTATCAGGGCTGGGATTCTCAACTTAATCATCACTACCAATTCCCTGGAGTATGATGGCATCTAAGAACTAACCCCTGCCATGCTGAATCACAGCCACACAGATGAAGAGCCAAAACCCACTGAGATTTTCAACTGAGGAGTCCTGTACACATATATAATGTATTTCTGTACTTTACAATTGAAGTGTATACTAGGAGACACCAGCTGATGAAATGCAATTAAAAGTTTAAGAATGAATGTTATAGATTATTATTTTAACAAGGCTTTGGGGAAGAGAGAGTCCATCTGCCTGCTTTGTCTAAAAGTAATTCTACAGTGGACTATCTGTACGAGTTAACTCACGTTATGTTTTAAGTGAATGAAAAAAGGTGGAAAGATAAATAATCATTTGACTAAGCAGCTGTAACTTTACACAAAGCATTCAGCTTCTGGTTAAATTAAGAGCAGAGTAAGGTAGATTGCAGAATTATTTCTCTCCATCATCCTCATTAAATTTCATTTCAACAGGGAATGGTGTCACTACTGCTTTAGCTATCTATTATGAATTCAACTTGAGCTGAATATTCAGCTTGAGTCCTCCCTGTATGTTTCTGCCTGTACTTGCAGGTATGCAGACTGTCATGCAGTGATATGATGCCAGTAAATGGCAGGCTTAATTGTTTTGTAATTATTCCTTGGAATCATTTATTTTGCATGAATAAACACAGATGCTTATATTCTCTGCTGGTGTAAATCTGCACTGCTCCACTTACATCAGTGGAGGTGCACTGATTTACACCAGTTGGAAATTTGGCCCGATTATTTAAGGACCTGAGCTATTTGGCAAACACTCAACAGGCACGACTGAATTGTGAAGTTTCCTCTTAGGGCGTTTCAGCAGTAAATTACATTTTATACAGAAACTTCAGCTATCTGGATGTAAAATCTTCCTGGACTAACTGCGGTAAATTAGTTGGTCTGTCAGATGAATGCTATTTGCTACACCACTTGCAGATGTTCAGTCCTATGTGATATTTCTTTAATGCAACTGCCTATAACAAGTACATATTTATCACACTTATAGCTGTCCAACCTTTAACTAACGCTGCTCAGATGGAAGACACTTCTTTTCAAGACATCTAAACTATGTTATTATTTTTTGTTAAGGTTTGGGTGACATCAGCAGCATTGGCAGCTTACAGCATTATTGTTCATACTGCAATGTTTAGTTCATCCCGTAGGACCCTAGCTTCTGGAGTTATGAATATATGTGAGAATTTATGATTTTACTTTTTAAGGAGATACATCTTTCTAGTGCACACTGTGGAATAAAAAATTAAGAAAATTTCCTTAATGCACATTGAAAGTTCAAAATCATTAGGTTAAGAAACTTTGCCCCGAACATTTTCACTCCATCATCTCACAATTGTTACAACAATTTCATAATTTTGGATCACCTGACATATTGCTTAATTTCTGATTTTGGCAGCACTGCAGTAATACACTCTGTTTTTCACAAAATTATAATAGAAGATGTGAACCTTCTGCCAAGAAACGCTGGTGTAATTTAGTGAGATTTCAGACTGAGCAGAGCAGCCATACATATATTGGCAGGATCATTTACATCTAAACAGAAGATCATGTACRTAGAAAATAAATGAAAGTTTGAAGACATGAAAGGGACAAAGGAGTCCTTAGTTTTATTCTCAATGCTGCCACAATTGCCTTTATTCTCCTTTTGTCTTCCTTTCCCTGGCCATAAATTAAGAAAAGCAATATTTCTTCATCACTATTAATTTGCTCATTTTTGGGGAATCCTCCAGAATGGGGTCATACTAAGTGTCATAATAGCTACAAGAAGTATGTAATAGTTTAATCGTTTTTGATCCATTTCCAATTCTGACAAACAGCATGATCTGTAGTTCTGTAACCTCCAAGAAGACTGTTTCTCTGCACGTCATTAAGACACAAACCTCTAATTCTCGTTGCGTGCAGAATTGTCCTCAACTGTTTTTAGATGAAATTGTATAGACAGAATTCTGCAGCAGTCAGATTAAACTACAGGAACACTTGGTTAAATAGCTTCTGATGAGATATTTTAACTGCTTGCAAAGAAAAATCAGGTTTATTCTGTATCCTGTCTTGCTTAGTTCAATAATTAGTATAGTGAGATATGCTAAATAGTTGGGGGGAAATCTGGGATAGATTATACTACTTGTTTTGGTCCACTTCTAGCTCTCTATAGCAGCAAGATCCTTCATATTATAAGCAGAGATTTATTTTATTTGGTTTCAATCTGTCTGCTGATAAAGGAGCTTGTTCCCACTTCAGCTTCATCTAAAAACAACAGGGAAGGGGAGTTTCTATATTAAGTTCCATGCCCTTTCCCTTCCTAGACACATATGAACAGTTACGAGGTTTTTAAGCTTCTCCTTGGACTAGGGGGAATCTTACTTGGTAACCTTTTTTGACTGCATGGAGTTGTACCGCATCTGATGAGCAACCAGAGATCACCCTTAAAGGCCTTTGTCCCATTGATTATTCTGGCCTGACCTAAGGCAAACTGAAATAATGGGAATGAACATCTTTAAGCTTATAGACCATATTTTAAAATATTTATGTACCTAAAGATGAAGTCAAACACCTCAAGAGATTCTCAAGAGCTCTTTATCAAGTGCTTCTGAAATTGCTCCTGCGTAACAATTCCTACCTCCAGTGACTGAGTACCTTTACAAAAGTCTGATCCCTGATCTTCCCTAGTGGACAATGTTGAACCTGGAGGATCAGTTCGATTCCTCATTTGTTTATGTTTGTGTACAAAGCTCAACTGGGGAGGTTCCCTGATTATGTTGGTGCTTTTACCTTCACAATTGTATGCACATTTATTATAGTGCATGGGCTCTCCTTGCCCTCATTACTTCATGCAAATCGCACTGAATTCAGAGAATGGGTTAGTGATGAAGAGGTCTCCTTGGGGAATTCACATGCACTTGGAAACAGCCTCATCTATTTAAACATATCTTCCAACTATGTTATGATCTTGAGCTTATGCCTCTTAATGGATTCTCTAACCAAAATATGATGAACACTCAGAATTTGATATCAGACCTCCATGATATGAAAATTCAATTTCTTCCTGGCATTTGGAATATGAATTCTAGTATATATCTTTTAGCTAGCTATTCCTAAAAATTGATTACAATTTGTAGTAGCCTCCCACTTGAAGAACAACCTCCTGTGTTTCTTCTGAGTTAAGTGAATTGCAGCTCTGGCATCCAAGTTACTATGATGAACAAGGACATTATTTTAACATGTGCCCTGTTGAGCAACATTCCCTATGAGGAAATTGGCTTTCAGATCCTTGGCCCCAAGAAGCTGCTGCACGTGACTTTCTTCACACCCATGCTTCATGCCTTAAGTAAGTGAAAAGGTCCTGAAGTATTAGCTTTCTGCATGACAAGGCACCAGGTCAGGATTCTACAACACCTGTATTTTGAAGCAACCTTTTTGTAGCTTTTTCATGTTTGTCGTGTAGCCTTTAAAGCACAAAAAGACCGCCCCTACTTTTCTTTAGTCTTCCCAGTGAAGTGTGCTGGCAGTCATCTTTCCCACAAAGTTTTGACGTGTATATTAAGATTTTACACCCTTTCTGCCGCAACTATGCTCAGGAGTTTCTCACAAAACTTTGCAGGAATTTGTAACAACACTAGTAGGGATTGCTACTATTTCTTTGCAATTGGTGCTCCAATCTTTGTAAGGGCATTTAAACTCAGCCACAAAATGCATGCTTAGTTCTGAAGTACTTCTTTTCTTCCCACTTAATTTGCCTTAAGCAAACTAGTCGTGGGTATCATGTAAATCCCATAACATGCATAAGGTAATATGTTTGAGGTAGCTTACTTTGAGCATTGGTAAGGAACTATGGCCTTTCCCAACACATTTATGTCATTGTCATCTCTCAAAACTGTAAAGGAAAGTGTGCCAGAGGCTTTAGTTAAGAAGAGAGTGCTGTGTTGGGTCACAGAAGTAGCAGGTGTGTTGTGGAGGGCCTTGAAATGTCATCAAAAGTGGGAAAGAGATGTTGAGAGCAAGGCACAGCAAATATTGAGAGTGAGAGGCTTGTGGCTAGATAAGGGGTGTTTGGGGCCTGATGGGACTTCAGCTGGTTTAGAGCATCACTTAAACTTTTGGATAGTCACCTGGAACCTACTTCTGTTAATATCACTGGCACCATTTTTCAGCTCCCCTGTCTAGCTACAAAATGTCGTGTTGTTCTTGTAGACATAATTATCTAATTGTTATTTGAATCCTCCTAAACCCTTTTGCTGTTCATTTAGCAAGTTACCAGTGAGGCTAATGACATCAAGAAAATTGCTCTGAAAGGAGTTGCCTGTATACTGTGATGTGTCATAAATATAGATGAATGCAAAGTAAGACGCTAGGCATAAAATACAAATGAGCAGAGAATGAGATTCAGCCATTCACCAGAGATTCAGATTTTGATAGAGAAGCCTCTGTAGAGCTACCAAGCAAAAAACAGGCTTATATTTCAACTCCCCAGCTACTACTGAGCAGGGATCACAACCTGCCATAGAACACTATTTGAACAGGATGCTGCTAGAAGGAAATATGTGTCAGTGCCAGTCCCCCAGTGAAAAGCCATAAGGCAGATTCATGGAAGAGCAACATACAAAGAATAGCTTGGGCCAAAAATGTAGCCTTGAATGTAAAAAAAGTCAGGAGGGTAAGCAGCCACAGGAGAGCTCTCCTGTAGCTGAGAGAAGTAAAAAAAGGTTAAAATGCCCCAAGATTTAAAAGGCCTCTGCAAGAGAAGCAGCAGAAAGACCGCTAAAGGGGATAAACAGCTGTCATGGGAAGCAATAACTCAGTACAATACAACTTTATTTCATGTTGCATCTTTTATACAAACCATCTCCCACATCATTTCACTGACTTAAATACTCCAGGACAGCACATGATACACAGCAAATTCCTGCAAGTGATAAACGGGGAATAGACATTGCTTCCCAACTAACCTGTTTCTTCAGTGGGCAGGAGAGGACGGCGACAATGAATATAGCCATTTTGCCTAGCTGAAGACTGATTTGGGGCATGCTGAGGCATTTTCCAGTGGAACACAGGAAAACTGAAATGGCTCAGAGAAATGCTTTGCTTTTGAGGACCTTCCCCCAAAACAACAGCATCCCCATCCCATTCCTAGCTCACTGGCTGGACTCCTCCAGAATTGGGCTTCCCAGACTTGCTGTGCTGAGGCAGCTCCAGTGCGCACATCAACTAAAGGCCAGTGACCTGCTGAGCTGCTGCAGCGGGCCAGTTCCCACTGCCTGACAAGTCTGGCGGATCCAGCTGATGAAGCTGAGAGCATTTGAGTACCCACACGTGGCATGGCTGCCTCAAAGCCCCGCACTTCAGATACTTTGGCAGACACTKTATTGTTGGTCTTTGTAGTGGACAACTGTAAAAGTGGCAAGAATCACATCAGTTCTTGATAGCGGCTGCTGGATTCCCAGGGAGTATATTTGGTTTTGAAATAAAAAGTGTCAGTTTTTCTAAAACAAAACTTGTTGTATTGCAGTTTTTTAATATTATTATTGTCTTGTTTTGTCCCAAATTAGCATCAGTGCTTGAAACACTGAGCTTTCCAAGTTAGTCAAGCTGAAACACCTGAAAGGACCCTGAATTTCAGAGGCTTTTCCATTTGATTAGCAAATATAGCTGAAGAAATAATAGCTGAAGAAGTAGTTTTGTCATGATGGTAGTAGTCTGAGGCAGTGGAGGACCACTTTTGGCAATGCAGTGTGAAATCTCTGGTCAGTTTGAGCTAACAATGCCATTTCATAAGTAAAGATATGAAATGTTTTATGCCTTTCCATGTCTTCTTCTCTGCTTGGATGTGCTGGACATCTAATTGTGCTAAAATCTATGGTGAATAAGCCATGGAGCTATGTAAATTTTTGAGAGGAGTGCACTCTAATGACAGCTTAGAAGTAGATGTGGACAATGTAGGTATGAGTTTAGTGTTATAGCTCTGGAAAACTCTTTAATCAGCTTCTTTATATTCACAAATTCTTTATTAATATTTGCATCTCATATTCTCTGGGTATTTCATGAATTAGCACCTAGGTGATTAGCACCTAGGACTAGGACCAAGGAGTCTGTCTAGATCATCATTCCAAAAACCTTAATGCTCTGTCTGGTTGGGTTGGCTCGTCACTGATCGTCAGATGTTTTATATAAAATCTACAACTTAGCTTTTAGCTTTATATCTCTGAGTATTATTAGACAAGATCATATTCTTGTACAGTTTTTCTCCCTTCATCAAAACATCACTGATAAATACCCTCTATATCCTCCCAAACATGCTGGCTCTCCTCCTATCCAGGGGTCCAGGCACAGCCCAACGGCAGGCGCATGAAACTCTGCTTCTCGGCAGATTCCCAAACGTACACAAGCGTGCGCTTGATTTTTCCACTGGTTCCTGCCAGATCCTGCCTTATACCAAAGTGAAAGTAGGAGCACAGCATAAATTAAATAGATTTGAGGAAAGAGAAAAGGCATCTGAAATGATAATAACAGGGAAAGAAAAACTCAGAAGCAGTAGCAAGTAGGAAGTTCAGGAAATACTCCCTGGAAATCCAGGAAATGACGTTCAGGAAGTCGAGGACCTGGAAAAAATGTAGATGAGGCATGGGGAACAGAAGAAACAGATACTGAAAGAGAAAAGGGGGCAACACAGGTAACAGGAAGCTTTGCAAACTTTTTCAGTTTACAAAACAGTTCTGAGTTTGGAGCAGAGTCCAGCGGATTAGAATGCTGATATATGGCTTGGTGAACTCCACTCACCGAGTTTCATATGCCCCAAACAGGTCTACCACGTAACTCCGATAATTATTTATCATTACTAACCATTTGTTCATTAAAAATCCTGGCCCGAGAGAAGTCCTAGGAGTAGGTGTGTGAACCACTTTTATTAAGGAAAAGAGATTTTGCGTATTAGATATTGTTTCCTGTCTCCTAAAATCTCTGCTATCAAAAGTCCAGTAAGTCCCTGGAATTGCTTTTATTGCAAGGGTGTTGGGAAGAGGCCCAGGGAGGAAATCATTTATGTTCCAGCTACATGGAAAAGTATTATGCTGCTAAATCCTTTTCCTTTCAGTGGGCAACCCTGTTAACAACCCTATCTTGCAATAAGGCTGTATATCTGTATCTTGCAGAAGAAAAAAATCACCCACAAGCCTAGCTGAAAGAGGACAGATACAAAGGAAAATTTAGAAGGGGAGTGTGGAAATATATTTTTCAAAGTCCCTGCCTTTTCCAAGCTAGCAGCTATTTGAATATGACTGTTGTGCAAGAATCCACTGATGTGATTTAAAAATAAAAAGACTCTAGGAAAATACCAGTGTTTTTCATTATTTCTCCATTGGGAATTTCTGGCTTTGTTAGTAGATTCAGACTTTGTTGTTAGCAGCCAAATGCTGAATACTAAACAAAGCATTTCCTCCTAAATTAAATGAAGCTTTTGAATTATGCAGCTATAACGCTTACTCCTTTGCAGAGAAGAAAGGGTTAACAGCATGAAATATTACCTCTCTGTGTGAGAGGAGGGATTTAATTTCAGAAGGCAAGATCTTACAGCATATCCTGACTCAGACATGCTTTTACTGATTCAGCCATAGCGTTCACTTGGAAAGCTTTACATCATGGCCTTGGCAGACTCCCAGGCTTTCCCAATGCAGGCTGCTATTTTTCCTTTAGCTTACCAAAAATAGCCATGCATAGATTTAGTGTACTTGGTTTGCTGGTGTTTACAGGCGTGTGAGGTGTTGTCAAGATTCCTCTGGGCAAGCAGAGACTCTTGCAGGTCGGCAAAGAATGAGGAAAATATTGGTTCGCTGCGCAGGCAGAACCACACACCCTACAGTCGGAGACGTATGGGACTTCCAAGCATTTGATCTCAGTGCTTATTTTACTCATTACACTGGCCTGGCAAGCTATATTTGTATTCCTAGCTCAAGGTCATTCTTTCTGTCTGCTCTCCATAGTTGCTAACAGGTTAATGGCTCATCAGTCCCCCCACCTTGATCCTCACTGCATGATGACGATTAAAGCAAAAAGGTAGCTGTAGTGTTAATACAAAGGAAGTGGGGAGAGGGGCAGTGGCTTTCTTGGGGCACTGCTCTCTGGAATGAGGCATACCTAAACTCTGACTTCAAAATGTCAAGCAAAAAAATCAGCTGCTGCACAAAGGAATGACTAGCGTGAAGACTTCCTCGTGCAGAATTGGTGACCTCTTTCTAGGCTGTTTTTCCTGCAGCCAGGACAGACGCTCAGCTGCTATCACAGTTGTCATCCATTACAGCTCCTAGGCCTGCCTTCTGACTCCTGTACTGTAATGTGAAGTGACTAACACACCCTGATGCAAAGGCTCCTTGGGTAYGTATCACATACAAATGTGAAAGAATACCAGCAAAACGCCTAAAACAGGACAGCCTTAATGCTCAGCTGCCAAAATGGGTATCTCCAGTGTGCTCCTTATCCGGAGGCATGCCGAACACCAGCACTAGCATGTTGTCCAGTACATGCCTTCCTAAAGCAACATGTCTAAAAGGCTGTGCTGCTGCAGCATCTGGGGTTGTGACACAGATTGCATTTGCAGAAGCACAGCTGTACTTTGGCTATAGAAGGTAGCTGGCAAAAGAAGTGAGCTCTGACCAAGCTTTTCTTTCAGACAGGTTGCATAAAACAAATCACAATAAGAGTTACCGTAACAGGTTAGCACATATTTCTGCTTGAATTTGCTACCAGTTGGCTTTGGTAGTTTCCTAGCCTGACTGTTGTGGGCTGACATAATCTCCACCCAAACCCAGGGTTGTTGCAGTGATCACCTCTAGTGGGAAGATAATGAGACCTGACAATCTGACAGCTTTTGATTGAAATTCTTTCAAGCAAATTATCTGAAAAACCACCTCAAGGCTGGGAAGGCTACTGAAAACCATGTCCCTGTATCCTTTTGGTTGCATATTCTTCTCCTAAAAGCACATTCCCTTACTTTGTCATCCAACACTTTCCTTTGTTATTTTTCTTTCCTTTTACAGATGTTGCTGATAAGAGTTGGAAAGGAGAGATCTGTGAAACCTGACAGAAGACAGTTGCTTTTGCCTAATTCAATATATAGGATAGAAGGCTGTGTMTGTGCATCCATCTATATCTACATACATGCACACATGTGTGTGTGTGTATTTTGTTTTTATAATGTTTTTAAATGTGCCCTTAAATGCTGACAATGCAAAACCAACAGCCCTGTGCAACTGTGGCAAGTTAAAAAGTGTAGGTTGGGCAGTCAGCACCAACCTTAATAACCAAAAATAACTGCTTGGGCCTGAACCAAGTATTTTCTCATCAGTATGCAGCACCAGGGTGTAGGAGGAGGAAAATGAGGAGTGGGAGGATATAAAACAAACAGTGAAAAGGAAAAATGTCAACGATGCTCTGGCCTTCCTTTCTGTTTCTCACAGCCCACCCGAAGCAATGCAGTTGTGGTATGTGACGGGCTGCATAGACCCATGGCAGCACGCATGCAGCTGAACACATCTGGTGAGCAGTTGTTTGGTTTTGTGTTGCTAGTCAGCCAACTGCATCCACATTTACAAGTGAGTCCTCTGCCATTGTTTCGGAGTGGTTTATGACTTTACTCTTCCCTGGTAATAGGTTCCTTCCTTCAGCCAGAAATACTGCTGTCATTCTTTCATCTTTGCTTCCCCACTTGCTACAGCCTTCAGCCACGCACCCATGCATGCAGAGTCAAACCCAGGGTGATTGTATCAGAGACGGAGTAAACGTCTCAGTTAGAATTTGATACGAGTACTTCATCTGAAATACTAAATACCTTCCCATCCTAAGTCCATTCCCTTCAAAGTATTTATTTTTAACCATATTTATTTAGGTGTGTAATATCAGTCCACAGGCCTAACTTTGGCATCAAAGTAGAAAACTATGGTTTCAGTACTTCCAGGTACAATACAAGATGTTTGTAGTAAAATGCATGTTAATGCTATTTCTTGGACAAGTGATGGTCCCAAGTTACATATGGAGGTGTAAGAAAAAAGAATTCCTTTTTTCAGTTTAGCCTCACTTATCCAGGGATAGCATATCTGTCCATTCCCTCTTTACTATTGGCCATGTTATCAGGAAATCTGTTAAGGACATAATTTCCTCCTATCTGAGGGGCTTTGTTTGATGTAACAGAGCTTGTGGGAAAAGAAGACCTTCATAGTGGCTGCTAGTGGTTAGTGCTCTCATTTTAATTATTTCTACTTTCCCCCTCTGTTGAGAAACTAAGGTTTCAGCAAGGTTGGAAGTCTACAGAAGTAGCATGAGGAAACTTCAGATACAGAGGAGAAAATAACTAGACAAGCAGGCACTTGTCTGTGAGCTGCTGCATGTGTATGTCAGGAAAAAAGGTTAGAGAAGACTCTCCCCCCAGGCATTCTGAATTATATCGAAGAACAGAGATACAGCTTTGGAAATACAGCTGTACACATTGGAAGATATGATAGACTGGCAAAGTCAAATCGCTTCAGAAGCAAAAATTAACTATGATTACTTGAGGYAAGACATCACTCAAACCAATCAAATTGTTATTTTGGGAAATCATAAATTTGTATCCAGAGTCAGTTTGTCACTCATTAAAATCTTATAAGAATGATTAGGAAATGATCTTAATAGGAAAATGTTCTTCTCTTTTTCATTTAATAGCTTAAAATATAAGATGATATCATTTGGCTCTTACATGATCCCTGACCACCTCATGGAGTAACTATTTTTATTCTAATGCTTACTGTCCATCAGCAGAGTAGATCTTTACTACCTTTGATCATCCCAGGTGTTGTGGGCCTCAAGTGAGATGCTGAGCACCCCCAGCCATGAGTGATGTGAAAAACTGTACTGCAGTATCTGGGATTGGGCCTAATTTAATTCTATCTGGATACGCAAGCCCAGCTAAAATTTCTTTGCCGCAGTCTTTATGTGGATGAGGAAGATTACCCCAGAATGATACATCTATAACTAATTTATGCCAGCTCATTGCCTGCTTCCCAGAACTAAGGTCTGAGAAATGCTGAAGTGACCATGAAGTATGGAGAGAAAAAAGGGAGTATGGGAAACCTTATGAAACAAATGAGAGGGGTAATTTAGAGCACCCTTGTGATTACTCTATATTATAGGGTGAATTATTTGGCAGTTACACGTAATAGATGGAAACTGGTTACTTAAAGCCACCTCTATCAGCCTTTTTGGATCACTTGCAAAGCTATTCTTGCTAGGAAATCTCCTGCAGGAGGGACTTCACTGATCAGTTCAGGAGTTTTTCATATCTGCATATCTGCAGAATCAAACTGGGAACCTTATTTTATTTTAAGGTACTTCTGTGAAATTCACCCTTGTGAAAATATGCAGAAGTGGGCAGAGTCAATGTTAAAGTATCACTTACATTACATTTTGAAAGCAGGACTTAAGTGTATATATATTTTTTTGACTACACAAGGGCATATTTGCTCACAAGTATATGTCATATTTCTAAGTGAAATATTCCTTTCTCACCAAGAATTATGCATATAAAATGATGGGATAGATCTGTACATAAAAGAAGTACAGATCACTCTGTATCTTTAAAATTAACAGGCAGGCTGTATTGGAGAATCCATAAACCAAATGTACCAGGCACAAATTCCAGAACAAATTGTTTTGACAATCTAACAATGCCAGGTATAAGTTTCTATAATATGAATGCAGCATTGAATACACTTTACCTTTAAATTTTACTTTTCTTTAAACAGAGCCACAGGCAATTGAAAAGCTGTTGAAATCCGTACTTCTTAGTACTCCTTTTCAATAGAATAACTATAGGATACCCATGGGATTCAAGTGCCCAACAGGTTAAGAGCAGTTTTATTTAATATATTGTCCTGCTTTGCTGAAAGAGAATGGTGATCTCTTTAAGAGACCTTTTTGATTTGCTTTCAGCTCATCCCTGCTTCACAGTGCAATTCTCTATTTCTTTCTCTCCATATTTAGAAAAAAAATAAATGTCAGTGTGACACATTTTCAGAAAGTGACAACATAGTTTAGAAATTGTCAGTACCTAATGAAGCATTTTATTTCTATTTTATAAGCTGTGATTATTATGATCATTTTACTCATACATATATGGATTTGACATCTGTAGCCCTTTAGCCTTTTAAATAATCTGGTCAGCAAAATTGCTAGTATGTAGGTCAATTTAACCATTTCTTGCTAGTCGCTTATTCTTTTTTTTTTTTTTTTTTTTTTTAGTCTTATGCTTTGGGTATATTTTGCTTCTTCCCTGTAGGAAATATAACAGAGAAGACTTAGTAGATATTCAGCAAATTCAATTATAAACTCAGCAACTTCTTATTACTTCCTATATCTGCTCAAGGCGACGCTTCATGCAAGTAACGCTGACAGAAAGGCTCTGACCCAAGAACTGAAGCACAGACCAGAACTGCCGCCCCTGCTGCTGCTAAGTTATCAAAACGCTTGCTTAGTTGTAACTCTTCTGGTATAGATCTTGAAATAGCAGGACTAATAATGCAGCTGTGGGAATGTGCAGGGCAGCAGCCTGCAAAACCCACAGGAGGAAATGGCCTCTGGCCTCCAGGCCACAGCTACGCCATGCCGGGCGGACAAGGTATCCGCACCTCATTTGCGTGTGAAGGTGCAAAACAGTGTATACACAGATAATCTCCAACTAATTCAGCTTGGAAGGGACTCCATGGAGGTCACCTGGTCCAACCCCATGCTCAAAACAGGTCCAATTAGATCAGTTTGCACTGGGATTTGTCCAGGCAAGATTAGACTCTAATACTTGCAGATTTTCACTGYGGTGGCTACAAACTGCTGAGTATTAGCAATTTCTGTACCTTGCTGCTGATATATATATAGCCTTAGGTGCTCAAGGAACAAGGGAAGATGGGGCAACAGTTGCAAATAGTCTTTCCTGCTTCACCATTGACTATATTGGTTTGGTAGATTTAACATTCAGATTTATCAATCAGTGGCATTAACCACTATCTCACCCCACTTGCTTTCGCTTTCCTTGGAAGACAGCTGAGTTGGGCCCAGGTGTGACCCTATAAAATAACCATTATACTTAGTGAAGTGTTTGAACATGTGAGTCACTTTAAGTGCACAAGTGGTCTTAGCAAAACTAAGATGCCTCCAAAACATCCCCAAAGAGATTTGGATTTAATTGGTTTCACGAGACAACCGTGCAGCTGGGAATGCAGTATGTAGTGGGTCTTAGTGACAGTTTGCTTTCTTGCTCATTACCAAAATCCTCAAAATTCTGATCAGAAACACACCTTGATTACCACCAAAATGTTGCTGTTACTCTCAAAGATAAGAAAGTCACAGATGCTTGATTTGCCTAATGCTTCTATCTTCATTGGAAAACTAGAGGTTTTGAATTGAAAAATGTACTATTGTTATATTGCTCCAGGCAGAAGATTTGTAACTAAATTGACAGTTTACTTTTCAAGCAATTTTGATAGTCTTAAAAGCTCTTTTTTTTTTTTTTTTTTGTATTTATGATATAGAGCTTGGTTCTGTATTTTCTAACACTCATTAAATCTCATTATCTTTTCATGGAAATAGGTCTGTCTGTTTTTTCCATTTGAAATCAAGCCAGACACAAAGACAGTGCAGAGGTCGTTACATAACTCTTCACCGGAGTGCAGCAGTGTAACATGAATGTTGCAAATGATGATTTACAAGGTAAGTGGTTCACCATTTGGACACTTTTACTGGATATTCCTGCTGTCCCAGAAATGCTTACCTAGACTACACAGTGCTGATGGTAGGTTGAACACTACTAGTCACCAAATTCAAATGAAAGTTAATGATTCATATATATATATATATACACACATATATATACATACAAACATATAGGGGTGTGTGTGTGTGTGTGTGTGTGTGTGTGTGTGTGTGTACACAGAACTACTCACACATATGAAAAATAAATAAATACCAAGTAGATTTTAGAAACAATTTATAGGTAACTCTGCTTCCTGCAAATGCTGATTTGTGCCTCTTCCTGGAAACCACCCACAGATAGCCAAGCACTAAAGAAACCTTGAAAACTGTCATAGCAACATTTCAGATTACAGTTGGAAAGCCTGTGATTTTGCAATATTGGTGCCTTGTTTCAAAACTGTCATCCAAAAATTCTAGTTTAACATCAAGCACCTGTTCAGTGCTTTTCTGAATCAGGGCCATTCACAGTAATAGTCATTTGTCCATGCTGCTACCATGCTACCAGTTTCTAATTTCTGGGATGTATCCTCAATAAAAATTGGCCAGTCAAATTACACTCTAATGATGAATTCCTAATGAACATTCTTGAAATTAAACATGCTCTCTCTCTTTCACATGAAACTATAATATAATCTTCATAAAGCAGTACTCACAGATGGGAACTCTTTCCCCTTTTCGGTCTTCTTTGTAAACAGATTTTTCCTATAAGAAATGAGGAGATGAAATACATTTCTGGAACAGTGAGCACAACCCCGTGTCACATCTCAAGGATCTTGTTATCATTTGTTCAGTTACTGTACAAGGGAAATAATCATGCATGCCCCATGTACAACGACTCTGGTCAGAAAGTCCTCTAAATTATCGGCAGCTCATTGCACCACAAAACTTACCACTACGTACCACAACTTAAGGAGTGATATACAATATATTAGCTACTAATTGAGGACCAGATTCTCAGCTGTGGTAGAGACAGTGAAATTATACTCTTTTAGATAAGTTGATGGTCTGATTCCAAAGTTTCTGAATGGGTCTGTGGTTCAGAGGCACAACACCAATATTTTCAAGTAGCAGAACAAATGGAGGAGAAATCAACAGGATGACTCTAATGCAAGAGATTTGAATACTGAGAGTTGCTTAAATTATACATGATAGATATCTGCTTCTTTGTCAAAATCTCCTGAATGTCTCTTTCTCTATTTTTTAATCTTGGCAGAAGCAATGCCATGACTTTAACAAAGCCCTGGGCAAGAGCTGTGCATTGCCCTGCTGCCCCTTAGCAAATCCTTCTCACTCTGGGAAGGATCTGCCTGCCCGCTCTTACACACTACTACCCTCGCTCTCTGCTGCGGGAAATGGTGCCTAGAGCTCAGCTGCTCTGAAAAAGCTTTCACAGCTTACCTGCACATTGCACTCCTTTTACTCCACTTACCATCTACACATAAAACTGCATGCGTGCAGTTTCACGTTCATTTAGGCTCAGTGTCTAGGACCTGACAAGCTGCCCTGGCCAGATATAGTCCATAACTGTGCAGCTACTGTATGTCTCCTTGTGCTGTGTGCCATGAAATGACGGAGGCATGCAGAGGTCAAGGCCCTTTCTTATGCTTATACGTACTGCTCTGCAAGAAGTGCAACCTGGGCTACAGTTTTGCTCCTTATAAAGACTGAGCATAAGACCTGATAAGAACCAAGCAATTGTAATCTCTCTCTCTGTTTCTGACGGCAGTTCTTCTGCATTCAGAATATATCTTGAAAAATCCTGATTCTATTTTTTTAAATTTTCTTGCAATATTTACCCCAGTAGTAGTCATCTCTTTGCTTTGTAAAGAAGACTAAAAGCCTCTCACTTTTTCCTTATGTTCTGTTTTATGGAACGTTCTCATCCGACAGCACAAGGGAGCGTAATTGTTTATGAAGGAACCTCGGACAAGTCCAAGAGAAGCTGGCTCAGAAGGCCACAAACACTGAAAAACTCCCATGGGTTTCTTCATCACATCTGGTTGGACAGACTTAAAATTGGTGAGCCCATTGTTTCTGTCCCCCTGTATTTGCTGAACACTTCCAGACAGGAACACTACAAAGCATGTATACTGCCTCTCCTTTTTCCCTCTTTTTCTCTCTCGCGCAAACCAAAACACAGACACACACATGCGTGTGCACACACACAGAGTCACAGTTTGTCAACAGCTTTAGCAAAGTAAAATACAAATGATAATTAGAAACATGTGACCCTAGAAAAGCAGCACAGAAACTAAAAGGTCATCTTTTTTCCAAATGACCTAATTAGAAAAGCCTGGAGTGTTGGCTACACTATAATGGTTTTACACAGCTTTTTAACATAGACTTCCTGTTTTAAAACAGCAAAATTTAGTGCTCCTGCAAAAATATGAATTGGCATTTAATGCCAGCAAAATTAGGCCTCACAACAACATCTGCCTCAAGCAATCTCCAGCCTGTTAGATCTATCAGCTGAGCATTATGGATTTACCATCCCATAATGACCATTTCAAATCCAGTGCCAGGATTGCTGCCAATTTACAAGAGAGCCTGAAGTGGTACTTCAGCACCAAATGGAACATGCATGCATTAATAGTGCACAAGGAGCTTGTACATCATCCTGCCGCTGACCCGCTCCTGCGCGCTGCGTGTCCACCTTCTTGCCCGGGCCRTCTGGCCCGCACAGCCTGCTTCCTCCTCTTCCCTCTTTGGCAAAGCCAGGAGGGAACACAGAGAGGAGAAGGAATGGCAAAGGAAGGAGGAGAGGAGACACAGACATGAAGAAATTAAGAAAAAGGGGAAAAGGAAGAAGGGGGTCAGGGTGCAAGAGAAGGAACAGACAAAAATTCCCACTCTTGGTCACCTCAAAGAGAACAGCAAGGGCTACAGCTGGCAAATTTGCTGAATTTAGTTTCACCTCATTACTTCTTGCTCTGTGCTCTTGTTTAACCTTAATAATTTTCTTTGTTCTGGTGAACATATATTCCATTTACTTCTATAAAGCTATTAATCCCAACTTATTCATCGTGTAGCAAAGCTATATTTAGTTTATTGCTTTTCCCCATAAATCAAACCCTGCAGGCTCCTCAATTTTAAATAGTTTAATTATGGCAGCTATTCGCAAGCTGTAGGGCATGTCCCCACTGTGGTGGGAGTGAAGGGGGCCATAAGATCTCCTCAGGACAGCCGTGAAGGGAGACTGCGAGCCTGCTGCCAGGCTGGAAGCAGTATGACCACAACAGCATGGATCTGGCCTGAGCTAATTAGCGAGAGGGACGGAGTTCATGGAGGAAAAAAGAGTTGGAGAAAATAGCTTGGGAAGTGCTGAGTTAAGGCCATATCAGGCCTCTGGATTACAAGAAGCAGCCAAAATAGGTTTCTGCAAATTCAGCTGGAAAGAAATCCTAGTTTTCACACGACACGCAAACTTAATACTTTACAGCCATCATAAAGGTGGGAGGGACATCTAAGTTTGTGCATCCGTATCCCACAGGGCTTAGAAGTTCTCTACTCACAGTGGTTTCATTGGGGATTGACAGCATTGCCCATTTCCCAGGCAGTCTCAGTGTCCCATAGGATTGAGCTGGATGAAACAGCATGGAAAAATAATATATGCTGTGTATGTAATGTGCTGCTTAACCATTTTTTCCAAACTTGCAAAAGCATGTGATCTTCATTGAAAACTGTGTGCATGCCAAGTTTAGAGCTTTACATTCAAACCCTCTTTGAGAGTCTGTAATGGAAAAAAAAAGGATACATTTAGTTGTTAAAAAAAAAAAAAACCTATAATATTTCGCTGGCTTCATTGTTCTGAAATGATTGAATGGATTTTATTCGGTTGTTTACTGTTTTGTTTGCTTTGGTCTTAGAAAAATGTCAAATTTTAGCCTCAAAGTGAATTTTACTATGAAACACACTGAAAATAGGGGTTGCAAAAAAAAAGAATCTTTTGAATCATAACAATAGTAGTGATGATAGTACAATGATATTATGTATCAATAATGGTTTCCGCAGGGTACTACTTCTAGCAGTAGTGGGTATCTCATCCATAATGAGACTGGGACATTCAGATAGACCTAGTGCTTACAATACATAACTTGGAATGAAAACAGAAGCATCCACAAGATACCATATCATTTGTAATATAAGTTATGTGAACACTTAAGGTTAGAGAGTGGCAATTTAGCTTTGCCATTCTGTTAAAACAGGGGAGTTACATGTCTGAATCATCCATATAGCGCACCGAAACGGTAGCCATTAGCCTCAAGAATCTTTTTTTTTTTTCTCTCCCCATGTGCAAGGAGTAGCTCTCACCACGACAGAATCAGGTCCCTTTAAAGCATTCACACCTGCATGGGGCTGTCTGCTGATCTGGGGAGAATCAGGTCACTAAGACATAACTTGGTTTCAAAGACTGAAAGGTACTAATTTTACATGCCAGTAAATCCATCAGATCACAAGGAGACTGAGGAAATGCTTTTATCTTTAAAATGACAGGCATTAATAATGTTACCAGAATTTCCCTTATATRTAACTTTAATAGTTTGAGGACTCTTCAATATCTGCACAATGTGAAAGCTTCTGAAATGTAAAAGACAGTGTCCCCTTCGGAGTACCTAGTATTGCCAGCATGGGTGTGGGAAGATGAAATATGTTCTCATGAAAAAGAAAAGGGTTGGACAGAAGAGAGAAAAAGCCATAACCATCTAAAGAGAGGTGTATTATGTAGACACTTGTACCGACAATATTTTAACTGTTTCCAAAAAGAGAAAGACTAGTTCCACAGTGGGAGTGCAGCCATGAATTCAGCCAGGGGACATTATTGCTGAATTCCCTGGGCAAGGTGCACATACACACGTGCACATGCTTGAAAAGACCCACGGTCAATCCTGAAAAAGATTTGTCTGTATCACCCAGCTTCTGAACTGACACCAGCTAAGCTGCCTCCTGGACAAGAAGCAACATCACTATATCCGCACAACCCCGACGTACTTGATGTCAGCAAAAGCAATGGGATGTGGATTGCAACATGGCCAGGGCAGGCCAGCTTGCAAGTCAATGGCCAATTTATTACTGACTGCAAAATGAGGTCAACAACAGTGCTCTGGAAAACCCAAGCCACAAGCACCAAGCTTTATCTAGATGAGACATGTTTTGGCTGTTTGCTCAGAACATCATAATCTCTGCAGCCTCAGCCCAAGGTTTGGGGAGGCAATTGCTGGAAAATCTCTGCTTAATCTTAAACAAAAACGTGGACTAGCAAAGGCTTCTGCTTGGTTTGCAGGCCATGTTTTAATAATCTCAGGTTAATGGGGTGTCAATCTCCCTCCACCCCCTAGGCAAGGAAAAGTGACATGAAACCTTTTTTTTTTTTAATGTTAAAGCAGTGCTGTATCATGTACTTCTGACATATACCTGCTTGGTCCATGACAGTAAGTACATGAGAAGAACACAAGAGGCCCAGTCTATCTTTGCTCTTACTCAAGACACTAATAATTTCCTAGCAAGGTGCCAACATGTGTCTCAGCTGGATGAAGCTCGAGTGAGCATGCTGTGGTCTGAAATGAGGCTAATCGTTCCATGAACCACCCCCGCCATGAAATCTCCTGGTACACGTGAGAATTAGCCGGAAAAAAATACCTCACAGGCAGAATATAGGACAGTGATGAGCTGCACAGGTTGGCTGGACAGCCTTGCAGATAATATTTACTGGTTACACCATGTACTAAGCATTTAGCAGCCCATCTGAATCACTACATTTTTGTTCTTTTCTTCCAAACCTAATGGTGTTCTGGGGAACAGTTCGGTAATGGAGCTCTGCAGGGAGTTAGTGTCACAGCTTTTTTGTCTTCTCACCTTACATAATCATCTACCTAATATAGGAACTATATTATCTATCTAATATAGGAACTGAATCTTTGCCAAAATATGGCAGAGCTCAGAGAGTGGGGAAGAGAGATCACAGAAGCAGCAAACCACACAACTTCTTGGTTTTGCAGCAGGAATTAGTCACTACTACCACACACCTGCTTCTCTTTAAAAATCAATGAAAGAAATATCCTGGTAAAATGATACAGGTGAATGATCAGATTTATTCACTGAAGTTCCTGTAATCTGAACTTCTGTTCTTTAAGATACTTTTCATTAGTATCATGTTAGTAAAGCATACTGAGATTTTTATAACAGCAGCAGCAATTCATTGCTTTTGTTAAAGCTTATTTGAAAGTGTGCACAGAGCAGATCTATAGAAAATCTACAGGATATTCCATTTAGTTTGGATGATTCAAGCTCACTGCAGACTGTACAGTCACAGCTTCCCGTTTCTGCTGGAAATACTACAAGCTATTATATTTTTTATTAGCTATAATGTGCAGATATGGAAACTGAAGGATACACTGCTCCTTCCACTTCTCAATTCCAGTCGCCCACACTCTCTTTCTTTCCCTTTCACACACATGCTTCATTGATCTGAATTCTACATTTATTTTCATCAGAGAACAGATTTAGTTGATCACAGAAGTTGCTCATTCCAAAGTGGAAAGATTTTTGCTTTGTTTGGCAATGGAAAGCATTTTTAACAGGTTCGGGCTTTCAGTGTTCATGTTTCATAAGCTAACTGCATGACTTGATTGAGGCAGTATGAGAAGAGAAGGTAACAGAGTAGGCACAAACAGCACTGTAAAATAAGGGTCTTTTAATACTAATTGGTTTACTACCTCCATATCAGGTTCACAAAGTCTTTTAATTTGCAGAAATTCTGTTTTTCAAATAATTAGCAATTTTCCTCATGGTCTTAATTTTTATTTTGTACTCACTGAACCGCAAACCAGAAAATTGGCAGTATCTGTCACTTCTGTTTGGTTATGAGGACAAGCTGTGGGGTTACAGGCCGCTCACAAGGGACCAGCTTGTTTGTGCCAACCAGCCAGGACCCCCAAACCTTCTTCTGTATAAATTCAAAATATCGAGCATTAGCTGGGAATTGTTAAACCCCAGCTCCTGGGTGGACTCACACAAGCATCCCACTCGTGGCTGGCAAACGAGGAGACGTCTCAAAGGTTATCTGTGCCTTGAAGGCAACACCAGACCCAGGAACYCATCCTTCTGAAGCTCTCGCGGGGCGACTGCCAAACACGTATATGATGGCTGTAGGGGTGAAACGCAGAAGCGCAGCGTGCAAGAAAGCGTGTTCTCACCAGGGGCTGGGAGGAGAATAATTCAGAAGAAAATAATTCTCTTTTCGGTCTTTTTGCATAACTGATTCCAATAGTTATACCCCTCCGTTGCTAGGAACTCAGTCACTGAGCTGGTTCCCATGAACCACGTATGAAAGTGGCTCGCTGACCGGCCGGGGGGTTATCCCGGCTGCCTCGGCTCAGTGGCAGCGGTGGTGGCAGAAACTGCTGCTCACAGATCTGCAACTGGCAAGGGCAAGGCTCGTCCGTGAGGAGCGTGAAGGGGCAGCCTTCGCCTGAGAGGGTGCTTTCAGCAGTCATGGTTGGGAAGGTTATCCCAGCCTGCACCACCCTCAGGAGCAAGGAAGCAAAATGGTGGCTGTAGGGAAAAACACACGGGGGTGTGCGTTAAAATAAACCCTTACGGGCGCACTGGGCTGCCATTAGGAAATGACAGATCCGGCCTTTGCACTCAAGCTATGATTCCCGAAGCTCTTAGTCCAACGACAACGAAACGGAGGGTTGTAGTCATTGCCTGTTGCCGCGCTCCCGCTGGTGGGGTCTTCCGCAGCTGGAGGGAGCAGAGCACGGCAGCAAGGACCTCACCTTCGCCTTGCCACACGCCAGCACAGACACAACAAACAACGCAGCGAGCCACGTGCCAGCAGGGGCAGCGGGACACTGGGCTAGAGCTTCTGGAAGTCACCATAACTACTTCAGTGAGATCTCTCGAAGGTCAGCTTTGCCCTCCCTGTCACCTGCAGGAGGGCTGATACCTGGCCGTGCAGGCTATTGCCTCTGAGAAGCTACAGGCAAAAGCAGCCCCATAACCTTTGGGTCACGTAGCTGGACAGGGAGATTTTCAGAGCTGCCCAGTGGCAGGTCCACCAGGTGATGGCTCCCGCTGTGGAGACCGGCAGCTCCAGTATGTCCCTGCAGCTCGTCGCGGCACTGCCCACACTGCCAGCCGGCCCCAGCACAGCAACACGTGGTTTGTGTTCAACAGCGTTACAGAGTAAGTGAATCTAGGAAGCACGGCTTGTTTTGGTAGCGTAAGGCTGCATGATGAACCAGAGCCTCCAGGTTTGGGGCCCATCAGAGGCACCATCCGTGGAGCAAAGGCTGCTCTGAACTCTCCAGCTCCATACCCACAAGCAGAAATGACCCCCCCAAAATGCATTACTCTCACACTAAGCACACAGAAGCATGCTAGCTGCAGAAGTGACATTTCCATCACCACTTCCAACATGATCCTTATGGCTTTTTACTAAGACTAGAGGAGATAAAGGTGCTCAGAAGCACAGAGCATCTTCCAGCTTAACTGTCCTCACGATCACAGGCCTAAAGACATAATTTCCATTATATTTCAGGTCAGCTTGTGAGGTTTCCTGAGAAAGAGCCATGTGAAAAGCTATACAGACAGTCAATAAAGATCTCAGCATTTGTTTTAAACTTTGAAGTGATTGCCTTAATGGTATTTGGACCAGCCAGCATTTTGCTAAGACCAAATGAGGGCTTGAATGGAACATACCAATGAAATACATGTGCACAAATTAGGATTTTTTAATATTAATAATAATATTTCTCTGAATGAGGATCCTTGAGAGGTGGGCAACTTCTTGATCATAACATATGTTTGGTTGGCACAGTATGGCTCAGCCAGAAGCCCCTTTGTCATTCAATGGGAACTTGGGTCTATTGTTCAACGATAGCTAAAGTCAGGGATTGCATGATCATCATCATATTTTATTGGAGTTGGTAACATTTTACTCATTATCAGCAATGGGTTTCTGAAAAATATTTTTCTTTCCATTAAGTTTGTTTCTTACCTCTCCTCAGAGGCAGAACTGAATATTCATGTGTAGATCAAATCACTGTTAATCTGGCTTGTTGCTATTTTTTTCAGATAGGCTGTTAACCCATCATTTTTATGGCACTTTTACAGCATTTGCTACATTTATAGAATCTTCACTGGTCTGTTTAATTATTTGGAAGGTTGATATTTTAAAGCTAAATAAAAATTTTCTTCCAAATTAAACATTTATAGATTAAGAGCCATACACACAGCCTCTTGTATCTGCACCTACAAATTTGTGGTGGGAATCAGTTGCACATGCTAATTTGTCATTTGCTTTTTCAACATTTTGAAACCAATCTTCAAAATTAAGCATCTGGCCAGTTGTGAGTACAATTACCAGTTTGTACAGATAATTGCAATATTTCCATATGAAGATTCCGGGTTCAGTTCTGCTCTGTCAAAGTCACAGGCAAATCCCATTGACTTTATGGCAAGAGCAGGCTGAGGATATGCAGCCACACAACTTTTACTTTCGTAACTGGATCAACCTTAATTTTTAAAAGCAGGACCTCAGTCATCTGACCTCACCTTATTGTTCTGCATGTCAAGGAGAGCAAATTATAGGTATCCAGGGCTTTCTTTTAGATTTGTAAAGCTACACCATCACCACAAACACCATCATTATTATTTGCAAAATGGTTAGGCCAGATACCTATTGTGCTAGGCGCTGTACAAACATATAACAGAAGTCACTTCCCCAGAGAATTTTTAATCTAAGTAAACCTTTGCTATTCAGGATTTTTTTTTCACCTCTACCTCACTCAATCCCAGAATATCTAAAACAGAATTTAAATCTTCATCTTCATTTGACAGATGATGGTAGCTCAGTCTTTTCAGTGCTAAAAGTTGAATGCTGGGTTCAAGATACCTCTGACAGCCTCCTTCAGTGGCTGGCTGTACTGGTGAATCTGAAGGTTCATGCACTGCCAATAATGTCTCTTCTCTTACACTGCATTCCCAGGGTAAGCGGAAACCTGGTGGGCCAGGTGGGATTGCAGTCTCAGTTGGATCACTCTACAGATACCTCTGAAGTAAGATTCATGCTTATTCAAAGCCCATGAGTCAGGCACTAGAATATACTTTATTATATCACCCAATTTAATTTTACAGCCTTATCTGAAAAGTATCTTCAATTCACTTTACACATAAGAAAACTGAGTCATAAAGAGATCAAGTAATTTAGGGTTTGTTTCTTTTTTATATGAGCAAAAGGATCATCCTGATGGGCTGAACTTGAGGAGAGGACATCCAAGTTAAATTCTCAGCTTTGCCAGAAATTCCTTGTGTATGCTTGTGAAGTCATTTCATATCTCTCTGACTCTGTTTCTCATCTTTAAAAGTGGCATGAAATGTTTTCCTTTTTCTGCCCTGACTGTTTCAATCATAAACGCTTCCTTGGTCTCTTACTGTTTCTAATGATCTTAATACTTCCAGGTGCCAACATCACACAAGTAACAACCATCAGTTTCATACAAGTCCCACTAGGGCAGTGTGAGATGGATTGGGTCTGATGGGACTATTCCAGGGTCACAAAGGAACTGTTTGGGAATGAAAGGCTTTAGGAGAAAAAAGAATAGTATCCTTTTAGGTACAAATAGCCTTGTCAAGTCTTCTGTCAAGTCAAACAAATTCTCTATATCTCAGTTTCTCTGTCTGTACAAAAAACAAAAAAAAATTCTTTACCTCATAAAGGGAATATCAGTATTAATCTACTGATGCTCATGAGGCTGTCTGTTAATGGTAGTGAGCTCCATAGAAAAATCAGATAGGAACAGAGCCTGCTTTTCGCATCTCCTGAATTCTGAACTTTAATTATAGGATCACTGTCCCTTCCTCCGTGAAATTTAAATCTGGCACTATCTATCTGCAATACAGTTTCTACATTTGTGGTCTCAAAGTCATTCTCAGGCTGAAAAATAAAAAACCAGAAAACTTTAAATTGGAAAGAAAGGAAATACCCTTCAGATATTATGAAGCACTAAAGGAAAAGGGAGACAGATTCACATTAATATGTGTGAGTTCATAAAGAGGTTTTCTTTTAAAGTTTTCCTCCAAAAATGTTAGTCTGTACAATGAATTGGACTAGCAGGTATTCTATAACTGTAGCAACTACTGTAAAATGCCATAAAAATGATGGGTTAACAATCTAGATGAAAAAATAGTAACAAGCCAAAATAACAGTGATTTGATCTTTCACGTGAATATTCTGTGTCTGTGATGAGAAATAACATTAATWATGAGAGGATATAACTGTCAAAAAATCCTGGGAAAGAAACTTAATGGAAAGGAAAATATTATTCAGACCCCAATGCTGGTAATAAGTAAATTATTACCAACGCTGATAAAATTGGACAATTAATATGTAGAAGTGCCATAAAAGCATGTAGTCTCTAGCATGCAGTATGAGCTGTTTCTTAATAATAGAGGACCTGGTTTAGTCTAAAACTTTTATAAACAACATCTTTTTATATTGTCCTTTACATCTGGAAAATTATCCCATTTTTCTTGAGATCTTTTCTTAGGGTGTTAATAACAGAGTAGAGAGTTTTTGAAAAGGCTTTTCAAAGATAATCTTCTCAATTTTTAAGGAGTGACTGCACTTCTCRTTTGATAGCAGCAATTTTACTTTTAAAGGCATATAAGTTGCCCTTGACTACACCTCACTATAGGATGTAACCATACATAGGCATACATCTATAAGTGAGTCTATGGAGCATATGAAGGGGAAGTGCTGGCTATCTCTGGTTATTCAGGAGTGCTTCCGCTGTTATGCAGATACACAGCAAATTAATAGCTTAGACATTGTTAGACGTCTTCAGAAATGTACATAAGYGGTAATACACAGGCAATGCAGCATATAACAAAGCTGGTGCAGACAGCCTGTAAGGCATCTTGCTCCAGATCTGGAAACATTAATGCAAGCCATCCCTAGACTTGCTCTGAAGCTGACTCTCATGTCTTATCACCTCAGCTGCACAGCGCTTGGTAGTCATTTAGGGTAGAAAAGAGCACCCAGAGGTGAGTCTTAGTGTGCCCCTTTATGAACCTACTTAAAGGAGACTTCAAAAGCTGTCCAAGGGCCACTAACCTCAGGTGAGACTTTCCTTCACAGGGCTGGCCCCAATGATAAATAACAAACCATTTTTTCCTGTGACCTAGCAGGTAGATGGAGCATGCAGGATTAGCCATAAAAGCAATACGGTGAATTACAGAAACATTTGATATATGGGGTTACCTAAAAAGTCTCAAATAGGTTGAACGGGGAAGAGCAGATCGGATATTAGCTCGCTATTGAGGAAAGAGGTCTTTTCCGTCTAGGAAATGCTGCCAGAGCTGCAGTCAGCAGAAACTAAATGGTAAATGAGAAGAAGCCAGTAGAGAAGAGATGTCCTTCTGTTCCCAAAGGCTGTCGTTTGGGTCTGTTCAATTTGTTTTTCCTCTCCGAATGAGACACAGCTAATAAAGCATTATATAATGTATTCAGATTCCTGTGGTAACAGTGGATCTTTCTTTTTGTATGACATTTTTTCAAAGTCAGCTTTATGTATATGATCCCGGCCTGCCAAATATCTGCCCCATTTGAAATCTATATCTAGCCTGAAACATTGTGTTTTGCCCTCTAGTTGACCGTCTGCACCAGTGAAAGACATCCTTGTGAAGAAGTGCCCCTTTGCTCTTGTGGTTACCAATACTGTTCCACAGAGTTTCCAAGGGTGATGCTATTATATTGCTCCAGCCACTGTATGCACCCTATTGAGTAATTTATTGGCCAAGATCCGAACAGAGGAAAGGCCTGTCTAGAATTCTGCTGAATTTTAAAAGGTAGGAACATTGCACTTCATAACAAGCAGCCATTAATGATAACCAACAATATAATTCTTATGGAATTATGCTTTACATCTGCATGAAATTCCCAAGTATAATAAAAAGAGAACCAAGGGAATTAACCTCTTGTTTGCCATGCTTCCTGGAGCGTAATTATAGAATGCTGAAAAGAACGTGACCCCATAGCTTTCCAACATTATAATTAGCATTCCTCATACTGAAGCCTATTGTCTGCAGGACTGTTTTGCCTCTCCTCTGTTCTAACTTGTGCAAAATTACACCCCTAAATGTGAGTTCATGGCCCTTTCTCAAAGCCAGCCTTTTGTTTTCAGTATAGTACCGAAATCAATGGAATCAGTGGACTGGCAGGATGTTCGGCATACACCCACAGGGTCAGTTTGATGCTCATTTGCTAGATACATATGGTGCATTGTAAGGATCTATATGAGATAACAGTGATTTTCCACTTTTTAAATGTAGCCACATGAGATTAGAGTATTCGGTAGAAAAATGCTGCCAATTCTTTTTGTCATCCTATTAATGGTGAGTAGCAAAGTCTGTTCATTTTGCTTGCATTTTTAACAGGTTGGAAAACCTGTTCAAAATCTTCCTGTTTCTCCTCTCATGTATAAATGAAGCTGTGCATTGTACCTCATTAAAACAAACTAAAGTACCTCATTAACACCAGCCAAGAAGTAGTCTGAATGTCAGAATTGGAAGTCTGTATAATTCTGACACAAAAACTTTTACTGAAGAAAAGCTCTGTTTAATTAAGAAGATACTGACAGGTTTTAGCAAAAGATTAACAATCTGAAGKTCAGAATTTTGTCTAGACTGAGGTCTGGTGAAATATCATGATCCTTACTTCAGTCTGTTTTTTTGGTGAAAATTTATGTCTATATTAACGAAGGGGGTGGGGGGCTGTTTGTTTTTTTGGCTTTTTTTCCTACCATGACACCTTTTTTGTCCCCAAGGGGAATGAATGGACCTGCACAGGTAAAAATGTAACTGTGGGGCAAGATTTCCTAATTTTGGTACTTAAATAAGCAGCCTGATTTTCAAAAGCAACATTCATGTAAAGCTCTGACTGAGTTCACGTGAAGGAACTCAGCTAGAAAACATTTCAGACAGATTCACTGTTTGTAAAGCTGTTTTCTCATGGGACCCCAACTGGCATGCTGGATGGTCAGCACTGTTAAAAAACAGGCATTTATTTAAGAACCTAACAGTGATTTAGGAGACTCAAGACTCCTGTTCTTGAAAAATCTTGCATTAGATGCTCACAAAATTACTACACGTAAAAATCTAATCAAAACCTCAGGTTTTTCTCATGTTTTTTATTTTTATTTTTCCTGTAATTGTGCTATAAGAAAACATAAAATATATGCAGTGGTCTCCAATCTCCACCACTCCATTTCTTTTTATAAATCCCCAAGCTTTTTAAGTTGTATGAATACTGTAGTCAAGACAAGAGGAACCCACTGAGTCTATGACACGACAGTTGCTGCCTATCCACAAACACTGGTGTTACGCATGGTACTGTATTACTTTATAGTCAGTTTGCCTCGGCTGCCTAGAATAGAAAAATCCAAGTCTAATCTAGTTTGAGTACTGTGAGTGTCTATGAGTTCAATTTGTTTTGAATGAACTTTTTGTTCTTATGAAGATTAAAGAACTGGCAGCAATGGAAACTGGAGTCTATCATTCATTATAACGTGGAATTAATAACAGACAATTTACAACATGAGCATGCGCCTAAGGATGCACTCAGACGGTATGCGCTGTGTTAACGAGAGCCAGGGTCAGAGCTTCAGACTGTGCCAAAACCACGCAGTATGTCTTTGTAATACCGACTTAGGACACACTGCACTGCAATTAGCATCACTTCTACTGGAGACTAACAAGTAGATTAAGGCAGTTTGCTAGAGGTAGAAAGCCAGCATCTGACTATTGAAGCTTTTCTCTTATATAGTGTGTTTTGACTCATCACCCATCCTACTCATAACCAGGGCTGCATGAAAGACTTGCAGTAAATAATTAAAACAAGAAATTTAGCCTTTTTCCTACTCTGCAAGCAAATGGTGATTTTTCAAGGGAACTTGTATTCAAATTTTTCAGATGCATTCTGTACAGTTGTTTGATTTGATTTATGCCATGACTGAACACAAAGAGCTCTATCGGCACATTAGATGACCAACCTCTAAAATGTGACCTACATTGTTTAATTGCATCCAGTTAACCAGGAGTTTTGGCCTTATTTCCTGAGTGAAGGGTCAGCAAGAAGTTGTACAACTTTCTTCCAGTTTCTTCCTTCGTGAGACTGGTGTGTTACTAATTTTTCTAACTCCATGAGGCACAGTGAAATTAATTTTGCTGGGTTTTATTTTGGTTTTTGCTCTGAAGATTGAAACCACTCTATGAGCTCTAAATTTTTACTTATTATTATTGAAATAACTCATTTCTTCTTAGTGTTTTTATACAGTTATTTCATTTTGTTTTCCGTAATGCTGAAGGAACCAATGGCATATATCACACTGACTTATCATTGGCATTAGACAAAAAACTTCATTATAAATGTACATTAAAAAATTACCTGCTTGACCAGTTGCAACAATGATTTAAAATAAAGTGACCTCAATAAAAAGATTTCAATTTCCTCTTGATTTGGAATCCAAGATTTTTCTGAATGCTTTCCCTTATTTTCTGTTGTACTTTTATATAGTTAGACTTGTTATATCCCTATATTAATGATAAGAAAATTAATATTGTGTGCTCTTTATAATTTTATAATAAAGGTACAAATATTTTTAGATCACGAGAATTTTTAGCTATTGTATCCAGGGGCTTTTGGGTCATATAGCTAGCCCATCCTGAATTTCCTCCTTTTATACAGATGTATTCAGAGAAAATAGCTGAAATTAAGTTTGTTTCCATTATTCAGTGCCAACTGAAAAAAAGAAGCCCTTGAAAAAAAAAAAGTGACCTGGTTTTTAGCATCTGAAGTTCCCAGTCCAGTGCGGAAGTTAAATGTCTTTGCTTTTCCACTGTGCAATGCAGAGAATGTGGTGGGAACAGAATAGCAAGGCAACTCAGCTGGAAAATATCTCGGATAGATGAAATATTTGTCAAGCAGTTTTCTCATGTGAATATGCCTCTAGTTGGTATATGCCAGTCACTAGAGCATGGCATTTGTTTTATCTTCTGTCCTGAGGATTTATTTTAAAAGAAAAACTGCTGTGTAAGGCATCAGAACTAGGGAGACAACAAAGCAACACAAGTTTAACAAGAGCTTCTCTTTCACGAGGCTAACAGCAAAAGAGTGAAGTTTTAATATCCTCAAAGGTGCTTTTTTCAGATAAGAATTTTATAACAAAGGAACCTTAAGGCAGGTTCACTTTCTTCTTCTTTGTCAGACTTGTATTTGTTATTGCCAACAAGGCATCATTTTGCATTTTTTAAAGATGCAGACGTCAAATATGATAGCGCTGAATTTGAAATGAATAACAACAACTATAATATTAAAAAACATGTTTTCCCCAGATGTGCTGATGTCTCAATAGAATCTTTATGCAGAAAAGGAAACAAGGCACATATAAGTGTTTATCAGCTTTGCAGCTTACAAAACCAGTGTCCCGAACAAAGACAGCAACATATCCAGTGGGTGTTATCTGATCAAAAACATTCCACATGTACAAATCAAAGCTAGGGGGAAAAAGAGCCAGATAAAGATGAGATAGCTAAGAAAGCAGCCACATTAGGAAAGGGTCCCCTATTTAAACAGTTAGGCTTTAAAAGAAGGCAAAATGAGAGCTAAGCAAATCCCCCTCGGGGTTCATGTTCTCACAAATGGGTCTCTGAATTGGATAAAGATATATAATGATTCTGTTTTCCAGCATGATGTGGACACTAACCCCTCTGCAGGGCATATTTGAAGGTGATATGGACAAAAAAAAGAGAGAGTTAAGCCCGAAAAAGCATGTAGGCAGCAATTGGTTTCAGTAAATAAGAACTTAATACCACAAACGGAAAGAGAGCTATGGAAGGCTGATGTATAATAACTGCACCCTCATAATTTACTGCTGACCCCTACTAAGTAAAACCAGTATCTTTGTCTCTTACTCATCCCCTGTATGATGTAGTAAAGCAATGTAAGAGAGAGGGGGCCTTTACTATGTACTAACAAAATTCCTGTGGGACTCATGCTGGATTATCGGGCCAAGGACACTGCTCTGGAGACTGGTCCCAAAACCAGCAGAGCAGCTTCATCCCAGTTTGAACTGCGTAGCAGCTACTTGCTGTTTGCCCATCTTGGAATGGGCTGTAGGTGTGCGTCGTTCTTCTTGCGTTTGCCAGTTCCTATTTATAAGCTAATTGCGCTGCTGACCATAAGTGCTCAATAAATAGTTCAACGAGTACTGAAACTGAAGAAGCTGACTCATTCGTGTATCATCTGTGACTGGGTTTCAGGTCTAAGGTGTGAATTCCTCATGAAGATTTTCCCATGGCTGAGACAAATATACAAGCTCTCTCCCCTATAGATTCTAGGGGGTTCAATAAGATGCCAGATTATGCTACTGTCCCCCCACTGCCCCGGCAGGATATTGAGATGGTCCATTATCTGTTTCCACAAAATATGTAGGTATTTAACAGCCTCTGATACTACGATTTGGTTGGAACTGGCTAGTAGGTTGAATATGAAGATACATGCACATATACTCCAAAGCACATAAAGCATGACTATATAGGCGTCATTTCTTAGACTCTCATGCTAAAAATCATGAAAGCAATTTTAAAATAACAAAACTTGCAAAAATATTTTTGTTGATCTTTTGATTGCATATTCATTTTTGAGCTTCACATTTTCAGGGCTTTCTCCTCAACCATTAGGTCCTGAAAATAGGTTTGTAAAGAAAAAATAAATTTCTAATTAATTTACAAACAACAAAAAGTTGCTATTATCACATGACTCCTGAGTTCAGGGCTTTTAAAACCAAAAGAAGTAAAATCTGTAGAAGTTTTTATTTAAAATAAAAAACAGCATCAGTGCTGGCAACACCAACATAGTTCCTCCCTTTCACTTGCCAAAGGAATCTTTCTCGAGTCCTTTCTAAGAAAAAAGAAAACATGCTTAAAGGATGGAGTGGGCAAATCAACAAATGTGGGAGATGAAATTAGCCCTAAGTAAGTCTTATTTAGTCTGGTTTAACTGACTCTTTTGCATGATTATTTTTATTTTAATGCCGATGTTTTTAGAACRTCAGTGAATTCATACCAATGACAAAATTTGCCCCAAAACTCTAAAGAATTTGCCTTTTTCCTTTGTAGAATATCATTTTCCATTCTGCTTTAGAAGAACAAAAAATAGTAATCTGTTGATACATTTAAGGGGAGGAGTTTCAGAAATGCTATTGATATAACTGAATCAAATATGTTGGGACCACTGGAGGGCTTGGATCAGCCACCAGGCTGAGCACATCCAATGTTTTAAGTATAATAGGAATCACTTACTCTGGGAAAAATTACAGATTGTTATTTACCCGTATATGATTTGGAGGTGTTGTATCCCCTAACAACCAGCCTCAGAAAATAAACTGTTCTTCTGCAAATGGTATAAGAAACCCTTAGCATGGAAAACTCTAAAGAACTGGATGGCTTGTATGCCTACTGTGCAAGTCAATGTAAGTCTGAAAATGTCTCTGCCAGTTTGTAGCCTTCCCTTGATGATGTAACCACCATTTTAGAAGGAAAGTAGCTTGCATTTGAGCTGGTCTCTATGGATGCCGGGAATTGTCAGAGAGAGACTAACACAACGTGGAAAAATGTTGACCTCTCCGCAAAGCCACCACCATAAGACTCCTTCTCTGGGGTGACGTTCTGGCAATCAGCTTTCTAAAAACAGTCACCATGCTGAAAGAAATGTTTTTCCAGTTTGTCACCCAGGAGGGATCACTGACTGGGACGCTGAAGGTCACCAGTAAGTCAGTAGGAATCTGCTGTCTATATCTCTCATTAGACAGGCACAAAAGTCTTATATTATTGGAGGTTTTTTGGTAAGGAAAAAGTAATTTTGAAACATTTATTCAGTTCAGAAAACGTGTCTGGTGTACCAATGGTAATAGGGCAGTGCAACTAGAGCCAGCCAAGCTAGTCAAGATTCATTCTTCTGGTGGCAAAAAAGTGTGGGCAAGCCACCGCAACAGGAAAAAAGAGAGGACAACTGAGCGGTTGTTACTGGGGAGAACATCTGCTGTGTAATAGGGTGAGGAAGGCAGCATCAGATAAAGACACATGGGAGAAAAGTCCAAAGGGTATGGTTTACGTTTTCTTAATTCTTCGGGTAATAGTGCTAATGTCTGTGCTTTTCAGGGTCCCCCATTTGCTTCCTCTGCCCATTTGTTTTTATTTTCTTTTTCCAAAAAATCTCTGACTTTTAATCTTTTCCTTTGGCAAGAAATCCGAGTAGTCGCCTGAAGACATCGGCTGCTTGAATCAGAAGTCTCCCTCTACCTTGGATAAGGCAGTAGTCAGTTCCGTACTTTCATACTTTATCACAAATTATTCTGCTTTGCTTGCTGCCCATGATGCTCTGCAGTCTCAAAGGTTTGTGGTTCTTCACTGCAGACCCTGAGGAACCTGAGGACTAGTATCTTTTTCAAAAATTCAGCCTATGACAGCTCCTTCTTCAGTTCTCTTGGATATGAAATTGGGCAAGAGTTTCTCAAGTTTTATTTTACAATAAGATTTGAAAGATTATATATTTTAACATCACTTCATACATGTCTTTGTTCTCTTGTATTATGTGAAGCATGGGTACCTTGGCATTTTAAAACATCATTTCCAGAGGACTGTATTATCTAGAAAGGGTATTCAGCAGAGAACTCTATCAGCTGCCATCACCTGCCTTCACCAGGCAGTAGCTGCTGCCGCGGTGGGATGCCCCATCTGCCACGGTAGCACAGGCAGCGCAGCCTGCAGCCAGTGATCCCTGAGCCTCTGCAGCCTAAGACCTTGTTTTCAATCATTTATAACTTTGCCAAATACATTTTTATAAATCTTTTCAGTATGAAGTAGGTTCCACTTTCTTTTTCTTGCCAGTGATGTCCGAGGAATTGTGAGCTTGCATCTGGGAATCTTAATCAGTCCAATCACATTTCATAAAAGAACAAAGAGGAAAACCAAGTTTCAGTAAACGAGAAATCTGAAGGAGGTATTATAATTGGCATCTCTCAGCTCTCAGAGACAGTTATTACCTCCTTCTACAGGTCCTCCCACAGCTGTAACCCTAGCCGACTCTTGTCTAACTTGGCTTAGAGTCAGTACTGTGATACTCAATAGCTTTGAATCAGTGCTGATGACTGAGATAAGGCAAATGACATGAAATGCTGGGTATTAAAGACAGAACTTCTTTTGCTATGTACATGCCAAATATTGCTGATGCACCTGTTTTATGTTCAGAGTGGGAAGACAGTCAAAAAGGAAGTGGCCAGCTTTAAAAGAGAAGCGGCATTTTCAATTTCTGAAAATAGCCCAGATACAGAACTGGGTAACAAGAATACGTTACTAAGTAAATGCATGTTTGAAATGTGCTTGGGCAGTTCTTCATCATCATATACAAATATTATATGCAATGTTTTCAGTGTATAGATTTCATTTTCACTGTTCTGGAGTGCTTTTTATCTCCATTTGCCACTCGCAGGGTTAAGGTGCTGCTCGGTAACAATGGGCAAAGATTTGTAAGAAAGCCTGCAGTAAAACCCATGACATGCAATGGTTTGGTCTTTTTTTGATTTTCACTGTAGTTCTCACAGAGGTATGACTGAGAACACTAGAGTTTTTAGTGTACACGAGTCAACATCCTCTGGCATACAGATTTTCTAAATTAGAAAATGATTTTCTAGGCAGCTTATTAATTTCCTCAGTACCCAACAGGAACTCCAGCTAAAATTGCACTGCAGGCAGGGAAATTATAACAGGTCAGAAACTTGCAGGAACGTTACAGAGTAGCGGAAAATGTTGGTCATTGGTAAAAGAAACCTCCATTAAAACATAAAAGTGTGCAATATCCTAGGATGTTAGGGACAAGGAAAAAAGCATTTGGCATATGACATATCTGCTCTCCTTTGCTGGCTGAATCCAGTTAGATGGTATACAAAAGTGTCTTATAATGAAGTGAACAAAGATTTTCCACACCTACTAGGGTGGTAACCCTGGAGCTATGAAAGAAAAAAAAGAATCTCTTAGAAACCACAGAACACTTGTTAGTACTTTAAAAGATTGTACAAGCCAAGAGAAAAGGGTTTTATGTTGGCTAGTTGAAAGAGACAAGAGAACTTACTAAGAAGTATGGTGTGATATTTTTTTTTCTTTTCAGTTTGACCATAAGTCTCTCTGAGCAAAGCAAAATCTTTGCAACCTGGGAGCTTGGTTATGGGGGAAAAAAGAGCATGAAATGTGTGGCTCTTGTACTTGAAAAGAAATCTTGATTCACTCCCACACACGTATAAAATATCTATACTATATGGTAGTACATAATGCAAGCATGGTGTTTTATCTATAGGGAAACATAGATCTATAAGGTAAATGTGATTCCACTGCCTTATAAAGTAAAATAGTCTTAGAGACTGATTACTGTGGTGGGTGGATTGCTTGGTATGGAGCTTTAAGTTTAGTAGGCAGCCAGGTTTCTGAGCCTCTGCACAGAACACAGGAATTAGGCAAGGGAATGATTTTGCAGGGGAAAGGACAAATCCCCAGGGACAGCACTTGAATCATTAGAGCTGTTGATCCAGCATACTGTTCACAGGGTAATGTCAGCACTGGAGAACTTAGCGAAGGGAAGGGCTGCCTTCAGTGCCACTCTCTACTGCAACTATTGAATTCTGCTGAGAAGTGAGTCCGGAGAAGCTTAATGGATTAAAAAACTGTGTTTCAAACAATCGCCTCTTGAGAATGTTATTTTTCCCTTTGAGTTAAAATCCTATCCAATTTGATATGTTAATAAACATTCATTCCACATACGGAATTTAAAAGCAAGAATCTGCTTTCAAAAACACACATAGCATCTGGACATCCTGCATATAGAAAATCAAATAGATAGCTTTGAAGAAAATGTTTAATTTAGAGCAGAGATATGTCTAGTGTTTAGAGCACCAGGTTTGGTGCAGGACCATCTCGGCTTCAGAATTTGCCATGTGAGGAGTCTTCTAGCACTCAGGACTCAGGGGCCAAAGTTGGGATCGATTCCCTTTAAGTACATGGATACTTAAATAACATTCTCTATCTATGTACTTAATTGTCTCTAGGTACCTGCAAATGCTGTGCCACTCAGAAGGCCAGAAGGTATTTGGAGGTGCCCTTTGGAGGTGTTCCTTTGGTGCCCTTTGGTGGCTCTGCTTCCTTACGCCACGCATCCAGTTCAAAAAGCCAACTGCCAGCATGCATTTGTCCTCAGATTTTTAACTAAAAAGAGAAATTTACATCTTTAAAGATCTCCAGGCTGGTTATAGCTCATCAGCTTGTTCTTCAGTGGACTGTGTTTCTCTAAAAGGTGCGAGTGTGAACAGTTGTCAGTGACACAAGGTGAGGAAGGCTTGCAGTGAAATTCTCCCACCTGTGTCCTCCAACCTATATCCTCAATTCCTGGTGCTGAGTGGTATTCTTTTCTTGGCCCTGAAAGCTATCTGCGTTGTAATAGCTAGATATTGGCTAGTCTCTGTGTCCAGACAACTGGAATCATCAACTGAAATTTCTTACTGTGTGAGCCTATGCCCTTGAATAAGGCTTTGAACACAGCTTTTGTTAACATGGTCAAGAAGCAATATAATTAATATGGGATTTTTAATGATATTTGGAGGCTTTCATTCCAGGACACTTTTGAGCCTTCTGTAACAAACGCTGAAGTATGAGAACAAATGCAAGCCAGGCATTCAGGGAGTCTAATCGCCCGCCAGCAGCATTTCCTTCTGGAGCCTTAAGGAAATCACACAAGGGGCCAGATCACCAGTTGCTATAAATCAGCCACGAGAAAGCAACAGAACTAAGCTGACCTACATAATCTATGGATCCCACTCTAAATTTCCCAGATCCCAGTGATCCCAATGATCTTGAGAATTTTGGGATGCTCACATTTTGACTCAAATCAATCTTTCTCCCTTCGTTTTCATGTTAAGATGTGAAGCTGATCAACACTACTATCTCCATTCTTCATTCTTTTTTCCAAGGCAATTTTTTGAAAAAATAAGTCATTTTTATGGAAATCTGAAATTTTTGTAAGATATAGAGAGAACTCATTATTGTAGTTAAAATAGAACGATAATAACATTGAATATTCTGTCACTTAACAAAAGCAAACAAATATGGAATTATAAAACGATTATATGAGCTTTTAATATGAAAGGCTACAAAAACATAAATTTTTTATCTCTTCTGAGAAGCACAATCTCCTCAGACCCTTGAGAGACTACTGAGTGTTGTATAATTTGCCAAAAGCCATGGCCAGCACAGCATATTATCAGGATTAGCTGCATTTCTTTATAAGCACTTTGTCGTCCACCTGGATCACACCAACAACTTCCTCTGCTATTGCTTTGTATGCCAGTGCAGTGTGTTGAATTATTCACTGGCCAGTATCTGAGTAGCAGAGTTTACTGAGGTCTTTTTGACAAAATAAGAATGGGGAATAGGTGGGGCTGGTGCAGAGGGGATGAGGCAAAAGATTTGGTCCACAAAACATGCTAGAAGACACTTGCAGATTCTTGTGCAATGATTTGGTAAACAATCCCAGCTATTACATGGAAGAATAATCTTTAATAAAGATGATGGTTACCTAATAGCTATACTGAGTGCAGTGAAAGGAAAATTGGAGCAGATAAGCTGACTGACTGTCTCAGATTTTCAGCAAGCTACATTATTTTTTATTACATCTACATAAAAAATTCTTCACAGGGAGCAAGTTTAATCCTCCCCAGACCTGTGGACAGTGGTTAGTGTCAAGGTGCTACTCCACAACACTCCTGTGACACTGCTTGCTATTTCAGCCGGGAAGATTTCTTTCACAACCATACTGCAGTGATGGAATTAGCAGGGTCAGAGGAGGTAGCATAAGAGATGTGGAAGAAGCATATGTGACAACCTTGAGGAGACAATCCACACGCGCAAAACAAAATGTTTCCAAAACTACGAGCCACATGAGCTTGAAGCTGCCACACACAAGTGCAGTCATTTTCATAGCTGTGCTACCTTAAATAGAACGGCAGTCACTGAACCGGAATGATGGGCTTATTTGCCTCTAAAGGTCAGAAGTTAGGCTCTGAGCGGTACTGACTGAGGGGAGAACCTGATACATTATTTTTTAAATCTGGGTCATTCCCAATCCCAATAATTTTGGTCAGCCTCCACGAGGGGAGGTCACRAATAGCTGCAGTTAGCACTGAGTCATAGGAGCCTGGTGCACGGGGCTGGTGCCTCCGACCTTGACACGTGCACAGCCTCCAGTACAACCTGCAATGCTGTGGCCAGTTTGCCTGAGCAGAAGTCACTGTGCGAGTGGTTACATTCAAAGAGGATTGAAGGTTTAGACYGAAAAACAGCTTTCAGAGAGACTAATCTCATAAAGTATTACAATGTACAAGGGCAGCAAGAGTAGGTGTTCACCTGTCAGTCTGCTGCACAAAGACAAGAGCCTATCTCCACTCTCCCATCCACTGACTTAAAAAAAAATCACACAAAAAAACAACATCTTTGCTACAGAGACATTTTTAACAAGTATTCCAGAAAGAGCACCAGCTATCAAAAAGGCTGCCAGGACCAGAAGGAGCCATCAATCGAACAAGTTTACATTTCAAAGTTTTTTGAGAACAGTGAAAATGTCTTTACCCTTCTTGATGGGAAAACTGCAGTGCTATAGGAAGGGAGCTATTTGCTGCTTCCTACTGAAACACATTTCTCTGAAGTGGCCCTTTAACCCTGGGAAGGGTGCTAGAATATATAGACATATATGTATATATATGTGTGTGTGTGTGTCTGTATATATATATATGTATGTGTGTGTGTGTGTGTGTGTATATATATATATAAATATATATATATATATATATATATAAAAAGGAGCTCTCTTGAGAGTTCTGCTCTGAGCTGTTTTAAGACTGTGGAGTCAGTCTGCTATCTTTTCCCTTTGTACATGTCATTGTTCAGCACCAGAGCTTCTCTGTAATATTTGAGATGAACTGGTTAATTTTTTAAAACCCTTTCCTGACAGTATTTAAGAGACTGCAGAATGCATCTGTCTAATTTTGACATTTATCAGATAATTCAGTCAAGTTCCCTCATGTGACACAGCTTTGTTCCCTAGAAAAGAACCTGCTGCAAACAAAAGGCCATAGGATATTGTATAGTGTTGCTGCTCCCAGATATTTCAAAATTAAACTACTAAACCTCCCTGGCCCTGTGAAAAATCGAAGAGTACAAAAAATGGAGTGACTCTTAACAAGCTGCGCTTTCTGTTTCTGTGCTCCTTATTTCATCTCTGTGCTTGATTTTTCTGAGTCATTTGAAAATGATTAGGCAGCTCAAATAATTGTTTCCTGGGTATATTAGTGGCAGTATAATTGTCATGTTTAGAGCTAAAGTTGGTTAAGATTGTAGTTTGCTCTGGAATATTCTAACTTCAGATATACAACAGCTCACTGATAAATATTTTGAAACTTTTATTACTGGTTTCCCTCCCAATTTTTCCTTTGTTTCTTTGACAGGACCTCATGTGGATTCAGTCTGACACTGTTCTTCATTACCTAAAGGCACTGCCTGAACTCTGGATGCAAAGGTTGCAATCTAGCCTTTGGCCAGCATCTTACAGTCATTCCCATACACTGGCTGTTGCATATCCTTCTCTTCTGGGTGGGAAGGGTAAATGACAGACCTTTACTTTTTTTGCACGCAGAAAAAACAAACACCATCTACCATGCTATGTAATTTATGTGAGTACACTCATAGCCTCAGACTGACTTATTGAAATAAATGATACTTGGTATAATTTATTTGGGGGGAAAAAAAAGTTATCGGTTGCCATGCCAACATTCTTTGTAAATACCATTGGTTCTCAATGAACTCCTCCTGACCTCCTGGTCTGAGGTTGCTGCTGTGTGATGTACATAATTCTCCCAACACTGATCCATTACTTCTGCTCAGTGTTGGGGGTCAAGCCTGTAGTGTAAAGTCAAAGATAATTAGCAGCCCTATCAATAACCAGCTGCAGGACTGCAGCCCAAATGATAGACCAGAAAAAAAATCCAAGGAAAAAGGAATAAAAAGTGGAGGAATATGCGTGTATATTCTATAGTTTGAGCAGCTGCTGTGGACTATCAACATCATCAGGAGACCTCACTGCATTAGCATAAATTCAAATGACAAATGCACAGTGCTATTCAGAGACTCATTAATTTGCAATGGGTGCAGTGCTCATGACATATTAGTGAAAAATTCAAATGTCTTTGTAGCATCGTGAGTTTAGTTGCGGGACCTAAGTTGCTAAAATGAAAACGTGTGCAATTTTTTAGCAGTTTATTAAATTATGAAGTGTGATGACTATATCTGTGCATCTTTTTAAGCAGATGAGGTCCAGCGTGCTCCAGCACCAAATTGCATGGTTTGTGTTGAAATTTTCCTGTCAGACAAATTTCAAGCAGGAGCAGAAATACAGGCTGTGTGCTAGCTCCTGCGGCATGCAGGCTGATATCTCCCCCTCCTGGATGATTTGTATTGCCACTGGCTTAGAGAAGGAAAATGAGACTGTTTCATGGTTTATGCTTTGTTAAGCCTATCTTTTTTTATGACGTTAGCCACAGATTTCGATGCACAATGGCTACAGCAGCCAGTGACGGCAGAAATAAAATAATGCAGTATGATTATAAGTGAGTTTGATGGCCTCCTCCGTCATTCCCTATATGTACCAATAGCCTATGTGGGGGGAATAACTTATGTGTGTAGGATATAGCAAGCCTTAATCATGACTATCTTATCTTAAGCATTGCTTTGTTTCTACATACAAAATGGAGAGAAAAAGGGTTTACATTTTTATATTGAGAACAGCCTGGCCAGAGTGTTCTTTCATAATATTTTGATCAAACTTGCAATTATAACGTACAACAGATTAAATACACAGCACYGACATTTATTCTTAGTGCCTTGAGTCTGCCCTGTGTGTGCCGCTCTGACACGCAGCTTTATCTTTCTGACCTTTAAGAACAGTACAAATTCCACCTTATATTTCTGCTTCCTTTTGGACCTATAACTATATCATTGTCTGGTTCAGTGTCTACATGTTTTTCTGTCCACCTGGCTGTCACATCTAGTGTGGGTTTCCTTTACCAGAAAAATATACAGTAAGATAATTGCTAGTACTTTTTGAGAAACAAAAGCCTTAGTTTTAAAGTACAGTATCCACAATACCTAGCTAGTCAAAAGTAGCTTACATTTTCAAAGGGACTAGTGATTTTAGCTATACAGCCTCTGAAAAAATTTTTGGCATTCTGATTTTTAAAAGGAGGGGATCAGCTGCCAGTTGCATGTCCAAAACCATTAGCTGCTTTTAAACATTTGGGTGTCTGTGTAAAACACGATAATATTTTATATATACACCAGTCATTAGGTACCACAATAATAAGGGTCTTAATAAGGTTTGCAGCATCTCACAGCATATGTCATGCCTCTGAGTGAAAGGAAAGCCATTTCGCACTCTGGCTTCTCATCTGTGTCATGCCACCTGCCACCTAGGATATGGTATGTCACAGCTAAAAAAAAAAAAGAATGACATGCCTTTCCCATCCTTGTGAGGAGTGCCACATTCCTCTGTGCCCCCTTGCATTCGGATAAGCATGCTATTTGCTGTGCAATTTGAGCCCCCAGTGAGCTAAGTGCATGGAAAATACTTCACCCTGTCCACGAAGGGAAGAAAAGCAGCCAACATGTCACCAAATTAAGATTTTAAATCACTAGAAACTGGCTTAAAGTTAGAGTTTCCAAATTACACAGATGGATTAGGATGCTAGTCTATCAGCTTCAGCTCCCTCCACAGACTGTCCAGATCTAGGGTAAGAATAAAAAAACTTTGCGTGGGCCTCCCATTAAAGTCAGCTGGGGCTTCATCATGCACTAACTTTACTTTTTTTATTAGCTTTGCCCCAAATTGACATGAACCTCCAAATCACTTTGGATTTGAATTATTGCTGACACAATTAAGGAGTTCAAGAGAGAGAGGGCAAATACCATGAAAAGGTATAATGCAAGAACAGGGTGCATTTGGGTGTACAGATGTTAAGCTTAAAGTTAGGACCACACAATTCCTTCCCTCTCTGCATTTCAGCCATGGGAATTGTCTAAAATTTGGAGCAAGAGCCAAGCCTGGCACTTCACAGATGTCAGGCGTGGAAGGCTGAACGTTCAGTGACAGACGCGACTCTATGGGATTGCAAGCAAGAGCCAATGCAGAGGAGAGCCTGGCCTCAGAGGCCGGTTCTGGTGGAGGAGCACAGCAACAGCTCCCCAGCTCTCATTTCCCCTTCAGCAGTAAAACCCCGGCATCAAGCAGCAGAGCAGCACTAAGTACAGCTTTAACATATGCCTGTCAAACATTTCGAGTACAGGGTCCTCGTCCTGCCCAGAACGGCAGGCTGACGGGGCAGCTGAAGAGTCCTCTCCAGCAGAGAAATCCTTTGGTGGCATTCAGCTGACATCGCTGGCTCCGGCTCTCTGATATTTTGTTCCCTCCCCTCCACACAGGGATCAGACCGGAGCAAACAGTGCAGTGCCATGGATGATTGCCTAATGTGATTGTTGATGCCAGCAGGACCTTAAAGCTTAAATGACAACCATTTCAGCCCCAGGATCAGAGGAGCCTAGAAATGAATGAGTTGYCTTTCTCCTCCCACCACCCACATCAAAAGCGCTGAGCAGGAGCTCAATGCAGCTGAGGATTCAGCCCATTAGCAAAATGTCACTTACACTGACTTCTGTTGAGAGACAGAATTTTGTTTTGTATTTGCCTCTCAGAAGCCCAGTGAAAGAAACAGGACACATTTTTTTAAAGAAAATATTCTGTGCTTCTTATAAAGAGCAACTTTCATTCATTAGCAAACAACAGCACACAGCAGAGTTTGGTTTAAAATATAATCACCTAACCTCTGCAGCCAATCTCAGAGGCTTCTGTGTATTTATGATAACCGTACTTCAGGTTTATGCATCAGTGTAGAATGCATTGTGCACCTGATAAAGAATGCACACAAAAGAAAAGCTTCATTGCAAGTTATTTTCAGTTACTACAAAAGGCGGGTTTTAGATTAATGTTTTGTTTCAGAAAAGCCTAAATTCACTTTTTCTTTTTCTTACATCATACCACTCAAGACAGTGTCAAGCTATGCACACATCATTTCCAGGGGCATGATTTCAGGAACATGTTCCAAGAAGTGGTACCTTGTCATAGATATCTGGTGGCTGTCTGGTTAAAAACAACTTGAATGGGAAAATATCCTATCTTAAGATCCTTCAGAAGGATTATTACCTGCAGAAGAAACCGCACAAAGGGTGCTTGATAGGGAAGACAGATGGCAATATTCTTGTGCCTAAAAGCTGGTAGAACCAGTGATCTCCCCTGAAAAATATGGTTAGTGGGAAAAACTCTGATTTCGGTTACACCAGTGAAAATCCAGTCAGTCTACTGGCTTCAGAAACAAAACTTGGTCCAAAATAGTTAGGAAGAAGAAGGTGACAATGCTATTAAGCTTATGACACTGTTTGTGTTAACATCTTTTTTGTGCAGAATATGTTTGTACTTCAATTGGCAAAGTATTTACAACAAGACTAGATATACTCACCACCAAGGGCAATTAATTCAGGGTTATAAAGCTTGTGTTTCAAAACTAGCATGAATAATTCAGTGTTAAGTTGTTTAAGTGTGTTTTGTAAAATAAAGCTGCAGCTTTTGTTTTTCTTGAAAGCTTCTGGAAAAAATGTGATTATTTTTTTCTCTTCACCCCTGGGGAAAGTAGTGGCCTTTTGATGTTCCACCCTGACCTGCATTGCTTGCTTGATTCCTACTAACTTGAAAAAAAATATGAGTGACTTAAAATGGGAGGCTTGCATGTGTGAGGAATACAGCATTAGCCCCAGGTGTCAAAATGCACCAAATAGGTTGTGGTGCTTCACACTGTTTTAATCATTATCCGGCTTGCTGGATTGTGAACTTTTACAGTGCTGATAAGCAGAAGTGTACACACATACACACAATATATATACTTTTAAGTGCAAGTCTAACCTGCTAAATGACTTTATAAACTGAGGGGAAGGGTGTCTGTGCTGTGTCTCGCTGACTCCACTTCCAACACATCACTGCAGCCACGTTACCTTCGCGCTATTCCACTGGTTACAGGTGTACACCTACCGGCGTAAAATGAGACAGGATAACTGCACTGGGTAGCACCTGAATATTGCTTCGAACAATCTTTATCACTAAGGCTGATAGAGTCCCAGACTCTAGAGAGAGAGAAAGGGAGGAATTTTATACAGTCTTCACACACTGCTGCCATAGCTCAGCATAAGTACAAATTTCTTCCAGAACCAGTTAATGGCTGAGGCGGGTCGGGCTGTGGCAAGTCAGGAACTGCAGCCTTCTTTATGCTTCCAGCGGGTTCTCCAGAATTCGCACACTTTTAAGGCCTTGTTCCATATTAAGGAGCATTTTAAATTAAGAAGTAACAGAAAGCCAGAACCAATATATCGGATGAGTGTAAACTGCTTCACTGAAGTCACTGAGGTATTATCTCAAATAATCAGTGATCATAATGTAAACCTTGCTGAACTTGGTATCTTGGCAGAGCTTAGGAAACTACAGGGATTTTTTTCTCCCCAAAGCTAGTTTTAGAACAAGAAAAATACAAGCAGGATAATCCCGACATTCATGTCTTACCTCAAACCAAAAGTTTTAATTGTTCATACATATATAGTCTATAATAAATCCTTCAAATTTTACAGCCTGCCTGAGGGGTCATCCCGATCTCTACTGCTGTCTTTGAGATAAGTGTCCTTGAAACATCATTTCTGGCATCCGAGGTGGGGTATGCTCAAGCAGTGAGGGAATTAACTCTTGAAGGTCCCATCAAGGACACTCTTATATGACAGTGTAGGCATGGCCAGTTGCAATGGGCTTTGTGAGAAGCTTTTGCTGAAGAGTAAGCCTCTTTGAATGAGTAATACAGGAGACAGTCCTGGTGTCTTTACTGCCTACCCAAATGCTCTCCAGAGGGCAAAACCTCACCGTACTGCATAGGCCTGGTAGCTAAGCTGAGCACGAATGAGTAGTAGTAAAGAGACGGCCTTTGCAGGCTAGGGTGATAGCCACCATCAGCTAGAGGTAATCTCTCTATCTACAAATATTCCTCAACAGCCAAAAGAGAAAAGGATGTATGAAAGAGTTGAAACATTGAACTTTTGCACTTGTCCACCAAAACACTTTGGTCCAAACAGGCTGGGAGACTTCTAAAAATGAAGGAAGGTATGCGCACATATTCTCTACCGTCACACAAATCTTGTAGTCCTCTTCCTGGGGACCTCCACATGAGGGATAAGATTTGCTCCCATGAGAACACAGCCTAGGAAGATTATAAAGAAATATTGTGCCTGGTAACTCTGTGTTTTTAATATGGTCTTTCATGTTTCTATAACCAATAAAATAACATGGCAGTAGACAGGGGCAAACTTCACATTATTTTTCCCCCTTGGGAAAAGAACAAATAGGAAAGTCAATATTGAATATTTGCAGTAAGTTTTATAGCTTTTACAGGCTGTCTGTGAGGTTAGTGTGATTAAAGATTATGATTTAAAGGGAAACAAACATATGCCCCAAACCTGAATTCGGAATAGGGAGAACTTCTATTCAGGAAAATACATCTTTAATTGTTACCTCTATAGTACTTGTCATAAGGTTGATTTATTGTTTTCCCTACAGTGATGAAACTCTAACAAATGCTTGGATGCTATAGTGTGTGACGGTATTTAGCAGATCTGTTTTCCCATTAGCATTCTATATTTCTCTTCATTTGTGCTGCAGCATGAAAGTGGATGAGTAAATGTCCAAACCTAATGCATCATAGGATCTCTGGCTTAGGAAAGGATACATCAAGTGCTGTGAGAGTGTGGGAAGGAAACAAATTGACAAACAGCCAATGGGAAACAGAGAAGAAGGCATTTTTACTGCACTGTGTTTACAACTTGTACTTTCTCAGATCCTAAAAAATCCGCTGTTTTGCCTACATGTCTGCAAGACATTATAGCTCAACTTGGTAAAAAACCATACATGTCAGTGCGCAGTTATTAAAGTAATAGCTTCCCTGAGCTAATGTGTGCTGAAATTCAGATTTAGAATTATCTGTAAATTCTGGAAAAATGGAAGATTTAATGAAAGGATCTTCAAATTACTAAACCTGAATAGTGAATTTGCAGTCTGTCTCTTGTTACTCTCTTAATTTCCATATCACAGTATTTTATCTGATAAAGCTCTACTAAAGATCTTTAATCTGACACTGAACTAACATAAAAGTTAGGCTATACATGTGTGTCCATGTGTGTATGTTTGTCCTGCACCCATTTCTTTAGCTTGGAAAAACAGTTCAAGATATTTGTGGCTATATGTGGGGGGGAAAATATGATTTACAGAACTCGGCCTTTTTTTTTTTCTTTTCCCACTGAGGAATAATCATGGTTTGCTCTACCAGGAGAGGTATGCCTGTGGAGGCTGGTGTACTCACGTTACTCCCTGTATCCTCAACCCCTGCAAGGAAGCCGGCAGGGCTCAGTACCTCCAGCTCTTTGGGAGTCTGACGAGCTTTGAGAGTCTCCTTAAATCGAGTGTTTGATTTCAACAGCAGGAAAGAAGCATTGAGAGAGAGGGGATTTAAAAGAACAAACAATCCTGGCCAGTCTGGTTTACCCAAAGACTTCTTGCCCGCTAACCAGGACTAAGCATGCCCAGCTTCATCAGGTGTCTGCACAGAACCTGTGCTGGTCTGGCTGTGTCCAGCCATGGTCAGGGTTGTCCCTGGCCTGTGGCTTTGCTCATCAAAATCTGCTCTCTCAGKTCCCCGCGAGGCTGGAGGGGGAACCTTCAGAGGCAAAAGTCCTGCCTGTGTCCCGTAACAGTCCTCGAGTGACCTCTTCTTTGCATAGCTGTTTTTTACTAACAGTTACTAAAACAGGGCTAAAAACATTCACACAATGGCTGCACAGTAATTGTTCGCTATTGCAGACTGTCTGCATCCATCTCCAGGAACATGCAGCCAGACAGTTTCAAACAGCGGCATCCTTTCTTTCTCACATTTTTAGACTTATGTATTTTTAATATTAGAATAAATTAAGGTCCTAATCTTAATGGTTACAAAATGCATTCAGAAAACTTAATTTACACCCAACGCATTTTCCAAAAATGGATTATTAAGTGATAAATAAATAATTTATTAGATATGTTCAAAAATATTGACCCAGAGCTTCCTTTAAAGCCCTATTACTATGTGATTGGTTGTTTTTATCTATCTTATAGTATCCTTCTCAGCCCTTGCTTCCCCAACAAGGCCATCTCCTTTTTTTTCCTCAAGCTCGCTGCTGTATTAATTATTTTCTGTTTGTTCTTTATCTGTCTTTTGCTGTTAACAAACTCTTGTACATTTTACAGTGTAACAAAAGTGTCTAAAATTCTCCATATCTGATTTGCTGTTGTGTTGTTTAATCAATATAAATCTCGAGATGTTTTGTAATAGCACCTTTCTTAATCTGTACAATATAGACAGCAAAGGAAGTAATGGGAGAAAAAATGCTGTATTTACAATACCTCTGGTAACAAACCTGCTACAGAGCTCACATCTGAGCCAATATAGACATTCCAACACTTAATACTTGAGCTACAAAGTACAGTGCATTACAAAATGCTTGGAATATTTACCATTATTTGTAATATTGCAGCTACCAGCTGGAAAATTGTTATTAATTTTTTAAAAGAAGCTTGTAAAATAAAACTAAGGAAGTAACAGAATCTTCAGTTTAATACAATTAGTCATGCCTATTGCTTTTCAGTTGCTAAGCAATAATAAATCTAACAGTTAAAGATATGGGGAGACTACATTGCATTCTTGTTAGGTTTGGCCTAGGTATTGTTTTTGTAAAGACCCAAAAGCACGAGCCCACAAGTGTTTAGCCAGAAGGTAGGTTTGGATTTGACCTGTCAACACATCAGCTATTTCACAAATACTGCTCATGTGCATACTCCTATCCCCTGTTCCAGTGCACGCTAAATGATTTAACACTTTCATTGAGAGGTTAGTCACAGAGTAGGGTATTTCACACAGACATCTCTTGATTAGGTGGTTATAACGTGACTCTTCAGAGCAGCTGCTTTCAGCGGCGGTACCTGCCTGGCCGAGCTCTCCAGCACCAGCTGCCACGTGGCCCCTCTGGGCCCAAGGTGGGGGCTCATGGTGCCGGGGAGGCTGCGACGGGGCAGCGGGGCTGCGGGCCCTGCCTCGAGGCCATGCGGGTCTGCAGCAGGAGACAGCAGTCGTAATCTCAGGCTGGGAAGGGACATGGTGAAGGAGAAGCAAGAGTACTGAAGACCTGATCTGAGAATGAGGGTGGCCCAGAAGCCGAGGCTAGCAAAACAAATTGGAGAATCCCTGCTCTTCCCCATCCCGAGATCTGGGAGCTTAAGCTCATGTGAGAGCTTAAGGAGCAGGAGGGGACGGGTTTCACCTACAGTGGAGAGCTGCAGTCTCACCTACAGTCTACAGACCAGAGAGAAGCTAGCACCAGACCCAAAGACAGGGTGAGGGGTGGAAAGGTCAGGGAGGAAAAAAAAAATTTTTAATAATAATAATGCCATGGGTATTTTTTCTCTGCCTTCTCCTCCCATACTTTTTGTTTGTCTTCTACAAAATCGCACTTGTGCCTTGTGAGCAGACTGCATTTCATGCTATATCACCACCTACTCCCTTAAGACAGTTCTTGATAAGCAGATGCACAAGGTAGTGAAGAGAAGGGTTGTGGAAGGTTTTAGCTTAATGCAGAGGCAATGCCTAAAATAGCCAAGTTTTCTCAAAAAATCTCTACTGGGTAATTGACCAAGCCTAGTTAAGGTATTTTAAACTGAGTGTAAACAATTTATTAGCCTTTTTTTTGCATCATAGCTGAGGTGCTTTGTTTCAGGGAGAGAAACAGATAGCAGAGACACAAAGCTTCCTGAGCCTCTTCTCTATTATATAGTGGAGTGTATAATTGTTTGGAGCCGCAAAGTAGTCTAAAGGGACCTGATTATGCAAATACATTAAGCATCTCTTAAAATCTTCTGAAATTATATCATATTAGCCACACAATATAAAATGTTCATCTTATTTGAATGTGCATGGTCTTTGCTATTTGCAAAAATAATTTTTTTCAAAAGGACAGAATGGAAAAGGATCATGATATAAGCCTAAATCCAGGTTACAATGCTGGACCATTAGTTGTCTCATGAGATATAACCCAGTGACAACTGACATTTTGTCCTCTAACCTTACCACAGTCTTCACACAGTTGTCTGGTCCCCTTGAGCCAGGCAGATCTAAGCTGTCAATTAATAGATAATGTAGGTTTACTTAGATGTCATGTAATGCTGTTATCCATGTGGAAATACATCAAATGTCCTAGTTTGCTCTAAAGACTATGGTGCTTAGTAAAAATCTTCTCCCATGGGAAGCCTAGGCTTGACAAATGCCTGAGGATTAGTCATAGTCAGCCATCTCYTTGTGATGCAAAATGACATAATCATTGACTTTTTCAAATAGTATTACACTTCTACTTTCTCCAAATAAGGAACCCAGTCCCAGGTTTGCAAACAGTTTAGAGTGTATAAATTTGTTATTGAATAATGATGTCTTGCTAAATCGCAAGAACAGAAAAAAAAACAATAGCTTAAAGACTTGCTTAAATTTTCAATAAATTCCAGGATGTTTATAAAAACAGTGTCTTTCCCGTCAATGTTTGGCATGATTTTGTATCATATTGCTGCACCACTAGATAATCAATAATCTAGACCAGCCTCTCCAAAAACATCCTGATGGTCCATCAAAAGCGAGTTTCCACAACACACGTTGATATTTCATTGTACTAATTGTGTACTTTATTTATATTATTTATCTTAAAGTAGGGAACCTTCAAATTAAAATATTATGTTTTAAATAGGATCAAAAAACCATTAAAATGCTTATTTTTCCTAAATCCCAACATCCAAAACATATGGAAAAAATTGCCTCTAGGTATTGAAGTTGTTGCCTTTATCACACTGTGCATCTAAATTCCCAAGGATGATTGATTTAACGAGGTTTGCACATTAAAAATCTTTTTCTTTGTTACAATAGAGGAAATCACAAGGAAGATTAATGCCCTCTGCATGGTGCCACCGAATTAAAATGTCTTTCAAATGTCTTCACTCCAGGAACACTTTGCTGTCCAGGCTTGTACTTAGTAAAGGTTTTCTCAGTGTAAAGAATGTATTAGTCATGGCTGATGATGCTGGTGTGCTATAACCTAAATACCTGGAATATGCATATATTAGGACAAACTGGGCACTTCAGAAGGCTTTAAATAAGTGTTCATTTTTACAGGTTAATGTAACGGCATCCATGTCAGAAACACATGAGGCTACCCAAAGGTATGACATTCTGTCTTGACATATTTTCCCATTGCAGTGGCGTTATCTGACATGAAACAAAGTACTATGCTCTCCCATTCCTTCAAAACTTTCTTATACTTAAAGCCTCACTAGTAGTTTCTCTGCCTAATACGACAATCTGTCACCCTAGCATCTACTGCATTAATGTTGTACAAAACCTATGTTTTATTTTATCTTCTCTTACAATCATGAAGAGTATGCTGCTGATCCAAGTATTTTCTCCATATTCATACACAGAAACAGTCTGGGCTGCCTTAGAGAACCCCTCAAGTGTAAAGTGATACAGGCCAGGTTGAACTTACATTGTTCTCTTTAAGGCAAGAGCTTGCATCCACACTGCATATTGGCACGTCATGGGGCAAGAGCTTTCCTCTCGCACTGCAACTTTCTGCCACGCACCCTCCTTTTCACTTGAGCGGACGGACAAGCAGAAAGGGTGCTGAGATATCCTAGGAGAGTTAGGGCAGGCTGAGGGAACCATATTGTGTCCATGCTGGATATAGGAGAACCACTTAATTCACCCCAGAACAGAGGTTAGGATGCAGATGACATGGTTGCAATGTGGACGAGCAGAGAGAACAGCTCAGTGCAAAATGGAGGCAACCAGCCTGGTAATATAAAGCAACCTGCACAGCCTCCTAGCTATTTAGCTTTACACCTTCCTCAAGAAAAATACAGGTGCTATCACATTAATTCCTTCTAGCAGAAATGCTTAATTCAATAGTTCCTTTAAGGAAAGTATATAGCAGTATGCATGCAGTGCCAGTATATTGGAAAAATCATAGCTGTATTTAGGCATAAAGTCAGTATATAAACTATGGGTGTATTTACAGGGGGAGAATAATGGAAATATAGAATCACAGAGTCATAGCAAAGTCCAGGTTAGAAGGGATTGTTGGAGTTCATCTGGTCCAACTTTCTGTTAAAAGCAGGGCCTTGGATTAGGTTATCCTGGGCCCTGTCAAGCAAAGTCTTGAATATTTCCAGCAAGGGAGATTCCACCTCTTCTCTGGGCAACCTATTCCAATGTTTAAGTGTTCTCACAGTGAAGAATTTTTTTTATATCGAGAAAAAAATTCCCCTTAAGCAATGTGTGCCTGTTGCCTCTTCTTCTGTCACCATTCATCCTTGTGAAGAGAGGATAACTTCTCTACAACTACCTTTCTGGTACTGGAAGACTGTGATTAGATTCCCCTGACCCTTCACTTCTCCAGGCTCAACAAACCCAATTCCTTCAACCTTTCTCCATATGTCAAGTTCTTCAACATTGGTCATCTTGGTGGCCCTCCTCTGTTGGACCCTCTCCATCTCTCTTTTGAACTAAGCAGACCAAAACACACAGTATGCCAGGTATGGCCTAAGAAGTGCCAAGAGGTGTCAGATAACCGCATCCTTAATCTGCTGGCTATACTCCTGCTGATGCAGTCCAGGACACAGTTTGCCTTCACTGCAGCAAGGGCACCCCCATGTCCTGCTTGCCATCCACCATGTCCTTTTCAGCAGAGCTACACTCCAGTCACTCGGGAACCAGTCACTTCTCATTTCTGGCACAGCCCGGTGAAGCAGGCATTCACGTGCCGCATAACGTAATCATGGCTTTGGGGCTGCACAGTCTTTTCAGGTACATAAGGTTTGTGTCTACTCCTGCAGATCTGACCTATTGGCCACCATGAACCAGTCCAGCATCATAAATTCAGTCTATGTCTAGTTAAAAAAAAGCATCCACAGAAATGGCAAGAGAACTTTCCTAAGGTTTCTGGGTATAATTACAGTGAGAAAACGCTGATGCAAGACAGAGAGAATGAAAAGTGAAAATGCAGACCTGAGAGCAATAATGGGCAAAAATAGGCACAAAGAGGATTCTAAGCTGGAGAAACTGTTGGAAAGTGAAATATCAGAGAAGGAGCCTAGAAACTGAGGTATGCTTTCRACAACAAATACAGTTTCTCAGACAACATGCGATAAATTGGGTGCTCTCTTCCATCTACTATAATTATTAAAACTCATTCATTATTTTGAGTTTAGCAGTGACTTTAGTAATGACTTCCACCCAGGCAATTTCCCATTATCCTTCGCATTCTGCAAACATATAGTAAGAGACAGCACCTGTCATGACAAGCCTTAAATGCACAAGGTAAAAGATGGTAGAAAACACGGAAATGAATTAGAGAGACAGACAAGAGAACACATTTTTTAAATAATTGAAGTGATTTAGAATCCTTTCACTTTTAAAAACAATACCTTCAGTGACTAGCCCAAACACAAACGGGAAGTCTGTTGCAGAGGCAGATACCTAACAAATATGTTCTGAGTCTCCCTCCTGAGCCTTAAACAAAGGCCCATGCACCACAGCAGACAATGATCATTGGGCAGGGGCACAGAATTACTGCCACATCCCTCATACTTTTTTCCTAATGTTTTAAAATTCTATTTCAAGTAGTTAAGTACTTTTTAAACAAAAACAAGCAAAACAGCTGGTCCCAGAGGGGTTGGTACAGACAGCTACATACCATTCCATCTACTTTATTATTTTTCATTAGAAAAAGAATCTTTGAAGCAATGGTTAGTGTTTCTCGGATCCCCATTAAACGAGATATAAAACTATTTTTTTGTAATTAAAAACATTTTACAAGAACACAGTGAACACAGGGGATAAACCAGTAATCTTTCATATTTGKCTGATAGATGTCAATTGCAAATATCTACAAAAGGGTGAAAACATAGAAGACTGTTGATGCCAAGCAATAAACAATTTCACAGCCATCCTAGGGAAGAATTCTGTCTTTTTGTTATCCTTCTTCTCTGACCAGCAGGGCAGAAATATTTGAAGAGCTAAAAGCACGTGACTGTTTTGTTCTGCTCCTTCGAGTGGAGCAGGAATGACCAGGAGGCAGTCCATGCGGCTGCTTTACCTGCTCCCTGAGAACGGCCAGAACAAACCAGCACAGTATAAAAAACACTGCATTATCTGCCTTGTCCGCCTGGGACTGGAGAAAGAAGAGGGGGAATGGGAAAAAATTGTGTTGCTTCTCTGCCTGCGTTTTTCCTTCCCACTCCATGCAAGAGAAACCAGCTTACAATGCTCTGTGCTGTGCAACTCTGGGGAGTGCGATCCACAAGGAGGGAAAGTGGAAGGTTAGTGGGGACTCAAGGACRTGGGCGATGGGACGAGGGAGTGGGGAGGCGAGGGCAGGAGGGCCTGCGGGTGAGAGAGGAGAGGATGCAAGGCGGGGAGGTGAAGGGGTGCGAGAGATGGGGAAGTGGCAGTGACGGGGGGATGGCTTAGTGAGGAGGGGAAGAAGCAGGCGTGGGATTCGGTTTGTGTAGCAGGGGAGTAAAAGAAACAGAGAAAGGCTGTCATTCATAAACTCTAGAAATAGGGCAAACTGGTAGATTATTCAGGTCCGAAATCCTTGTGCCACAGATGCAGAGACAACAGATTTGGCTTCACAGAGGGTCCTGTAATTTTAATACGATTAAATGCAACGACACTGCTTCCAGGGCCAGCTCAGTGATGCAGCCACTTTCAGACAGCACCAAATTTAATATGTCCTGACAGGCCTGAAGCAGTCAGAGAGACCACCTGCAAGAGCCAGTGTCAGGCTCGCCCAGTCTGCACTGTGCTCGCACTGGACCCTTCTTATCAGCCTGTTTCTATCATCCAAAATACGCCCCCCTTCCTGACCCCACATAATAGGGAGCCCAATGAAGTCATTCAAATACACTAGTCTGGCACCCAAATGCATGGATGAGGCAGGCAGGAGGGAGAGAACGGGCCTGAGCAGCCCGGAGCGACCATCTCTCCTTTCTACCCACAGAAATAGGATACACTCTCTTAGGACACATCAGGAGCAAGGCATCAGATGCAGCCCATCCTACAAAACAGATTTAAGGAACGTGACGTCCAAAAGCACAAGCTACAACTCTGCTTATACATCAAGCGCTGAAGAATATTTGGCATCTATTTGTTCAAATATGCTCCTGTAGTAGGTAGTGGGAAGTGCTGCCTTTTTGATACTAGCATCTGTGAAAGGAAGCTGTGGTCATGATTCATTCAATGATTTTTCAGCTCTGCTTCTTGTACTGCTAAAATCTTCTCTATTCCCCTGGACATCTTTAACCTCTTCTTCAACTGGATTTACTCCTGCCCTTTCAGTGCACAAACGGTCATGAACTGTAAAAGGTTCATCTCATGCTGTATCAAATAATGTTTTCTTTTAATATTCCTTTTTTTTTCAAAATAAAACTTCTGCAGTGTGCTTTACGTTTCATTYATGTACAACAGAAATTAATAGGAGTTCATAAGCCAGTAGTCCATTCATTTCGGCTGCAGCATTCTCCTTTACACCTATGAGAAGCGCTCAGTACCTGTTAGCTCTTCTCTTCCTCCGGGTGCTTGCTCTTGGAAAGGGATGCAATCCATTCCATTTCTTGCACTTTTTTCATATGTGAAGCATGTCTTTTGTTATTTCTCACCTAGAGAGCACTTCAATTTTTTAAGGATTTACACTTCCTGTAACTTTTTGCATCTCTATCATATCCRTAGTGTCAGAGCTCTGTCTTATTTGTAGATGCAGCAGTCTGACAAATTCTAATCATTTTATGAATTAATTCTGAATCTTCCAATGCCCATTTTACATTTCTTTATTTCTTTTTCTTTCTTTCTTTCTGTCTGCCTTTCTCGCTATTCCCTTTTTTCTCTCAGCATTTTGTTCTAATCAGTAGATAGCAGTGAGCTGTCTAAAACTGGAAAATTGGTTCTTCAACATTAGACTGTCCACAAATCCCTCTGTTTTTACCTTCTTTCTGGCTTATTTGTTTAAAACCATATCATGTACATGTTATATTTTTATGTAGGAGGCCCTCAGTTTTTGTGACAGTTTCATTGTTAGTAACTGCTATCTTTCTTCATGAAAACTTTTTACCAGATGACGTGCTTCCAAACCAAGTAATGTCAGAACAATGCAACTTTTTTATTGAATTCTTTTTTGGTGGCACCCACGGAGAAGAGCTGTTACTACTTTTCCCATATATTCTCAATAATTCCAGAGAGTTTCAACTCTGGTGGAGCTGTAACTTCTGCAGTCTTTAAATCAGGAGGAATTTATTTTGTCTTTTTTACTCCCAGTCCCATGTGTTTTTTCAAAGTCTCTCAAGCAAAGGCCTCCTCGTATGTGGGCTCTAACTGACCAGCAATGTGGGACACAGATTTGCCAGTCAGAACCACTGATTCCAGCTAGGAAAGTGGTGCCCTTTCCATATCATCCGGACCAGGAGCAAAGCCAGGGAGCTTAGAGGCAGGAGCTTGCCCTCCTGCCACAACGTGGAGAGGAGAAGGGAGCTTCTGGGTGCACATGGAGCATGAAGCAGAGACATGGTGTGGGGGTTAAGACTTACTTGCCAAAACAAGCATGTCTGAGCACCTCTGAGGAGGCGCTGGAGCATGGCCAGCGGGGCAATAAATAACAAGGGTAGCAGCAGAGGCAGATTGTCACAGACACTTCACGATCTGGCTGCGATTTTATCAGCTGGGCTAATATTTGGTGCAGGTGTGGGCTGAACATGCTTTAGCCTGGCTGAGTAGGGCAAGAAGGGCAGTTCAGAGAGGGGCACGCTACTGGCACAGGGCAAGCTAATGCAGCAGGGGCGGCAAGCCCTAAGAGTCTGAACATCAGAACAGTTTGGAGAAAGGGAAACATTTCCGTTATTTAATCGGCCTCTGCTATAGCCTTGGGAGCTGCAGGCACGTAATACAAGCAATGAGATGTCAGTGCGAAAGTGGCAGTCAGAGAGGCACTCTGCTCGCTGCGGACAGACGGCAACTGGAGCAGCTGGGCTGGGTGGGAAACCTGCTCTGCTACCGTCTCCAGCTGCTGACGGCCCCATCTCCTGAACTGTCTCACCCTGCAGGCGCCATCGGCTCTCCCGCGTGTTTGTACTCAGGGGTACGGACACTGGGATCGCAGCTGCGCAGGTGCACAGGAGTCGCTGCTTCCCTCCCCGTGCCCTGATCCTCCCCATGCTGAACAGCCAGGTTTCTACCTGAAGCAGTGTGATTGCCAGGGAAGATGTCCCAGCAATTTATGATGAGCTAACAGTGCTCAAGGTGGGAATGTATTAATCCAGCTGCTCACCAAGCTGCAAAAGAGTGCCTAGTTCTGAGCTTTCTGTTGTTGCTACTGCTCAAAAAAAAAAAAAAAATCTAAAAAAATTTAAATGCCATATTTATGTGCTAACAAATAAATTAATCACTTGCCACAAATCCACTGTTTCACTTAAGATACTGTTTATCTATCTCTTAATGACCAAAATAACAAGCGACAGAGAAACACTGCTTCTTTSTCAACATGTCAATATCTTTAAAACTGTATTTTAATTCAGCATAGCTAATGTGTCATATGGAGTGTACAGAAAATTGGTTTTGTATGCATTTCTGATAAAGCACTGACCGGACAGCTTTACTCATTCTGTTTCAACATGAAATACTGTCATGCCCAAACTAATTCCATTATAACAGCGATCATATCTAGCATCCTGATAAGTGAATATTTGTGAAACTAGCTCTTGCATAGATCCTTGGGAAGATAATAAATGATATTTATCTTTTTCAGCATTGTTGTACACTACTTGTCATTTTATCTGTAATGCATCTAACTAGAGATCAATGAATCCAACCACGACGCTAAACAGCTAAAGAAACCATCATACTCAGTGTCCGACAAATCTTTTGCCATTTCCTTCTTGCTCCAAGTCACAAATCTGCCTTTGTATTAAACTTTTTGCGTCTGGAAATGCTCCTTCTGAAGATGGATTTTAAAGAGTACCAAAGTCTGTGCGTTTCCACAACATTGCTATATTGCATACATCAGAGCTAGAAATAGGTTAACTTTTCAGTCTAGCTGGAAGACTTAGCAGAGAGACCAAAGACATAACTGTAATAGAAACAAAATGGCTTTCTAAGGAGACCAGATCATCTTTTCCTAAACCTTGAATTTTCAGTTAAGTTCACCATTCAAATTTCTACTAATGAAAAATAAGTTTATCAAACCTTTGAGACAAGAAAATTTCTAAGTTTCCACATTTCTATTTTCATTTCCATTTTCTCCTTAAACAACCCTTGTTCTTCCTCTGGAATGAGTCCATGCATGTTGATGGAGAAACTTCTTCTGTTGCTAACTATAGAGTACATGTGCTGTCTTCTTTCCAGATATTCAGTTAACTCTTAAAAATATGCCAGTAGAAAGAGGAGGAAAGTGTCTTCCAAGTTTCAGAGAGAAAAATTCTGGTGACCTCGTATCAAGCCCCAGATGCCATAAGTAAAAGTATTGATAGGGTAGATAGGAACGCAGCAGAAACATTAGGAAGCAACAATAGCTTTCCTGAGGAAGCCACCCAAAACCTATTGCACTTCTTGCAACGGTTTTGTCCTATCTGCAAGCTGCCAATGCTCTTGCTTCTTTGCAAATTCTTCTTGCTAAATTCTTTGTTCCCAGTGGCTGCATGTACTTTGTCCACTTTAAAGTTCTGTGGGCCGAGCTCATTTTTAGTGTTGTCTTTGCTTTGGAGCATCCTCAAGGAGCATGAAGACAAAATATGAAAACCAAAATTATTCTGTAACCATGACCATGCAACATTACTTGATATTTAAACATAAGTTTTACTGTGCCTGAGGTCAGGTCAAGTGTCTTTCTGGACAGACATGGACCTGGGGAAATGCTTCTGTCTAATCCAGCCCTTTATGCACTCTTTATTCAATGTCCAAAGTTCTTGACTGCGTGACTTTCTTAYAGTCTGGTTGGGCTGATGACCCTAACATTTGCGCGTATACACGCCATGTTCGCCGCACTGCACCAGCCGAAGTAAAATGTCAAGTAACATAATAGTAAGTAGGAATTGCCAATAATTTTTCCGTGTTTTATTCCCTTGCTGTTGATCCTTTAGCAATCACTTCTAGGCCACTGTCACACAAACTACATATTAGTGTCATTGTACATTAACAGAGGCAGCAATGAGCTTCAGAAATTAGCATGTTGTCAGTTTCACTTGAAAATCAGTCATTTGAATTTCTTGTAATTAAATAAAAAAACAGAAAGGCAAAGCCCTTGGCTTCTGTTTGGCATGATCTGCAGAAACTGTGGAAGAATCCCATCAAGTTCTACAATTTTCATTTAAGAGTGAGACAGGAGTACAGGAGTCAAAATCAGTAGTGAGAAGTTTTATGAAGCTTCATTAAATTAATCAGAGCAAATCTAGTTCTGTGATTTGCAAGTATTAAAGGAGACATGATCTTTTTTACAGGGGAGGACAAGGGCAAAATCAGGTAGCTTACTGTGATTTTTATGTGATCTCTCTATTAGAACCTTACTATTGTGGCATCTGAGCCCCTCGCAGTATTAAATATACTTAAACTCACAATACTTTTCTCAGGAGGGTTATTTTCATTATCTTTTTTTTTCAGAGGAAGGATTGAGGGATAGGGAGACTAAAGGTATGTCTATAATGCAACCATGGAAATACTTCATGGCAAAGTGGCTGCTTTGCGAGCTTTGTGATGCTGTGATTCTGTGTCTGTGAGTCCAGCGATGCAGAAGCTTGACTGCAACCTTGAAGTTAGTTCAGATTTGTCTCTGTGACCACCTCACTGCTTCTTCTAGGGCAGAAGCTCATTTTTGAACTCAGGTTTTATAAAGCTTATTCCCCGAACAGCGTGTCAGTCTGTTTTCCCCAGCAGTTTCTAGCCAGCTAGAAGTTGCAGCAGGGTTAGCCCTGGAAGCAGGAGGACCCTGGCTGCCAGGATTGCTTGGCAGTGACACAAGAGCCTGACAAAGCTTTGCCAAGTTCTTCCCTGAAGAATTCCTAGAGGGTGGCTCTAACTGTGTGTAACTCCGAAGTCTTCTTAATAGCGGTAGTACCACCATTTAGGATAAGGAATTCGATTGGTAGGTAGTATGTGTTTTCAGCTTTTTAGTGATCAACATAAGGAATGGGCACTGGTTAGAATTAAAAAACAATCTGAAAACTCAGTGAGGTTTGAGAGACTAGCTTCTTAAGAACTTTTTTCTTTCTTCTTCTTTTTTTTTTTTTAACCTCTAAAATGTTATGGATCATTTTGAAAGTAGAAATTTTAAAAGGATCTAAGAATAGTTGTTTCCAGCCAGAAACAGTCACTACTAGACATCTCTTGAGATCTGGATGGAAAATTTTCAGTAAAGAGACATTTTACCAAAGATTTATTGTCTGAATGGTGCCTGCAAAATATGCTTCTGCCCCAAATTTGCATATGTAGAATAAAAGGGTTGATTGTGCAAATAGGCACCTGAACTACTCAATTACTACATTTGCAAGCACAGGTGTAAATTTTGCACACAGTTTGTAGGTGAAAATGATCCCTTCTGTCATCACTGAGTCTTCTCAGTGTATACACCTCATTCCTGCAAATGATGACTGAATCTCAGGTAGCAGGAAGACCCTTGTGGGCACTAAGTGCCTGTGAAAGGCATAGTCGTTTTCCTGGACTAGAAAAAGGCAGGGCAAGGCACATGTCTTGTGCCAGCCGAGATAAACTTTGTCTTTGGCAAAAAAGAGAAATTGGCTCTGTTACCCAGGTCAAAACCCTCCTAAGTTTCTCATGTAAAAGGTCCTGGGCAAAAAACAAAGGTCTTATCTCTCATTCCTAAAGTACAGCCTTTCCAGACTCACAATGCTTGACATTCATTTAGAAGACATCCAACACATTAAACAGTGAAGGTATTCTCCTGCAGCCCCCAGCAAAATACTTTACATTCAGGCATCTCCTGGACAAGGCTGTCAGGGACTGAGATGAGGCTCCACCAAAGACAGCAATAACAAAAGAATCTTCATCCCCATTGTCCTCCACCGAGACTCCTTAAATTACCTGTGTGCCTCTGCCCAAAAGCATAGAGCTTCACAAAGAAGGGGCAAAACAGTAGTTTTGCAGTTCTTTCAGACTGATTTCAAAACCAAGTTCAGATGCTTTCTGCCAGGTGTAGTGGTAAAATATCCAAGAAAGTTTTTAAAAAGGTGGTTAAATCACCTCTTTAGAAGAAATGCCAGAGATACCAAGATACTGTTGCACCTGTAGGCCAGTTTTGGTTACCCATCAAGTATCTGCAACACTGAATTTATTAGGACTGAGTCTGCAGGAGACATTGTTCTGGGGATGATACAAGAGAGGCTAGGAAACGTATACCTGTGCTGAAAGCTGAGAAAAATCTCTTCTGATTCCAGCAAAACTGATTTCAGGAAAAATGAAATTCAGGCCCCAGATTGCTGTTGGGACCAAAGATACCTCCCATATACTTACTCCTTCCACCCTCTCCCTCTCTCTAGCATGACACAACTTGACTATCTGGCTACGAAGAGCAGGTAGAAAGGAGTAGAAAGGAAAGTATGGGGACAGGGACACTGTAGAAACACTTCAGCTGCCTTCAGACTGCCCATATACCCCCATGAAGTAGACTCAGTATAGCTTAAGGTATCAAAGGAAAGGATGCAGAAACTGTCAGGGCATTGAAAGGAGAGAAGGGGAGGCAGACATCAAAGACTGGGGAGATGAAGACATGAATGGCAAGTGCTGTGGGCATCTGTGGGTGGTGGTGTAACGTTTTATATCCTTTGGAAGACTATTGTTCAGCTTTTCTGGCAATGTTTCCCTGTGTGTGTGCATCTTAGGCAGCACCTGGCCTGTGCAGATGTGGCACAGCTGGCCAGGCTGCTCTTCTGATTGAGCAGGAATGAGGAGCCAGCATGCCCAAAGGGACACAAGCCGTGGCTGTGTGTACAGTCTGTTGAGAGACAACGCTGCTGTCGGGCATGCCCAGGTCAATTATTCACRCGGTGGCTGTCCACGTTGCCCCAGGCTGCCTGGCACATGTGGGTAGCCTGGCAACCCTGGCCTTAGGCCTCAGCTAAAGTGTGCRACCCTGGCAGATATCCTCAGGCACACCAAAGGATACGCTGTAGCCATGCCAAAAAACCTATGTGGGTTTCCACCCAAACGGGGGGTAGGCTTGGGCTTTGGCCGTGGCTGTTAGCTGTGGCTAGGATAGCAGTGGGATTTCTGTTTTGCAGAGCTGGCCTTGGCTGGCACCCTCCTGCTGGGCTGGCAGTGTGGTAAGCCAAGTAATGAAAGGACTGCGCTCTCGGCTTGGTCTGAGGAGCTTTTGAAGGGTATGGTGTATGAGCATGATCATGCGGTATGTGAGGGTATATGGTCTGAAGACCCAGCTGCAGTGACTTGGGGAGCACTTGCTGGACTAAGGCTTCTCCAAGCAGGGATTCTTCAGCAGAAGGTGTGCAATGATGAGCATCACAATTTTTATACTTATAGCTTACTAATGTTTTATTTAGGTTCAAATTCCCATTCCAAAGTCACCAGAAATTCCAAAATCCCCTCTACTTTTCTCTCCTCTTCCTGATATTAAGAGGAAATGGCAAGGTTATTAGGAATTTTTGTAAAGATTTGTGACTCACAGTGATGAAACTAACTACCAAGTGTTTCACTGGGGTTCATCTATACTGTTCAGTGATGTTAGCAATGCTGGCAAGGATGGTATAATTTGGGAAGGTTTTCTATTTTCAGGCTGTCTAACCGTTCTTTGGAGGGTGGGGAGAGCATTTAAAATTTTTCTAATGCTTCCAATAGAAAGGTATAGTTATCCCCATGCAAATGATGTCTCTAGTCACTGATAAAAACAGAAGAAAAGGTGGTAATTCCCTCTTTCCAGCCATTTCACTGCAATGACATTTGGGAAAACACTAAAGTCAGAGTGTAATCACTTGGTTATTTATATTATGAAACACAAATTACTTCTGTTTAGATTATTTAAAAACAAAAAATACAAAATTAATCTTAAAACTTAATGACAACAAAACATTTTACCTTTTCCTGTAATTTAAAAAGTAAAATGTAAAACAGAAAAGAGGAGCAGATCCCTTTTCTCCTACCTCCTCTTTTCCACACAAGCCAACAGTCAGGGTGAGCCAAGGAAAGTGGAAGATGTCCGCAAGATATTTTAAGAGTAAAGGAAAAGTCATCCAGTAACGCAACTAGCATTAACATAAACCACTGATACAACAATAATTTATAGAAAAATCACTGGTTGTATAATCTTCCAAAAGCTTCCTTTGGATAGAAAGCAAAGACTCTTTAGTGAAAACTTCTGCTCTTTTCAAGGGTGGATACCTCAAGGCAGGGTTCAAAGGATTTTCTTCCTCCTTTTTTCTGTGGCGGTGTGTTCTCAATATATAATTTTATAATGATGTAACTCGCATCCCTGTAAATTATATTGCATGTGTCAAAATCAAATGCTCTTAAAATACTCTCAAAAGACACTAAATATATCTCATACATTCCTTACTAACTCTATGTTATAAAGTAATTGATACACAGCCCACAAAACATCTAAAAATACTCTTTCAGTTTAAGAGATGCCTGCAATTTCTTCTGCTGTGCATAGCTGCAGACCACAGAAACCAATCTGAAAATCCAGTTAGGGCAACATTCAGGAAGTTACAGATAGGAAACAACTTTTCACAACCTGAGTATTTGCTTTGTTTTATACTAACTGCCAGCATGTTCCCAGAGCTCAAGGACAGAATAAACTTCCAGTATTTCTTTTCCTAATGAAAAATATTTTTCCACAATTCTTGACATTATTGGTCTTCCTACAGATAATATTGTATAAATCTAAGTAAAAAAGGAGCTACAATTATATCTGAATTGCTTTTGTGGATGTTTGTTTATTTCAAGCTGTGTGTAATCTTTCAAGGAATATTAACACTATTTTTAAAATGTATATACCTCCATCATTTATTTTCTGAATGCACACAGGGTTGGGGTAGGTTTTTCTTTCCCTACAATAGTAGAAACTGTTGGTCCATCCACCCCAATCCACAAAGATCAAAAGAGAGACCCATAAAAATGTATTCATGAAGGCTTCAAGTGCTACAGGATTCACTGCTTCTAGCAATGGGCTCTTTCTGTGACCTCAGATTTATTTTGGCTGCAGTGAGTTTCAGCCAAAAAAAGGTTGAGAACATGCTAAATTTACGCAGGACAYAGATATTGTATGATTTAGGTGAGGGAGGTGGAGAACGTTTCGGAGGCTGTCCAGAGAGCCGGCTGGGAGCAGTTGCTGTTCAGAGGTTTGTGTTACGCCACATTGCCACTCGGCCAGGGCTCGGCCAGCGGAAGGAGCAAACCTCTGCCAGACTCCCTGACTCGGGCTGCTCCGCAGCACAAGGGACACTTGACGAGCATGTATGGGGGCTGTGAGCCAAATTCCAGGGGTGGGGGAAAACCTTAATTAGCACCCTGAGTTGCGCATGGCGAGATCCTCAAAGGTGCCTGTCTGCCTCCTTAGGTGTCTATGTCCACCACTTAGGCGCCACCGAGCTCTGAAAACCAGGGTTCAGCTGCCCTCTGGCCCCGTAGGTGCCTGCCTTTCCGTGACTCGGCATGTGCAAAGCCACCTGGGCACTGACGTGGCCCCACCACTAATGAGCTTCTCACAACTCAGGCTCCAGCCAAAGCCCCAGCAACCCTGAGGCTCCACCGCCAGACAGGCGTTTCTTTGCCTCCGCTGAGCCTGGGTCTGATCCTGTGGACGAAACACARGTAGGCTGGGACTGGACATGTCTCCCACAGGAAGTATCATCTACAAACTGCCTGTCCAGGAGGAGATGGTGGGGAAGGTTGAATCTGGGCACATGCTTGGGATGGGAGAGAACTGGGTTTACAGCCTTCTGCTTCCTTATCTGGGCCAGAGGATTCATCCCTGCTGTCCCACACGTCAGGTCAGCAGTCTAAATGCTGGGCTAGAGGGGACTATCTTTCTCACACTGGCCCTCTGAGTGTTTATAAAAATGGAATAGTTCCCACAACAGAAAGTGAGAGAGCTGCACGTAGGAAGAGCCACCAGCTGTAGCGAGCAAGTCTAAATGCCAAGTAAAGACAGCAATACCATTTGAATATGACTCCTCTGCTTCCTACACTTTTTTTACTTCATCACTATGCTATTTGTTAGGGACAGCATAGCATGCATTGATTTTTCATTGGTCTTACTCCAGGAGCAGAGGAAGGGAACAACTACGACACCGACCGTGCGTGCCTAAACCCTGTCCCTTCTCCAGCATTTCGTTTCTCTGCCTGGGCAGCTCTCAGCTCGCCAGGTTGCCCAGGACTCCCTCCTCGGGCTTCCAGCTTTTCCTCCTTCACTGCCTGAAGAGCCTTGACAGCTCCCTTATGGCTGGCAATTCCACTCTGAAAGCAGATTACCTATGAATTAAGCACTGCTAAAAGAAACGCTATCACTGAACCTTTGTGAATTTAGTCCGTATTGTTTAGACATAGGGAATGCAAGATGCTATGATTTACATACCGAGACATATGTGTTTCGTATGGTCCCTTCACAAAATCTCCATAACTAAGGACTCAGCCTTACACATACTGGTGTACACCTTTTGTTAATGTACATGACATGTGACACACTTGAAATTAATTGAATATGAGAAAGAAATGGGGTGAAATCATACAGTTTCAATAAAGCAGAATGAGAAAGGCACAAATAGATAAAGATCAGGGATTGCTAAATAGCGTTGAAGTCCGAATCATGCCAGTGTCATGATTATTTTATTAGGCTGCATTTAATGTATACAGTTTAACTATTACTAGCACTTGATCTGTTGAAAAGTCTACAGGGAACAGTCATTTTTCAGGAGGCAGTTGAAAGACAGCAAGACGTTGTATGTGGTTAGGAGTTAATTCAGCTGTCAATTCCACTGTATTTTACATCCCTTCTTCCCTCTCTCGCTCTTTTCAGTGTTCCCACTCCAATCTCATCCTTCAGTATGATATGCGCTAATTTAATTTATGAGAGGCCCCTGTGTCAAGTAGTCCTTACTACTTGACTCTAACACACAGAGATTTAGTAGAGCAGGGTCAGTAACAATCGCACATTTTTCTGTGTTAAAAAATTATTACTTGTGGCAAATCAGATCAAAAACAGAACCCCAAAAGTCAGTCACCCTTTTATACTTGAGAGGTCCTCTTTTATCATGTCTGTAAAATAGAAAAGTAAGTTTTGAAAACATGGTTCAGATAGAAATTTCATTTTTTACAGGTCAGCTAAAACTATTTTGCTGAGAATTTAAAAAGCTTGTTAACTTTTCAGAGCAAAGCAGACAGACTGCTCTTTTCCAAAGAAGCCTGAATCCATTCACAAGTCTGTGGGAGTGTTTAACAAGGCTACTTGCTTCCAGCAGCACAGTATGCAAACTGGACATCTGTAGCTGCAAAGGAGTGTTGAGATACATGTCTTAATATGGAATTGCACACCAGGAAATGTGCAAACACCTTCTTGCACGTACAAGTACACCCCTTTTTGCAGATCAGTATTTCAAACACGCACCAACAAAAGCAGATGAATTTGTATGTGACTTCTGTATCTTTCCCTCTACCCCAGTTCTGCTTTAACTTTTTTAAGATGTCATTTGCAACAGCATAGGCATGTGTACACTAGCCACCACAGTGCTTGTAATGGCTTTCACGCAATAGCTGATCACTGCCACAACCCCCTTCTGTATCCGTGTGTTTTCCTTGTCTGGGTGATCCAGACTGAAGAGCACTGTAAGGAGCTTTGAGACATTTGGGGATATTCGGTGCTACATGTAGCTGTTACCAATAAGCTTGTAGATTCACCAACACCGTAGTAAATCACAAGAGTCAGTGGTTTGCAATCCCTTACTGACTGAGTCCTTATTTTGTACACTGGGGATTTCTTTTAGATTTTATTTTCTAACAAATAGTTGCTAACCAACATTTCTTTCTCTGCATGTAGGGCATGCAAAATCAGCTTTTACAAGCTGATGTCATGCTGTGTGTGACGGATGTAGCCCAGCCTGGCCTAGTGAATGAAAATCACAAGTCAACTTACATTTGCAATCCTGGCCAAATGACAAAGTTGCACTAAACCAGCCAAGGGTAGAATCACTGCACGTATATGACATCAACTTTTTTGTTTACTCCTTCTAAACCACTGATGAAATGGAGGAGGCTTATGGCTGCATATATAAGCCTCTTATTAACAGAACTTGTCTTTGTTCCCTGTAAAAGAGAACATCTCCTTTCATCTTGAGGGGGAAAAAAAAGGCTAGACCTTTTCCTTTCAGTGATAACTTTCTGAACACTGAGCACACCGACCACTGAGGTTAAACAAAGTACACAGCTGCTCCCTTCATAGAGGGATTTAAAGATCCTCTGTCGCACACAGACACTTTTATGAAAAAATGAATCCGCTAAGTTTGGGGCTTGCACCCAGGAATGATACCCACAGGAACTGCTCTATGTCCAGCAGGAAGTGGGCAGTATCATTTACTAAGTCAGCTGGCTACAGTACGCTGCTATTAGCTAGCTCTTGTGGATGATCAAAGAACCCGAAACAAAGTGAGAAAACAGAACCATTTCATTTGTCCTTCTGGCTTTTTGTTTGTTTGAGAGTAAGTAAAAGAGCAATAGCCACTTCTAGAACTTTACAGAAAACAAAGCTACAGTATACAAGAGAGTGATAAGAAAAAGAATAGAAAGAAACAAATCACTAACTTTACAAAATGGAGAGAGTCCTGTATTTTAAGTCTTGATAAGATATTTAAGGTCATATAGAATGGAAGTGCATGGATGTCTCAGGACAAGCTGTTGTAAAAAACATTATATAAATGCACAGACACAACTACTTGTCCAGAAAGGTTCTGGCACCTTTTTTTTTTTTTTTTTTTTTTTGTAGAAACCTATTTTGCAGGCCAATTTCAAATGATGTGCATTTTGTTTAGAAGAGTAAGGTTAAGAGAAGGTTGTTATAACAAAATCTGTCTAAATAACCTCTCTTGGAAATTAGCCATCAAATATCTAAGTATTTTAAGCCTATGGAATCTGATCAAAGGCAGCATTTGTGTTTGGGGTTTCTAGTCTCATTCTCATGGTATCTTATCTGCTTACCACCCCAAAAAGACACTCAAACCCTCTTAGCCCTCATGGATGAGCCCTAACCCCTCTGACTTTTAACATATCTTCTTTTGATCTGCTCCCAGAATATCACCAGAACATAACTTAAACTATCTAACTGGCCTGCAGAGATACAGATGAGCTTTACTTAGGAGCTACTTAATGCACACTTGGAGAATAATGAATAGAAAACTACAGAAAAATCAAGAAAGGGGAAAAAGCAAACGCAATAGATTTTCTAAACACAGTCCCCTTTATCTGCTTTCTTTTTCCCATGGAAGCCTCCCCCAAGTCAGTCAGGATTCAGGAAAATAGAGTTTTTCCCCTAAATCTTTGCATTTCTGGTACAGAGAGCTCCCTGCTAACTGGAACCACAGAACAGCAGTGCCTCCCTACCTTTCCTGTTACAACCTTCCAGCCTCTTGGTCAGATGGCTCCTTGATTGGCCTCACCAATTGCTAACATGCCTCCAGCTGATGACTTCCCTCCACAYGAGCTAGTTTTCCTACAAAGGAACTTACTTTTTGTCTATGGCAAATTCAGTTCAGTGATACAGTACCTAAGATAATGACCTTATATGTATATAATTCCATACCATTACCTTTTCTTAACTTTAATTAAAAACAATGGTGACAGATACCAGGAAGACAAAGGGCTGGATTTAAAAAGAAAATGGAGTGTGCTAGATATTCCAAGTTTATTATCTCAGACAGAATCTATGAAGTCTACATAGACAGATTTCTCAGATTTTCACAGTAGTACATTTATTAAAATATTGTCTAAGCGCTTAGCAGTTGCCATTATCCAATGGTTCAGCCAGCTGCCCTTTTCTCTTCATCACAACCAGCTGTTCAATCTGATCTTGGTGAAATGATATTACAAGGTCTAATTTTTTGTGAGAACAGTCCAGAACAGCATATCAGAACTGTGTGAAATACAAACAATATGCCTATAGCATCTATTAGTGGTCCAGCATCTCTGTTTTGACATGTCCATCAATATGAATTTAACCTTGGTATCATTGCTGCTATCTCAGAGATGGGTACTATCAGGAATAGTCACTCAAGATAACGGTATCCCTAATGACCTGGCAATCACACCTATCAAATCTCAGTGGAAACCCTTAAAGGCAAGAACAAAGCAACAAAATAAACAACCCAAAAGTTGAAATCTCAGAAATTTCCCCAATTCTCCCCACTTCAAAAATTTCTAAAATGTCCACCTTAATATTAGCTTCTTTTAAACTGTAATCATCTTAGGTTTCCAAAGAAGTTGTTTGGATTGCTGAACTGGGATATCTTATTTTAAAAAATGTCAAATTGATTCAGTCTAGCAATTTCAAAACTCGCTGTCAAAAGCATTTCCTAATAAAAAAGTAAGAAAAACAGACCATTTTCAGAAAATAATTCTGTTTTAAAAGCATTGATTTAAACAGTTTCTAAACTGGCTTAAAAATAATTCTGTCAACTACAGCAGGCATATCATATGTATATATATGCAACACTTCCAACTATCTGCATGGAATTCCTTTTTAGCTTTCCTTTCAAATGCTAATTAAAGATCCATGCTGGGTGACAACAACATTTGTGTTACTGCAGTGGGCTACCCAGACCTTTATGGACATGTGTCAGAGGCTCCCATGGACAACCCGGCATATTAAATGGTGAGAAAATCATAAAGGTTGACATGCATTTCAGATAGATAAACACATTAATTCCACAGTTTGAAAAGATTATAACTTCTATGCTTAAAGAGCAGCCAGGCGACTGCTTTCCAGACACCGGCTAGGCAGAACAGAGGTTTCATAGCCTGCGAATATACTCATAATATATTACAAAAAATCCATTTCCAAGTTTGTAAAAAAGTTGCAATAACAAAATTTTCTTCAAATAAATGTTAAAAAAATTATTTAGATTTAAAAAAAGCCTGAACACCTTATAATGCCTCCCTTCTTTCCCTCTACACTTCCCTAAAGGCACAAAGAGATTTGGCCATAATTTAAAAACATTTAGGAGCAAAATATGAGTAAAATATTTGTAAGATGTTTCACACAACATTTGGTTGAAACTGGGAACTTTATATTGCCAATCAACTTCACATTTATTGTAGTTTAAAATGTTTAGCTTTATGCAACTCTTTCTTTCATGACACTGTTTTTCCTCTTCCTGCCATCACTTAACTTTTTCTCTGTCTCTATAATATCACACATCAGTGCACATCTTTGTCTTCAGCATCTGTTTCCTATTAGCCTCCTCTCTTCCTTCCTGACTAGTTCCAGATTATCAGATCCAGACAGAGGCTTGAGTAATCCTAGTGGTTTTTTTTAATGTATGTATGTGTGTAGGTATGTACGTACCTATGTCTATAGTGTTTTTCATTTATATATATAAAAATACATATTATATAATTATATGTTTTTATATAAAAATACTTTTATATGGTATATATAAATAAAAACAGTAGATATCGATATACAGATATAGATATAAATATAGCTATAGATAGATACAGAGTGTACATAATATATGTATATGTATGTATAGTAAGCATAAAATATATACATACATACAGTCCAAAAGGTGCAATGAATGATAAACAGATGAATGAAAGCTTAGGCCTTGCTCCAAGATAGTGAAGAGGCATCATATATCAGACRTCAATATAGCTGCTCTCAAAATACCACATACAGTGAAATTAAAAATGAAAATACAGTGTGACACACAGAACTGAGAAAGATCCAGATAAACTTTCTTTCATCAGCATTAGGTTCTTCCTAACTTTTCAGTGGACTTTAAAGCAAGGTGGTCTAACAGCAACATTAAAAGCTTTGAAGAGCAGTTAGTTTCACAGCATGAGATGCTCTCTATGCGAAATTACAGAGTTATAATATGCTGCTAGYCTACAAATCTGAGAGGCTCAGTAGACCTAAGTACTTTATAATAAGAGTGCCTCTAAGTGCACATATAAATACATGGGCAAAAAATGTTCCAAGTAGACCATGATGTAATAAACTTAACTGCTCAGTTATGGGCTAATGTGTCAAGAATTCTTCTTCTAATAACTACTTGATTACCTGCTTACCCAATCTTGTGAATATTACGTGTTTTCTGGYAAGGACCATTGGCTAAATACGTAATTAAAGAATATCTGAAATATTCATTCTAGGGAATTTTTTCAGCAAATAGAACAACAGAACACTAATGTAATAGCCAGAGGCAACACAACTACAAAAGGCTACACTCAAACAGTGCTCTGAGCATGAATTAAACAGCCAAAGGCCAAAATACTTAAACTATGCCTAAAAAATCTGTGCTGACACATAAATTGTTATCCTCAAAAAAAAAAAAAATAAATGAGGAGGGTAAAAGAGAAAGGGAATGAGCTATTAGTGAATTAATGCTAGAATATCAGCCCATATTTTGAAGCTTAACTATAAGTGTCCTGATTTGTGTCTATTTAAATATAAGATCCTCAATTATATCAAAATATAAATTTATACTCCCTACAGCAGTAGCAAAGTAACTCTATTAGTCCACAATGAAGAAATAGGCTAGACATTTCAATTACACCACTGTTATGATGCACATGGAACCACGCACCATAATCTGCCTTCACACATACTCTTCAGCAACTCCACAGTGGGACAAATACACTTTGCTTCAGCTTCACATGCTGATTCAGTGATAGAATAAAGTACTTCACAGATTAGCTTAGTCTGCAGCACTTAAAGGTCAGGATTTATTGTAATGTAAATCACAAAGCAATTTTATCTTGACAGAGATTACATACTGTTACAATATTTCTCACTGAATCTAGTGATGCGTTTGCTTTTTCTTTGCAACTGCTGTGCAAAATTGGACTTTAGCCCAGAAAAGGAGATGGCAGCCTGTTTGGTTTTTCAGCAACAACTTAATTTCTCTTCAGATTTTTCAGCACTCTGAAAGAAAGGTATTTAAAAAAACCCTACCACAAATACAAGCAAACCTTGTAGAATGGAAAAGCAGTTTGTGCAGACAGTAGGCAGGACATCCACAAAGTTATTTTGCAGTAGAAGTGATACTTGACTCCTATTAGCCCAAACCAAATGATCTCATTACACAATGCTCAAGCAGCATCCTGTCATCTCATTCAAAATGCATTTATTTCAAAAAATTACAACATTTATGTCCTAATTAAAAGTGCAATAGTAGAGAGCCAGTGCTCAAGCATCTGCTCCACTCCCATACGACCCACCTGGGCTTATGCATTGCCAGGGCTTCAGAGCACCATTCCCTTCACGAGTGGTTGGCTAAATTCTTTTTTATCACGTTTATGGACAAAAAAAGTTCTGCATATTAACACCCGATGCAGACACAGCATTAATGAACATAATAACATGTACTCATACTCAGACTGGCATCAGCTATAAAGGTTAATCACAGATTAACCTCCACGACTACTTTAGGCACTTTCCAGCAAATACTTAGTCTTTTCTGAGACACCAAGCACGTTCATATCTCCACTGAATGTAAACCTATTCTTTTCCAGGGACTAGACTGTGATGGTTCAAATATGACTGAAAAGTACCTTATACAAGGAATAGCGCTAGTGACATTAGAAGGACTTCTCGGAGCAAGATACTGCTCATACTGAATGGATATAACCCAGTCTAGCCTTAGGTTTGAAGGAGGACAAGTAAGTACTTCCACTTTTTGAAAGTCTTGCTGCTTTCCCAGTCTTTCTTTCGAAGGTTAGTAGTTTGGGGGCAAACCAGGCATTTCAGTGAACTCCCTGTTGTGTGGAAAACCAAACAGAAGGGAGGAGGACAGGAAAACACAATACTGGGTGGAGAAACTTGGAGAAAGACAGCAGCATTTTCATAGGCCTATGTACCGCAACCCTGGATTGATGTGGTAACTTGATAAGACGTTAAATTACGCAACCATTCCCACAGATGTACTATCGCATTAATTTGGGGCCCTTGAACACAGCGAGGCTTGTTGACCTCAGACTGAGCTTGTAGTTAGGATAAACAAGTTGCCGCGCCAGTGTACAAATGAAGTCTGCAATTTGAAAAGTCATTAAGACAATAAACATGATGCTAAGTTTACAGATTCACTTTTCTAAGCAAAATCACACTTTAAGCTATTTTTTAAAAAGCTCTCTTCCTCAGATAAAAATGCAGAGCTGCATATAAACATACAGTTGTACAACTGCTGTGCATATTTTATGTTTAGATGAAATGGCAAGTTAGTAGATCCTGCTGTATTTTCTGGATTCCTTTTATTGCATTTCCGCTTTTTAAATCTGTTATTCTTTCATAAGGTAGGATTTTAAAATGAAAACAGAGCAAAGAAGTAAAACCCATCATATAACCCCTGGATTGAGCTCTGGGATTGAGTAAGGATGCCAATTAGTATTCAAAAAACTTACTACTAATGAGCAGGAAAAGYAGGTGCTACTGAAAAAAAGCAAAGTTTAAGTAATTCTACGTTTTATGAAACTTTGTATTTATTTCAAAATGCAGTTAAAATTATGGTAATGATGACACAGGATTCTTGAGCCATATTAATACGCTCCTCAGAATATCAAGTAAGTGAGGAAACTGCCAGACGCAGAGAACATCCTATAAAAAAGTAAGAGCTCAAAATAACTATATTCTTGTACGTCTTAGTTCTTTTACTTGTACRCATTGGCCTGAGTAAACATAGCAGTTGACCTGGCTAGTTTGGATTTAGGGTATATTGTTTATTTACACAGATTTTGTAGGCTATGAAAACAGTAAATAAATAAATAACGAAATAAAACTTCCACATGAGTCTGAGACCACTCTTTTGGCATCACCTCAATTCTAGCCAAAGAGAATGCATTTTAATCAATTTCAAAACACACAAATTTCTTGTGGTCCCTCCTGTGCAAAGATTCCTTAGTTTATTAATTTTAGCATCATTACCCTTACATGTAAATACTGCTTTCCAAAGCTGAAAAGAAAAACAGCCTCAGAAACAGCCACTACGTCCCTGGTTTTTTTTAAAGCATGCATTTTACAGACTGCAATCAAAGTAGGTTAACAGTACATTTAGGTAATTTTGATTCCTAGATGTGCCAATGCAAATAAATAATAACCTTTCAATGATCGCAAATGAAAACTGATATAAATACCTACCTCCTGCACATATTTAGATGGTCATTTTGCAATCAGAGGCAGTAAGAAATGAAATGCTACTAGCTTGTGCTGAATTAAAACAAGGCCAAGGATATTATTGCAGTATTATAGCTCATTTATTCTTTTATTTCTCATATCCTTATTGACCACAGATCTTCACAGCAGTTTAAACACGTTCTGTAGTTAGTCATTTCCTACTAGATTGCATAGCTTATCCTTTTTTCTAGAACAAAATCTGAATTAACATATTTCTTTGCATTTTAACACGTATTTTAACACAAACTGGCTGATGATCTCAGGCCAGTCCCATGAATTCACTGCCTTATGATTTCCGCAGAAAGATCGCATGAAGGGTCCCTAAAACCACATCAGTGAGAAACAAAGACTGAGAGCCTCAAGACCCTCCCCACCTTTGATTGCTGGATTGATTTCCTGGCAGTGCAACAGGAGGTGCAGTAACACTACCACCATCTGTGAATCTTCAGAAGAAACTAGGCTACTGGTGAAGGCTCAACCAATACAACCCAAACTTAAATTAGCATGATGCAGGGTTTCAAAAGAAAAGTTCAGGTAGATGTAAAGATGCAGTAATTTAAGATGCCAACATCCCTTCTGTCTCTTAAGCCCCTGTGCCAAAAATGAGTGCTTCTGTAACACAAGATGCAGAAGGAATGTATGTCTGCATTTTATCCAGCATAAGCCACAGGATAAAGGTGGGACAGTGCTGAGATACCCGACTGAGGACAGGAGGGACTGTAGCAAGAACATGACTTCCCTTCTGCCGGCACCTGCTGCAGAAGCCACGAAGCCGAAGCAGATAGGCAGCTGAGGGCAGTATTGTCTGAAAGCACTGCAGTAAAATCCACCAAAGCTTCTTTGTACAAAGTTATAGCAGTTACAATCTGTCATATTGTCGCCCCTTTAATTACTTTAGTGCAACTTTGAGTGTAGACAGGACTTGGGACAGACCTGGCAGTATGGCATTAGAGAAATTATCTATATTTAAATTCTATTCCATCGGCAAAATGCTACCTATGCTGCTGACTTTGGAACAGTCTTTTCAATACTAAATACTTGAAGCTGAACATTTAATTGTATTTAGTCTGTGCAAAAACTGTCTGTTCATTTCAGTGGCATGGTTAAGTCATCAAAAGTCAGAAAATGCCAAAGTTAAGGTTACATATGCCTCATCATATGGAGACTCTGCCGCAGTTCAGAAGCGCCTCCCGAATGCTTTGATGACGGGGCTGTGTTCACCACGCGTGCAGCTGCAGCGTAGCCTTTCTGAACCGCACGCTTGGAGCTTAGCAAGGAGGAAAAGGAAGACCAAGAAAACCTGCCTGGCAACAGAGCGGAGGCCAAGGAGAGAGTTTCCAAAGGGACGCATGAGCAAAGCAGCACACGGGGAGAGGCACGACAGGCCCAGAGCTCTGAGCGCAAGGCCAAGGAGTCTGTGTGGAGCCACAAACGCAGGCAGCAGAAACGGCAGCCCAGGTGGCAGGGCTTTGGGCTCGTTTTAAGCTGTCTCTGTGTCATTCAGTCCCTGGGCTCCCCTGAAGTTCATGGCATAGCTCAGGGTACGTCCTCACTTCTTGCACAGTGGCTACAGCTCAGGAAGACATTTAGCTTTAGCTAGCTAGCATAGATAGACATAGCAGTATTGGGCTAACTACAAACAACCACTCTGAGATTTTATCCTGTATCTTCAATAGTTTTTGCAATTGTAACAACAGTGCTGCTAGCAGTACCTGACCTAGATAAAGATATCTTTGGTGTATCCACACTTCAATAGCTATACAGTACCAGGTAGATATATTACGTGAAGGATGGTTGTCTTTTCGCTAGTAAAAAGTTTATTTCTTTGAGCATGCTTACAGCAACCCATCCCCACAGCCACAAGTGGGAATTATGTTCCATGAAATCTGCTGGACTGTATCAGTGTTCACAACTTGTTTCTGTCAGATTGGACCTGATTAGCAAACACCCAGGGTTGTCATATATTTTGCCCAGGGAAGTGTTTTCTGACTAGAGTTTCACTTCTGGCTCTCAAGAACAGACCTAAAGATCTCCTACTCACTGCCGCATCTGTGAAGCTCTGTTTTGGCCAAGAGTTAAAATAATTCCTGTTACTCCACAAGAAACGGAAGCATTCTAGTACTGTTTTGATGATCTGATCTTCAGTGTCCTGTGAGCAACACATTTAGTTTGGGACTCAACCTACTGACTGGAGTTTTCTAAACTGTAGATATTTAGATCTGTGCTCATTCTCTTGGCTTCCTTACAGATAACAAAGATTTACCAGTGTGATCAATGGAGTTTATGGTGTCATTCACCTGGCAGAAAATAGGTGTCTGGTATACGATGAGATAAAAAACACCTTAAATTCCGCTGATTATAAAGGCTAGCTCTTCACTGACTGTGAAGGGAACCTACTGTGGCTTGCACACATGTAGAAGCTCATTTGACGCCCACATTTCATCAGTTGTATCCCACTGCTCATACGGCACTTTGTAGGTACGTACTGTAGCAGTCTCCCGCAAAGCTATTGTTAAGAGACATGGGTGAGACCATAGCAGTCAGGCCACTTCTCTCCATAAGGTAGTTTTGACATGATTATTCCTCCCCCAAATAATTCAGTCTCCAATTAGTCTATTTTTAACTGCTTATGTTGCTACACGTTTGCTCAGGGATGAGCTGCCAAAAGAAACCCAACCAGTTCCCCGGCAAGCCAGGCAAACTGGTGGCACAGTCATGAGTAGGAACCAAGTCCCTAAGCAAGTGTTGGGGAGAAGGAGCAGTTGACCTTGGCTGAACAYGGAGAGGGAGGTGGATGTTTCTGAAGACACTTTTTAAAAAACAGTTAAGGAATCAGATGTGATTTTAACAGCCAGTTTTATCAAACCTAAGTTGCTTCCCACATAGCCTGGAGTGCTTGAATCTGTAACACAATGGTCAAAGGCCCAAACTACATGGCTGGTTTCTTCTGAAGAGAAGGCATTTTTCACACTGACAATCTGCTGGGGGTGCTGCGTTCTTGACATTTTGGACCAACTCCCTGAGCTCCATCTGGAACTTATTGGAGACCTGCTGTGCCTCTGAGCCTGCTACACTCAAGCTACACTCGAGCTACGCAATTTCACCCTCTCACATTTCTATGCACTGTCACTCTTTCCAAAAAAACATGAAGTGCTGAAATCACCTTTTCCATTTTTCTGCCTTGCAGTTATTTCAGCTTATTTCATTTCAGCAAACAGTAAGAGCAAACACATGTCCTTCCACATCCGTATTTAACATTATCAGGGGTGTTGGATGCATAAAGACTAGCACAGAACACCCAGCCTCAAGTTCATTASTGTGGAGTACTTTAGTATTAATACAGTAGAAATGGATGCAGATTGGTATTTTAGACACATCACAGCCTCATAAAAATAACTGCAATTCAATTGTTTTTATCCTCTGTTTAAACTCACATGAATAATAAATACGTAGTAAAATAAAAGTACCTGGAAATCTGCCACATGTAGAATATCAAAATTCCTGTACAGGATCAAGGTAATGCTTTCAAAAGCACCTAAGTGATTTTGGAATTTAGAGTCACTTCTGAGGGGTATGCAGGTGCCTATTTTTCACTGTGGACAGAGGGATTTGAGAGTCTATTGCTACCTTTAAGGGTCTAGACCCTGGTTACTCAGATGCTTAACTCATACGGTTCACTGTGGAAAGTGAACTGCAGATCCATTAGTTATGTGGATACGCACTGAGTATTTCATCCCAAATCTCTACACACCACAGATAGGAAAAGGCCATTGAAAGGTATCAAATATGCAGTTTACTGAAATACTATCCCAAGTGATCACATAATGCAATAGTTCATCAGCCTCTTGTGCTTGGCGAGAAAATTATACTTAAGTAAACACAATTGCAAAATAAGTTTTCATTCACTTAAGTGTATTAAAATAACAATGTTCTTTGTTTAAAAAAAGGAAAAGCTATTGCATGGTACCCACATCATATCTAAGATGAGTATAAAAACTATCAAATATGTAAAATAAAAGGAACTAATACAACTTCATATTCGTTCTGAGAACAAGCATGGTTATTAGTAGCATTAGGAACAATATCAAAGTGACTTCACTGTAGGCAATAAGCAATAATTTTCATATATTTTTTTAATTTTGGCACACCCAAGAAATGTGCTGTCCTCAACTCTATAAAGCATGGGTGCCCAATACATTGTGACACAAGACACTAGAACAACAAAGAGAATAAAAGGATCAAGAAAGGGGCTCAGGAGGAGGAGAAATATAACAGTACCAGGATGAAATGACTATTGATCAAAAAAGGTTGCATGCCAAAATCTTCATGGACTGTTTGATTCCTGTGTTTTTTTTCAGTTCACTGTTACCTAATTTTCCTGGGTGAGGTTGGGAACAGGAGTTTTTGGGGATGGATTTGAACAAAATCACAGCTGTGATATGGCAAGTCAAACTGGGGGGAAACATTACACACAAGACAAGCCCAGAGATGTGTGTGGGAGTAAAAATATAAAAGGGATACTGCCAGTGACATAGCATAGGGGACAAATCATGAGCTAAGTGAAAGGGCCAAGGGCAGGAACAGGGCTCTATATGCTAAAGAGCCTAAAAGGCAAGAGGAAGGCATTTCAATTTGATGGGCAGCACAACTGAGATAAAGTGGAAGGAGTGAAGTGTGGCAGAGACACAGACATGAGAGATGATTTTGCTACCAGGCCTTTGAATAGCAGGGCACAGAGTTACAAAGCCCAGTGAAGAGGAGGTTGCATAGTTGAGGCAGGAAACGATTAGGACATGGGTGAGCTATTTTGTTGTCAGGACAGAAAAAGAATAGTTGTGTCTTTTTTTTCTCCCTCCATGGGAAAAAGTTGGGGGGGGGGGGGAGAAGACTAGCACAACTATGAATCAGTATAAACTTTACTAGTAAATCTTGTAAATCACAAACAATGAATCTGTTTTCTGTCTCTATTTTTATTTCATAGTAAAGCTGCAAGATGACCCAACACAGAAATGTGATTTTTCGTTTAGTTTTAATTTGTGCTGTACAGAAGTGGCATCTTAGTTGGCAAATTACTATTACATGGGTGGAAGAGGCACACAGGTTTTTAAGATGTGTGTACACACTGTGAGAGTGAAAAGATTCTGTTATAAAAATTCAACTTGACGTTTGATTATGTTGTTGTTTCTAAAACTTCAGATTCCACTTTTTAGTCATAACAATAGGTCCCCCTAGTGGATAAAAATATAACTGATACATTTTGTCCTTGGGAATTTCTTCTTGCCAAGGCAATGTATCAGGCTTGATTATCAAGTGGATGCCTGCCCACTTGTACAAATGCAGGCATGAAGAGCTGTGATTAACTTTTGTGCAACTTTTCTAAAACATAAAGCACATTTGAAGTGATATATACTTTAATTGAGCCGTTTCATTAAGAAATCAAGCCACAATTCTTCCTGGTGCTTTATTTAATGTGGCCTTGAAACAGCACCACATAAATATGTATTTTTTTTWAAAAATACATAAAATAAATCAAACCATATTACTGTTAAGGTTGCCCTGGCTGGGGTGTAATAAGTTTGTCAGAAAGAATTGTGTGGGAAAGACAACACTTATTACTTTTTTTTTTTTTTAAACAAAAATGAGTCACAATAACACTTTTCCAAGTCATGATATTCAGAGTGTTTCACAAAGTAATGAATTAGATGCTGTTAGCGCTGTGACTGTTTTTATAAATGTGGCAGCCACTATAAACAGATATAATTAGTTCACTCGCATAACTCCAGACATCAGTACCTATTTTATTAGGTGAAGAATTCTCAGTTAGCACAGTGGGAGTTATGTTTAGCTTTTTAAAAGTACCAGGGAATTATCTTACTTCCAGTGGAGACTGAAGAACTGATTTGTTTAATACATCATTCAAGCAGCAAAATTTTGAACAGTAACATTCCTCAGCACTGAGTAAGAGTTTAAATCTGGGAACAGGGCTACAAACCATATTCTTTCAGCCTGCAGGGAGTTACTCTTTCATTTGGGATTTTTTTCAAATGTCTTTTTAGGGAGGTCTGTAGTATGAGCTAAATTAATTAGTGTTTTTTACTAGCTTAATTTTACATATTTGCTTGTTTGCCTCTGATTAATTTTTCCACATAGCAACCACAAATATCACACAGATATTTTACTGGTTTTCCTTTTTTTATTTCTCAGTACAGCACATTGCTATACAGCTTTAACCTGTATTATTGTATCTCTACCTTTCACTAAGCAACAAAAGACTACTGGTATTTTTTTCATCATAACTGGATGAAAATTGAGTCTATTTAGTAGGAGCCTGCACAACTCCTTTTTCAATGGGTAGCTGTTTCCTAAGACATAGATATTTCTTATTCTACCCTTCCCTCTACAACTGGGTTACTGTGCTGTAACTTCCCTGCCTCCAGTAGAGGGCTAGCAATGACTCCTTCCAAAACCTGAGAAAACTGTTCCAGCAAAAGATTACAGAATTCAACATAAATTGCCGCAAGTTTCTGCCAACACAAAATGCCCAAACTCAATTCACAACCAATAAAGCAGGCTTTACTGTCAGTAGAGTTTCACAAGGTCACTCCCTCAGAAATATGAAAAGATCCTGTCAGAAGCTCATTTTATGAATTAGCATTTATAATTAAGCACTGCAATAAAAAAGTTTATCCAAATGTCAGAACAAGCATTTCTGCAAACATTTTAGGCAACCTTATTTACAAAGTGTTGTCTAACTACCTAGCAGGAAACAGTTGTCTATTGAAGAGTAGCCCTTTCCTGCTATGCCTATTCTTTAAATAATCCTTTAAAAGTAAAAGAGATTTCAAATCAGTAAAGACTGAAAAGTAGCAAATACAGCCTTCACTGGCCAAATAGTTGTATGCCATTTCAAAATGATTTACATAGAAAATCCCCACTTATTCTATATTCTGAGAGCTATCACTTCTTACAGGTGGTACTTGCCAACATGATCAGTTTGCTTAGCAACAGCTTTACAGTAGATGAACCACTTGTCCTATCAGCATAAAAGATACTTGCAKATTCTCCAAGCATTTTTGAGGTTTCTACTGCCTTTCCATTAATTTGTGATTGTTACTGTCGCGTGAAGGGAGGACAAGGGGTAATCAACTTTGCCTGCCAGAGCCCTCCTAAAAGGGCTTTCACTGAGTCAGGTTCRCAAARCTGAACAATAATTTGGTAATCAACGTTTGCCTGCCAGAGCCCTCCTCAAAAGGGCTTTCACTGAGTCAGGTTCGCAAAATTGATCAAAATAGACAATTTATTGAAGCGACAGATCAACAGGTTCAGGATTGACGGTGACAAATGCACTTATTGCAACAAATTCTACTTTTTCTGAGCTCAAACTGATAATTAAGCGCTTTCAACAATGGCATTTTTCCCGGGGTAACGTCCAACGTTGTCGGAGGCGCAAACCTTACCAAAAAGGCGTCCCTGTTTTGGGGAGGAGAGAGGTCCAGGCCCGTCGACCCRTCTGTAGGTTGGTGTTCTCGTCCTCGAAATGGAGGATCGTTTATGCACTGAATTTATACTCTTGGCAAGGTGGGGCTGAGTCAAACACTGTGGGATGTTTGGTCCTTGTCGAGCTCAGCAGAGGGTGTCAATGGCTGCTGGCCTTTTTTTTCTTTTGCCCCTATCAACAACAGCAGGCTGCAAGACTCCCGCCTCGCCCCAGGTGTCGTTTTGTGTAGAGCAGTGTCAAGTGGTGAGACCTCCGCCTCGCCCTGGGCGTTGTCTCACCCCTCACCGGCATGGGCATCAGGCCCAAATCACCCTTTGTACTCACTGTTTACCCCACGGCAGGGAGGATCACAGACCATTATCCCACAGTGATATCTTAGTGGGACTGTCCAACTGGATTTGTACAGATTTTTTCCCTGCTATAACTTAGGGATGGCAGAAGAGCTTAAAACACTGACCTCCCTGCAAAATCATTTTTCATTTGCTGCTCAGTGATGAAAACATTCTCAGCATCCCTACAGACTTACTGCAGTGGCAATAGTCTCTCTGCAAGGCTGCTACAGAAAATGACCTCTGCAAGTTTTGCTGGTGCCAGCCACTATCTCACAAAACTCTTGACCTAATGAAAAAGTCAAAGGAAAATGCAGCTCTCCCTTCAGATATGGCTGTGTGTGCAGCCAGGCAAGTTGCATTCACAGCTGTTAACCTGCTCAATAATAGGACCCAATTTGACAAGAATAGATAAGGATTGCATATGTGAGTAGCGCATCCAACAGATCTGAGTAGACAAAAATCTCCAGCCATTTGAGTGGTGATGAGCAACTACAAGCAATCTAGGGAGGTGTAAACTCTCTCACTGGAGCTGCTGGATTTATGATAACTGTCCTCAGCTTCTGTTCTTGGGTAACTTGTAACAAAAACCTTTGCTAACTTTAATAAAGCTCACTAAGCCTTGATATCCCAGAACTCCACAAAGACAGCAAAATTTGCTTAAGACAAATCTTGAAGGATTTGTCCACACACAGCTTCATGCCACAATGACCACACGCAACCTCCTACAATGCCAGTCTCCAGCTAAATGTCTTCCTGAGCTGTAGCCACTGTGCAAGAAGTGAGGACGTACCCTGAGCTATGCCATGAACTTCAGGGGAGCCCAGGGACTGAATGACACAGAGACAGCTTAAAACGAGCCCAAAGCCCTGCCACCTGGGCTGCCGTTTCTGCTGCCTGCGTTTGTGGCTCCACACAGACTCCTTGGCCTTGCGCTCAGAGCTCTGGGCCTGTCGTGCCTCTCCCCGTGTGCTGCTTTGCTCATGCGTCCCTTTGGAAACTCTCTCCTTGGCCTCCGCTCTGTTGCCAGGCAGGTTTTCTTGGTCTTCCTTTTCCTCCTTGCTAAGCTCCAAGCGTGCGGTTCAGAAAGGCTACGCTGCAGCTGCACGCGTGGTGAACACAGCCCCGTCATCAAAGCATTCGGGAGGCGCTTCTGAACTGCGGCAGAGTCTCCATATGATGAGGCATATGTAACCTTAACTTTGGCATTTTCTGACTTTTGATGAYTTAACCATGCCACTGAAATGAGCCAATACTTTTCCATGAATAAAAACACAAATAAAAATGTTTGACATACTTAGCAATGAAAAGATTGTTCTAAAATAAGTCAGCAGAATAACATTGGTATACAGTGTACTCCGAGATAAGATTTTTACCCATTCAGAGGTTCTGAACTACCTCAAAATTACATTGGATTTATTAGAGAAGTGATGGACTATCTGGCACAGTTAAACTTGTGTAACTGTGGGCTCTGAGAGCACAACTCTGATGGATTTTACTGCATTGGATTGGATGGATTATTGCCTTAGTTGTCATTTCTGGACTTGTACTAGACATTACTACCCTCACAGCAGAGGTAACAGAAAGGAATTTGTCCCAGTTACTCTAGTTCAGACTCTTGATATTTTAACGCTAACCCACCTATCCCTGACTGGAAATAAGATACACGCATTCCCAGGGCAGTTCTGGAAGATGCAGTAATGACTATTGAACCTTGATACTATTCTACAACAGACACAATCAAAACATGCCAAATGACTTACTTTCTCCTCTTACATCAGACATAAAGCATAAAATAAGGAAGAAAAATCTTTATCCTATGATATACCAAGTGAACTACAAAAAACCATCAAGATAGGTATAAGCCCCACAAAACACACAGAATTAAACATACGTCAATGCTAAGGCCAAGCAGACAGTTGCAAGCTGAGGTCTTATATCTTAAAGTTGTGGATGCCGCTCTGTTGCAATTTAACATTGGTGTGTGAGCAGGAAGAAAAGCCAACAGAAGCTGCAGCACACGCAGTACACAAACCAGCAAGAAGCAATAGTTCAACAGTTAGCAGCACAAAACAAGCGTGACTTTGGAATGCAAAAGTCTCCCAAACACCAACCCACAGAGAAAAAAAACAAGGTCAAACATTGAGACAGTATCACTTAATATTACACTGATTGTTTCTTTGCTTCATTTTATTTTCTTCTGTGTCACTCTTGCAGTCTGAACAATTTATGAGAGCTCTCCAGTTCACTGGCCTGTGCTTACAGAGCCTTGCACAATTGTTATCTAGCCCATAACAAGTGCTCCTACATGCCAAATCAGTAAAAATAAAATAAGTTTTAAAAATCTATTGCAAAAGCTAGGCAAAAAGCCTCAAACCAGAACAGATAGAGTGCATCTGGCTGTAAGAGTTATAAAGACATCTATCAAGAAATAATTGATGAATCATCTACTGAAGAACAGAACAGTAACATCCCCCCAAAAAGTCATGCGGCAGCTACAGTAAAATATTAGAAAACTGGAAGATTCAGAATAGAGGTATGATGCTCAGGAAGAAGTGTTTTTGATGACTACTAACGGACCTTTTAAGTTCTAAATCACTTTCACTGTTTGCAGAACATAAAAATGTCCCTGAAATAGTTTATATTAACAAGTTAAAAGCAAAACCAGTAACTACTGAAGAAGACTGTATCTTTATTGCTCCTAGAAAATACTCGTTGAGAGCAATTCATAGGCTCAGTCCTAAAAAACAAAACTTTGCCTTGAACATTCCCTTCCAAGACAAATGTGCTAGGATTGCAAAATACTAGTTAAAGGGTTTTTTGTTTTTGTTTTAAATGGAAAGGGTTTTTTTTTTGTTTGGTTTGGTTTTTAAGTTTTATGTGGCTTTGCTATTGAATTCTAAAGCATTTTACTTGACTTGTGACAAGCTTGCTGTATTTATTCCCAAGCAAGATTTTCTCTTGTATGACAGAATCCTTGAATCCTAACTTGTTTTTCATCTTTCCCTACTTCCGTACTGAATTGAGTATAAATGAAATAAAAGAAAGTACATCTGTACTACATGTAGCAGAATTTTTCCCCATAAACACTGATCTTCATCCTGCAAATATGTAATGCTGTATACTGCTTGAGAGAGAACCTGCTTATAAAATCAGCCCCAGATGCAACACAGAGGAAGTTTCCCTCAAATTTTAAGACTAAGACATTGACTGAATATTAAGAAAACTGAAATTCCCAGCAAATACCAGAGTCCATTTGTTCTTCACCCCCACAAGCTCCATAGCAGTTTTATCCCTACCATTCTTCCTGCTTGTAGTTTCACAGATTAGGTTGCTATAATCAAAATGAAAATATCTAAATAAAAAGAACATCCCATCCTAGCAAAGGCTGATTGAAAGACTTCTCTCTGAATAAGAATTATCCAGCAAGGAAATCCCAGTCAATGGTCACATACTGCACTGGGGTTCTACATGATGTGTCTATTTGCGTGACTTGGTCAGTGAGATGAAGCTACTGCGAGTCATTTTGAATTGCTATAACCTTCTGTATGAATGGATTGATATTGATGGCTTAATAGGAAGCAACACAGTATTTCACAGACAAGAATGTTACAATACACACTTGAAAAATAATGGAAAAAATCTATTAACTTTTATGGCCTTAACTTCTGTCTCCAGTAAACTGCAAACTCTGTTTGCACAGGGCAAGCATGTTCATAACCCCAGGATTACCGACAGTTAAAAAGTAGCTTGTTTTCTAACAAAAAAAAAACCCAACCAAACAAAAAAAAAGGATTAAGCAAGATTTAGTTACATTCTCTGATATATAAAGAAGGAGAAATTAATCTGAAATTTAAAAAGCAAGAAACTACAACCAATATAGGAGAAATCTATAAAAAGCTCAACCTATGTGAATTCTTCTGGAAGACACCTGGCAAACTAGAAACACATCTTTTTTTTTTTAACTGCTTTAAGAGTTCATTCCACGCAATGCTTTTGTCCTAACTAGGTACTGGAGGAAGAGCATCTGCTCATCATTAACAGTTGTCATTGTTTCCACAGATATCAGAGCTGCACATACTAAAAAGAGAGCTGCTGGCTGACATTCGGACAACTTAAGGGCATTTTTTGATACAGTTTATCATGATGCATAGTCACCTGCCCTCTGCCACCATACAGGGGTGATGCAGAGATAGTGAACTTCAACTATGAAGATGCAAATGCTTGCTCATTTAATAGTACCGTTCATCTAGAAGAGGGGAAGCACAAGCTATATATGAAACAAAATCTATATTTTTTGAAGAACTTACAGTCCAGTTTAAACTTCAAAAATAATATGACTTTCAAGTAGCAACATTAAAGAACATTTTATTAAAATGGAATTTTGTCAAACCTTATATATCAAAACTAAGGCCACAGCTAATGCTAACGCAAAGTCAACTTCAAAAGGTTCTTATAATATGATTTAATTTAGAAATCTTGTACAAAGCTATTTTACAAATGAGTACTCAAACATCTGGAAATGTATCATTACCTACTCTAAAATGATATATCAATAATTCTAGTGATATTATTTAATGATACAAAATACTGAAGTATCAGTACACATAATCTGTGTTTCTTTTGGTCCTGTGAGGAAAATTTCTGCATGACTCCAGCTACAGATCTGAACAGAAATACAAAATATTGTAATGGTAGCTGCCAATGATTCCTCTCTTCTTTGTGCTGAATTTGTTTCTTCTCCTATGATGTTAAATATCTCCGGTCATAATAGCAATGAACTCTTCCTGATTGACTGTAATAAAAGAGAAAATTATTAGACAAACAGCAAGCAATCATAAACCACAGAATAAAATAATTTATATCTGTATTATACATTTTACTTAAAGGTTTCCCAGTTAGTACTCTTTGGGTCTGATCCATTGCTAACTACAGTTTATAAATACAAGTCTGGATTTTTTGCTTCTGAAGAGTTTTCACTTTTTTTTTTTAAATGTAAAACGATAAAGCCAGAATGCAAGCTTGATTATGCATGGCACTTAAGCCAGAATTTAGCTCATATATAATAAGCTATTATTTCTGTAAAATTATGAAAGTAAAAATATTCTAAAAGAGAAGAATGAAATAAAAACATTGGGAAAAGTATTTAAAATGATGGCTAGGCAAAAATGTAATACTTTGTTTATAATTCTAAGGGTTTTTTTTAAGTTATAAAAATGTTAAAATCAGTTGCTATTTTTTATTCTTTATGTCTCTGTTTAGCAGGAATGCCACAACCCGAGTTATAATAATATTCTGTTTTGTTCTTAAAATAATGATTCAGACCTTTGTGTCCAAAAAGCCCATGCTATTCCTCTCCCTCCCAAACACATAATACTTGCTAAATACGGTACAAATTTTAAGATCATTAGTAATGATTCCATAAATTAGCTAGAATTAAAATGGACTTTTGACCAGCTTTTTTTCTTTCTGAACTTTCTTCATTCTTCAGTTATAATTAACTGAAATTTTACACAAATGTACTTGAAGAAATTAAGCCATAATAATAAATTAATTAGCAATCATTAATTATTTTTGCTGCACTTATACCTGAGCTATTGACCTTACTCATATGTTAAAACAGAGCCACTGTAAAAGATTTAACCAATGAGCATGCTCTTTCTGCAACTAATTACTGCAATGGGGAACAGTTAGAATGAGTCAGTGGTATGGAGATGGCCACACATGTATGAAGAATTCTCCCTGACAATTATTTGTCCCAGCCCAGTGCCCAAATTATTCCTAAACAAAGCCCTGAAAATTAAGTATTACATTTACAGTTGGAAGAAAATTAAACAAATTCAACTATGTTAAAAAGGATAAAAATAAACTTAAATCTGCCCTGCTGTGACACATTTCAGAAAATATGAATCAACTTTAAATTTAGTTTAATTTTGTTTAGGACCAAATACTCKGAACTGTCAATCACATAGTTACATCATGTTTTACTACAGTAAGACCTAGGTTGTCTGTATGAACTTAAAAAGCATTTCCACAGCTTTGCCCAATTAATTTTTTTCCAGATATAATCATTATTCTATACTTTCTAAATTTTTAATGTTTTGTGTTCAGATAATTACAATACTCCCGTAATTTCTCCCTTATATACTGATATCTCTTTTCCATGTTAATTCTATTTTAATGCATTTTTGTTCGTAGAATATAGTAGCTAGCAATGATCTAACATAAATCATCAAAATTATGATGAGGATTAGTATTAAAATAAAATGTACATACTGAGAAGGCGTGAAAGAGCTGAGAGACAGTTGCGCCAATTAAAAAGTGAGAGTATATTTGGAGCACAGGCCAGAACTTATAACAAAGATTAAAAAAAAACATTATTGGAAAAAATATATACAGGATATTTATGTGTATGAATATTTTTCTGTTTGTTCCTAGAAACTGAAGGTTGAAGGGAGGAAAAGAACACATTTAAGAAATAAAACAGATGTTTATTGGCCCATTTTGCCACTTTAGAGTTCTTTATATTCAGGGAGAGTTCAATTCTTGATCAGTTACAGTGAAAACCAAAGTAATATGGAAATTTATTTTCCAGGGTTTGGAATAATCAATTAAAGCTTTACTACATAAAAACGAAAGCTTTTTGATTTAGTTATACTGGTCAAAAAGCACCACTAAATACCATATTACGACCTATTTTCACTTGTTGAGATTATAAAATTACTTTAAGAGTTATACACAAAAATTTGCAGATGGAAAAAGACTACATACTGAAGTCATTCAACTGCATGAAAAAATACTTACAAGTTATCTTATTTAAGATAATTTCCAATTTCACTCTCTACGTGATGAAGAGAGGGATACTCTCAGCATACGTGACCTTTCTTGATGGTAGTTATCTTAAGGATATATTTGGAGTCCAACGTAGCTTTTCAGTAAGCCACATTAAACATAAATTCAGAGATGAAACTGAATCAGTTTAGTTGCAGGAAAGAAATTACACGTAGCTACACACGTATCTGGCAAGATGCGTAACTGACCGCAAAAATCTAGCTACTCCCTAAAATGTAATAATTAAAGTGCGAGTCAAATGTCTGGCAAAGCCGCTAAGAATTAAAAGATGAAAGCATCGCTTTCCTTTGGCAGTGATATTACTTACTTGTTTAGGTCACATGACTGACACTACAACCAGGCTTGCGGCCTAATTGTTCTGTGTGATTCATAAATGAAATAGGTGTAATTAAAATGATTTTGGGGACTATATTTTTTTTTTCCCTACAGAAACACATGTGTAACATTAATCCTTAAAAATTAAGAAATATATCTTAGAAACTAGAAGAGTTAAAAAAAATATTGTTATCTCTGGTTTTATATATACACATGGTCAGCACACCAAAACAATGGTAGGAGACAATACTTTAACACTGATAGCAGCTTTATGCCATCATACTTACATACAACTTTATATATGCTACTGCCTGGCTTCAGAAACCACCTGAAATTATTAATATAAAATTGGTAATAATAACGTGTCAATGCCATGCCTCAAGTAGTAAGGATGTCAGGGAAGAGGGACAAGTTGCTAGCTTGGTTAAGACTATGTTCCTGCATTTTACAGAAATTCTCCTCTACTGTTGCTTTTGAAGTCACTGTTCACTAGACTTTACCCAGTCTTATATACAGTTCTTAATTTCCCATATCTACAATCAAAGTAAATATGTATCTTCATTAGTATTTAACAGAGAGCATGTTCTGAATTTCCTTTAATTCCACATTTAGACAATCAATTTCTGTGAATATGTTAAGTCTATTAAAAGATAACAAATGCATTACTCCATGCTAAGAAATATATTACTCCTGTAAATTTTAAATACTTTTCGAGATACTGAACCCAATAATCCTCAAATCATAGCCCAATGCCTTGCTCAAAGCATGGTCAACTAAATCAGATTGCTCAGGCCCTTGTTAGTTTAGCTCTGAGTATCTCCGAGGTGCCAGTGTTTGACTATTCTCACAGTCTGAAAAAAATTACAGCTTCTTTTCACCTTCTCAGAACACAGAAAATCCTTAAGTGATTTTATAAATCTTTCCCCTAAACAATCCTCAAGTTGAGACTACTGTCCAGGAAGTATAGTCCCCCATCAGCCTAAATGATCACTGCAGCACAATACAATGCCCTCCTTTGTAAGCAAGCCTACAGGCGCGTTGGACGCTCTCAGCATGTCAGTCTAATATGAAGAACCAAATGAATGTCAAAGCCTTCTTTCTATTTCTGTGTTACTACCCCACGACATTACTGACCAGAGGGCACATTTTAGATACAGAATGGGATAAAATGCAACAGCTAGAATATTACATTCTTTTTACTTTCTCAGCCATAAACCTGCAAGTATGACATTAAGCACTGAAATGTATGAAAAATTACCAAAATATATGACCTGTGTATTTTGCTTCATATCAAAATGAAAGTGAAAGATTATTCTTTAAACTTTTAGATTCAAAAATATTTTCTCACAGTAATCAAACAGGCCTGCTATTCAGAGTATACGACACTTGTCTCTCTGCATGGAAGTTCAGCTTGGTATCCTGTACTTTCCAGCAGCTGAGGATGTCCCATCAATGTCACTCAGAAGAATCAGATTTTGGGTATTATCAAAGAGATAGAATGAACAACCTTTACCTCTTGACTGTATTTTCAACTTACAGAACAATTTCAAGATACAGCTAGCCAAACTGTGTGCTAGGCTGTTTGGAATTGATTACTTCTACCTTGAGATCAGGGAAAGAATGCATTCATGGAAAAAGCAAAACAACTCTACAAAAGAGGCAATGAAAGACATTTCCACAAAGTATTGAGGCCTCTGAATTTTTCCAGTACGTAGAAAAAATGACGGATTAATAAGGTGGAGATTCTTTCAGGTGTTGCCTAGTTACATCATGGACTACCGAAAAATACAGAATGGAAAGAAAAAAAAAAATTTCTCCCCAAAGTAGCCTATTGAGACTGACTGTCTGCTACCTGCTTAATAAGAAACGAAATCAAATGAAACAAAGAAATTAAGTATGCTTATGGTATTCATACCAACCAGCCTCCTTCTGATATAATTTCTACACACTGTTCCAGAAATATTCCATAGCCAGTTTCAGTACTGCACACAGACCAAAACTGGAAGCCAAAGGAAGTTTCAAAGAACCACAAAGCCAAACATCCTCCCCAAAATATCCTCTGACATCTTTGTTCAATAATGTTGCAAGGTGGAAATACAATATTATAATGATTAACAAGTTTTGCAACATTCAAACAAACTGGAAAGAGAAATGTAGCGACAATTCCCAATTACCCAGGTAATCCTTCTCAGATTTATGATGTATTTGCAATAGTTATACACAATGAAATCAGAAGCAATCATAGTCTTTCCTAGTTTCAGATTTCCCTCAATGCTATGACATATATGATCATGAAACAAGTAACTATTATCCCATTTAATATGAAGTAAATGTTGACTTGGACTCTGGAGAGTTAAGGGAGAACATTATTTCAGTGAAGCTTTTTTTCTAATTCTATGCCAGAATCTGAGACCTGTTTCTGAGACCTGAGATCATGTTTCCTACAGATAGACTCACAAAAGACAAAAGCTGCATGAACTTATACCCCAGAGTTTCTAAAAACAGTCATCCTCTAAAGCAAAGTCATCCCCAAGGACCAGGAATAAGGAAATAAAACAATTTACCTTGCAAATACAGACATAAATATTTCAAGAATGCTTTCTTTTACAGAAACCTACATACAGCATACCAGTACAGCTCACTGGTTTAGCTGGAAAAACTAGAAGTTCCAACTAAAAGTGCCTGAAAGTTCAAGGTAACACAGATATCAGTAGATCTTATCTTGCTATGAGCAAAACAATCTATCAAGTGTAAGAAGAGTGTTAAAACACAAGTGGTATTATTTCCATATTTAGATTATCCATTAAAAATGCTACTAACTAATAGCTCCAATTTTTTTTCTTGGCAGGAAAAGAAGGAGAATTAGATGACAGCAAAATTTTGTTACATGACCCAGATGTTTGAAGCTAAATRGAACAGTGAATCATAGAATTATTTACTTTTTTCCAAAATGAATCTTAAAAAGCTAGAAACAGCATCAGTTTTCTTTAAAGAACAGAAAACACACAGAACCTTAAGGATAAACAGCACCATATATAAACATTATGCTGTCAATCTTCCACATTCAATCTCGTGCTTGACTACTCTAACAAGAAGAATGAATGGATGAATGAATAAAAGGAAACTAAGCCATTCACTCTTAGTTCATCAGTTTGAATTCAAAAATGGAGCACTGATCCAAAATAACTGTGACTCAGCAACCCTCCTGAAAGAAGCTAATGGTCTACATTCAATTTCTAATGACATTCAATTTCTAGTGACCAAATAGCCACATGATAAAAAACATCCTTGATCATCATTCTGGCATCTCAGTTGGCAGCCTCAGGAGAGCAACCAAGAACAAAATATGTTTGTAGACATTTTTGTATGTATATGTTTGTATATTTTTGTAGACAATTTTTTCTACTCTTGCTCACATCTAAGGCTACCTCTTCAAGAAAGGTAAAATGAGAGTCTAAAGAAACATGTAGAAAGAGATCTTCCATCTACAGCTATTTTGAAGATTTCAGGAAAAAAAAAAGGTACTGTTAGTAATGCAATGTTATTACAGTCATTCCTTTTAAAAGTAAATAACCTTAAAAYGGAAGTGTCTACCTAGACTAGCAGTCTAATGGCTGGAGAAAACAACCATCGCTCCCTGTTTGCTAAACAGCTGCTGAAAAGGAGATAAGTAGGTATCCTACTGTCTACTGGAATTCACAGCTTAAATCCTGTGTGCCACTGCATACAGATAGGTGCGTGAAAACAGGATTTACAGATGTCAGTATACTGATCTCCTTCAATTAGCCTACAGGAAATGCCAAGAGAAAAAAATTCCATTGTCTCATGATAAAGCCTCAAGAAAATCTGGTCAAGTAGTGAGTGAGTTCAGGAATCTAAACAGGAAGAAAAATAATGCTTAAAAACCTAAATAATTAGTTTGCTGCTGGCTTAGCTCCTTTAAACATCTATCCTGTGGGATCAGATACTGCCAGTGCAAGAAAGGAGTGAGAAGACACAGCTGGGAGTGTGGAGGAACACCAGAATTACGCAGCATGGATTTATCATGAAATCATGGCCTGAAACTTATAGATAACTATCAGAAGACAGTATCTCCAAAGGAAAGAAATCACACTCTTCTCAACAATACACTGAATTTTATAGTAACAGTATCAGCAATAATACTGTTATGGCAGTTGAAACACTGACTTTTACAATCTCTGCCTACAGGCTCCATATTTACACCACTGAAATGGAATACAACCTTTATATTCCCACAACACTGGGCTATATTTAAAGGTCCCACTGTACCTCTTGAAAGAGTAGGGTTTTTTGTTTCGGCATTTGAATAAGTGCAAGCAAGGGCAGGTCAGCAATTGCCAAACTTGGAGTTGCATTCCCAAATGTGGAATAACAGCTATCACAAGCACAACAGAGGGGAGCAGCATCTGTCACAAGGCTGACAATGATGCAATTTTTTTTTAAAACACTAGTAGTGAGAGTAAAGCTCAACAGATGAGGTGGCTTATAACTAGAAATGGTATCGCAACTGAAAAAGTGTACCGCTAAGGAAATCTCAGATATTGGTAGCCATCATGCAAGAAAAACTCTAAAGGAGGTTTCTCTGACTGTTAGCAATGCATTATCTATGCAGATGGGCTGAAGTTAGTGGTCTCTGAAATACAAGTATTAAGCTTTCCGGTGTAAATACAGTTGTTGTTTTTTTAAGCTAATGGAAAAAAAACCCTTAAGTTTCAGTGCTCAGGGAGATTTAATAAGCAGAGTATCAAACTGTATTTGTTTAATTCTTTATCTAGCTAATAAATCTCTTCTGCAGCACACTATATGGATCTTGCTCCTTGCCCAGAACCATTTTTCATACCACATTCTTCAGCACTCTTACTTCTCAAAGCATGTTCAAGACCCATCCAAGCTGATCCTGCATGGACCCAAGGTAAGTCCAGCATGGTTTGTTGGCTTAATACTCCCCATTTCACTAACATACAGAAACCACAACATTGGCACATTAGCACTCGAGAAACACTGGACTAGATGATCACAGGAGTGAGAAACTTAGACCTTTAATCCCTTTACTAATTTACATGGACATAAAAATGCAGTGTAGTTAGAAATCAATGGAATTTCCCATGTACCAGTTCAACTACTTCCACCTTCAACTATACTTTTACCAATCTTTTAATAGCAGCAGGCTGAATGGGAATTACTGGTGAATTTAAGGGCAGAGAACGCAACTTGATTTTTAGACTCCAAAATGTATTTCCAGGACTAGCAACTATCAAAAATAACAGCCTCCATTGTTTGTCAGCTAAATCAAGTTTGATCTGAAATCATTTAGAAGAAAACCAAAGAGGATAATGATGCAGATTTCAGTCATTTTCAGAATAAGACCACATTTAAAATGGGGAGAAAATTAAGAACAGACTATATTGGATTTTGCCTCTTAACACTTACTTTCTCCGTCTCCATCTTTATCAAATTCTTCAATCATAGCCCTCAATTCTTCATCAGTCATATTTTCACCAAGTTCTCTTGCAACCCGGCGCAGGTTTCTCAGACTTATTTTACCAGAGTCATCATCATCAAACAGTTTGAATGCCTTGAGTATTTCTTCTTGTGGGTCTCTGTCCAATATCCAGTCTGTCACTAAGGAAAAAAAAAAAGAAGTTAGACTAAGAAACTCTGAAGGGTAAACTGTGGGTGACATTAACAGAAAGAGGTAATATGAAGAATGAACACTTCAGACTTGATCTACTCTCCATTTTTACCTATTTCAGTCCAATATGCATATTTGTTTGGCTGTTATTTGACCTTTCTCACTTCTCTTTTCCCAAGACACTTATCTCTTTGGGACACACCAGTTACGGTCAAAACCTATGTGGCAATTTAGACATACTCATGCTTTTGAACAGGAACTGAAAGTATATGCACTCCTAGTCTGTTCCAAACTTACAACTCAGAACAAAAGATCAACTCTGACAGATGCAGACACGTGGATCTGTTGACTTTAAATGTTATGATTTGATAGAATTTTGACTTGCAGAGAACAGTGGAACAACACTGAGCAATGAAAAGCACTCATACTGACCCTCTCTTTTAGATATAAAACTTCACTAACAAAAAAACAACAAAACCTAAGCACAAGGGTTATCAAAGGGACACTACTGTGAACAGCAAGATGTTAATTCTGAAAGGATTCATCAGTCTTATTTCTTTTATCATATCCATTTATCAGCTTCTATAACAGAAAAGACAGACTAAATAACTTGCCGTATAAAAATATTTTATTAGTAATTATTTCAGACATTTCTGGAACCAGTTGTAAACATCTTCACATCTTTGTACCTGCTAGTCTTGTATTACAGGACTTGCTATTTATGACTTTCATCAAGCCATTAAAAACACGTCATCCCTGCTGGTGCATAGAGCACCACTTAAAATCTGCTAGTGTTTGCAGATAGAATGCCTTCTCTGCCTTAGTGAACTTGACAGGAAAAAATTAGATTCAAGCTCATATACGCTCAATGAGGATTAAATGTATACATAAATCCTTTAGATTTAGATTAAATTTAAATATTTTCATTTAAAACAACTATCTATGCATGACACCATACATCGTTTAAAAATTCTACTTGTTAGGGCAAAAAGATAACTGCAACATTATCTGAAGAACAATAAAATACTAGGTCTCTAAATATCATAGGTGATGTGACTGTAAAAACAAGACAAAATATTACTGTATTGTTATACATTTCACACGGACCATTTCTACATTTAAAACCCTAAGTAGCATTTGAATACATAAGAAAATTAGTGAACAGAGTTAACAATAGTTTCATCTTTTCATAAATTGAACCATAGAAAACTGATGACTCAACAACTATTTCACAATAATTAACCAGCTCTTCAGAATTATTTTTTCTGTAACCTATCTTCTCTAACTCCCTGATCACATTTAATCCTGATTGAAGGATATATCATGTCATAGCCACACTGAGATCTGACTCAAGTTTTGGGACAGGTTCAATTACATTACCTTCCCATTTTGTATGTTGTGCTTCCTATATGAATTTTCATAGCTTTGCACAGCATTTATTGACTACCTATACTGATAGCTAGGACAGAAACAGGAACTAATGAACAATGACAGGATTGAACACAAGGATTAAAAAAAAAAGAAAAAAGAAAAAAGAAAAAAAGACAACACAACCCTTGAGAGAGTAAATAGTTGAGACAAGTTGTATTCCCCCAGACTCCCCAGATCTAACATCTCCAGTCTGTCATAGGCCAAAGATAATACCTACATGAAAATAATTTATCACATCTAGATGCATTGTCAAGTTTTTTTGGTTTTGCTTCTTAAATCAGCTGCAGTGATAGTGGTCACTTACATTCCCCCACAGGCTTTATCTTTGGGTCTTTTCTGACCCATAACTTGCCCTAACTGGTAACACAACTGAGACAGAATATTTTCTGTCATTAACAACGTATTTTCTCCAATCCTAACCTGTTAAATTATTAAAGTTTGCCACGTTTCAATCGATAATTTATTTGCCATATTAACTAGATTGCTCTTCATAGCCAAGAGCAACTATATCTGAACAGCACTGATTTTTCTCAAACTATATAGACATCTAATACCTTAAACACATGGAATGGAATAATAAAATACAGAAATAAACACATGATGTATATGGAAAGAATCCCAGTTTATATTTTTGTAAATAAAAATTGCACACAGAAGTATTAGTTATATGTAACAAACAGAAAATCCGAGAGAAATTTAATCCCGAATATTTAAAAATTCTGCAATCACTGCATACTCAAAATATGTAAAACTTTGCAAAATACAGGATTTTTAGATAAACAGCCTAATTAAATTCCATTGTTAATAAAATTTGTTGTTTGATGAAAACAATGTTTGTTGATTTTATCAACAGCTGAAAATCCTTGATTTACAATATTTAACATCTGCTTCAGTTTCTCTTATCTTTGTTATATATGAAATGCTTACAGATTGTCTCTCTGTACCCTCCTTCCCATGAAATTCAATCCCAACTACTTCTTCCACAACAGGAAGGAGAATCCTACAATATTCAAAAGCAGCACAAGAATATCTACATTTGTAAGTTAAAGTTTTTTCATTTGCAGAAGTTTGAAACAGATTAGGACTATGTATACTCTAGCCCCTTTCATACTGATCCTATGATTCAACTCCCCATATCAGCGGTGTATTCAGTATACAAAGAATTATCTATTCTATTCACTTCTGTTAAGAAAAACATGAAATGAAATTTCAATTATCTAGTACTATTAAGAAATGTGAAAAAGCATGCAAAGTATTGCTTCGCTACCCACTTTTTCTCAAGGTACACAATCAAATACATACCAACTTCATTAAAATCATCAAAGGTGATCTTGCCTGTCGCTTCTCGATCATAATCTTTAAGTATTTTCAGTATATCGGCTTTTTTCACATCAAAACCCAAGGCTCTCATTGCCACCTTTTGGAACAAAACAGAAGTACAACAATATATGAATATTAAAATATTGGTAGAGCAGATTTATTTTTATTTTTGTTAAGTATCTTATTACCCAATACAAAATGCGCGTATCAGTGGGATAGGAACATTAATAAGTAAAATAAAAAAGCAATAAAAGCAAAAAAAGCTTTGGATATAAAATCATCTAAAACTAGTATTAGCAAGTGGAATATCAAGTTACAATGAAACAACATCATTTTACATTTTCAGGGATTTTATAAGCTGGGCCAAATGCTTCTTAGAACAAGTAGATTTTTTTTTTTTTAAATAATTTTCAAAACTATTTCAAGCACTTTAATCAGGTGCTATAACAGTTATTCTAATAGGAAATTCTGTCTTTTTTCAATATGATAATATTGAAAACCATTCTTCAAATTATTCTTCTTTAATATTCATAATGAGTACATGCCTGCTTGTGGGTTTACAAGTCATCTTACAAATTACTTAACTTACTACTTCTCCACTGATGCCATCAGGACAACAATCCATTTTTTATTTTTGTATCAGGTTAGGAGTACATCCTTAGCTTCCACATTTCAACTGAGATGGTAATTTCTCAGCACACACTAACTTGACTGCTTGCAAACATACGAACATAACGCTAAACGATAAATAAAAAACCACAATCCTACTGGATAAACCCATACGAATCCATGCCATGTGCTGACTTCGTAGAGAAGGAGGTATTTCTTAATTTTATACATCTCTGTTCCTCCACAGCATCGGCCATTTCAGGGCCATAGTATYGAATCCGACAGCTGAGAAACATCTTCGCAAATAATCACAACTGCTGGGAACGCAAAGCATACTGCAACTGGACAAAGCGTATTAACAGTCCATATATCCCAATAGTACCTAATACATGGTAGCTTCCAGTAGAGATAAAGTACCTGAACTCTGAAATAAAAAGACAATCACTGTACCTTTAAAGCAAAGATATTTCTGCAACAAGAATTAAAGTAAAAAATAGCCATTTCTTCTTTCAAATAATTCTTGAATTACTTGATAAAGCCAAACTGTGGAGCCAGGTTAGATTAAGTACTTCCTTTTACCTTTAATTCATGATAATTTATTGCTCTATCTTTGTCTGTATCAAACAACTCAAAGGCATCTTTAATTTCCTGCTTCTGTTCTTCTGTCAGTTCTCTTCTTTTCTTCCTTTTAGTTCTGTCTACTGAAAGTTCATTCCTGTATGAAAAGAAGGAAGCTCAATGTAACTGATTCCTACTGGGAAGATAAGGCTCTACGTAATATTTTTCCATCAATAAGAAACTCACCATAATAACACAGATCATTCTACCTTTCTCATCCATTTTTTTTCCCAGTTTCTCCCAGTTTAAAATAACACCTGAAGTAGACAATAGCTTTGTGARGACTGAATGACATCCCTTCTCCTCCCACCAAATAAAATTAGCAGAAGTGATTTGGTTAATAAATTATTAAAAAAACAAGGTAGAAAAAAATGCCTATCTAAAAGGGATACTTGAGATTATAAACTTGAATAGCAGTTGAAATGACACAACTCCTGAAGACACTTTATTCCTAACTGTAGGAGAAATAATTTTCAGAGAGATGCAGCTGGAGGCTTAACTGGGCATTTCATTGGGTTGTCTGACTGCTAAAGTAGATGTCAGTTACCACAAATCTTTGGCTTTGTTATCAGAAACAGTTTTTAGATAAACAGCATTTATAGATTTTTAGAAATCCTTTAAATCATACACACATTAATCTAATGACATTTTTGCTCCGCTTGTTGTATATACAAAATGGACAAGCTCAAGCACAAAATCAGCACATACTGATCAAATATAGCCCTCTTTTCCTTGGCTAGTCTAGAAATAAGATTAAATTTTCAGATGACAGGGACAGAAGATAAATGGCACATATATTGGGAATGACAATTGAAAAAAAGTGTACGTTGCTCATATGTAAACGGAACAGAATTAGTATGCACATAAAATGAACAGACAGGGTTATGAAATATGTAGTACAGTATACTTGTTAGAAAGATGTATGTATTACAGAATGTATGGATTACAGAGGATTAGGAAAAATGAATTTATGCAAAATCCAGTGGATATTCAATTCACAAGAATGCTTGCTGAAAGGATGGGACAGATTAAAGATACTTTGGAACAAGCACAGTGTAAATTCTGTTGTGGTTGTAACTGTGCTTTATTCATGTCAAAGACTGACGGGTGTAACCAGGGTAATTGCTTGGAAGATGCCCATTTCAGAGCAGGAATTCTACAAAAAGTAGTGCATTTGAGGTAATAGATTATATGAGTGAGACTGTCAGTACCCAAAGTACACTGTTGAAAGAAATGGACATACATGAAGCTTAGCAGCACACCTTCGCACTGATGGTAGCTAACTGCAGTGACCAATCCACTCTGCAATCAAGAGGCTGCATCTGAACTATTGTGTCCAATTTTGGACCCCTTTAATACAAAAGAAACTGGAGAAAGCCTAAAGCAGACTATCTAAGATGCTTAGGTGGCTGGAGCACATGATGTAGAAGGAGAAGCTGAGAGAGCTGGGTTTGTTTAGCCTGGGGGGGGGGGAAGAGTAAGGGGGGGAATCAGAGTGCTGCCTTCCATTACTTTGAAGGTTATTTTACACAAGGCTCTCAGAGATGCACTGAGGAAGGACAAGAAACAACAGCTATGAGTTGCAACAGGGGAAACTGCAGTTGGATCTAAGGAAAAACATTTTTCACAATAAGAATGGTTATGCACAGGAACAGTTGCCCTGGGAGACTGTAAATTCTCCACCCTTAGAAGTTTTCAGAACTCAGCTGAACAAGGGCCTGGGCAAACTCATTTAATTTCAGGTTTGACCTGCTCTGAGGAGCAAGCTGGACTAGATGACTTCCAGAAGTCCATTCCAACCTGAACTATTGCATGATTCTATATGCTGTCAGGAGGAAATATTGATACACATTTGTTTATTTACAGCAGAAATGAAATGCATACAATGTCATTTGCTGTAAAATACACAAAAATTACTGATGAGTGAATGGAAAACTGCTTGTTCAAGAAGGATATTTGTTTTCCACATCTCCTTTAATTAGTTGCTTTTTCTTCTTCTTTGTTAAAGGGAAATATTAGTTAATTTTAAACAAAACCAAAGATTAAACATACAGATGTGACTCAGCTTTCAGCGACCACTTTAGCCATACTATTGAAAATTCCAAATATATACAACGAAAATGCAAGTTGCACAAACTGGACCCACCTCTCAGCACAAGATCCTAGAAGAGTAAAAAGCCCTTAAAAGACCAGCTGAGACAGTTTAATTTCACACAGGCTTCGGATCACTATAGTTTTTGAAAGAACTAAAATAACTCTCAGTTGGCTACATAACTAGAACTGGGAGAGCTGCTCAGATCTGAAAAACCCACGTTTTGTGAGCCGTGATGATGAAACATATCCATTTAGAAGCCGGAAAGCAGATTAACGTTGAACTTTTCAGAAAGACGGATCTGTCTATACAAGTCTTTATTTAATATCTAGCATAAAAGAATATTTTTAAGACTCTGAGTAGTACTTAAATTCAAGTAGTTCAGTGCCACTTTTGCTGCAAACGCTTTTACTACATTAAGCGTAAAGTTGTTATACTAGAGAATTACAGACCATATATACCACACAGATGTACTAAACAAGCTTGAACACAAGGATTTGTGAGGTATAGAACTTATAAGCCACAGCCTCTTTTTACAACAATTACTGAGTCCTAATGAAAAAAAACAAAGGCTTAACAATAGCTGCTTAAGTCTTGCTTCTGGTGTTATTTTTTCCTCATCGAAAAAAAAAAGTCAACTTAAAGTTTATTAAGAGGCTTTTTGAAGGTCCATGATACTGTTTTTCAACGATCAGGTGAATCTTTCAAATTCTAGAAAGACCCTAATCAGGCCTAATCCGCCCTGGCTGCGCACAGTGATCCTCTCTGAGAGGATCAGACATAGACGGTTAACGCTCCAGCCGACCGACCTTCGCCAGCACGCCGCGCGCACCCGGCCGCTCCCGCCTTCACCCTCCTGCTCGCCTCTGGCACCACAAAGGCGGCGGGCGGCCCCAGGACGCAGCCGCCCCCACCCCCAAGCGGCGCGAGGGAGGAACCGCCCAGCCCGTACCGACCTCAAGGACAAGCTCATGCTCGCGTCCCCAAGCCCGGCCAGAACGGGCCGGACCGCACTGAGCTGCCCGGCACACAGCGCGCACCCCTCCGCTCCGCTCCCCACCGCGCCGCGCTCACTTCCCCTTGGAAACGCGGCACAACGCCAGGCTCGCCAACCCGGGCCCTCCTGGCCCAACCGCCGGCCGCCTGATTGGCTAGTCCAGGAGGCTCTTCCCGCCCCCTCGCGCAGCGAGCCGATTTACGGGCTGAGATGGCTGCCACTCAAGTGGGAGCGGATTTTTTTCGCCTTGTTGTTTCGTGAGGGAGGCGTGGTTACCTAGAATGTCGCGCGGCCCCGGCGTTGTCAGGGGAAGAAGGGGGTTACGCTTCGAATGTGGAGGAAAGGGGCGGTTACGTTTCAAATGCGAGGGCTGTGGTGGAGGGTCGGGGGGAGCACTGCGAGCCGCGCGGCGGCAGGGCTCCCGGGCGCGCCTCGGGGTGGTAGTGCCGCCTCTCCGGTCGGGGAGGGAGGAGAACAAAGGGCTCCAGCGTGCAGGTGCCGAGGCTTTCGCAGAAAAGCCGCCCGCATCCTAAGACTGTGCCTGCTCCATCTGCCTTGCTCTGGATTAGAGGGCGCCATCTTGGGTCTGAACATAGTCACAAGCGGAAGGGTGGAGGAGCTCTGTGAGGCGACGCTCGCCTTCTAGTGCCTGGGCAGGCACAGTATTAGATTGACGCTTAACTAACGGTGGTGTATGTCACTGGTAAATTGGCCAGTTCTGTGGCAGTTGAGAATTGATACGGAATATAGTTGTGTGTTTCCACTAATTAATACTGTAATGCAAGATGGGGACTGAAAGTGCTGTATAAAAGCTCAAGAAAAATCTGAGGGGAGAATGTGACTTATAAACATGTTTTCACAGTACTATATATATATATTATAGATAGATAAAATGATTACATGGAAATGGTTTTCTCCAGTCTTTCTGACCTGGTGCTGGATTTGCCTTCCTAAAAGTAAATGCATTAAATCATATGTGTGAAACCTGTTTTGTCACCCCTTGCAAAGTTACTGTTGCTACTATGATTCTTGCTCTTGCTAGGTACAGTCTGTTGTTAGTATAAAAAGCTTTATCCTTCATAAATTTGGGGAGGAAACAATCCATGTTACGCTCAACTGCAAGATCAGAGACCTCAATATATAGCACCAGTTCCTGCTGCAGTTAATATGTTTAGGCTTTGCAAACCAGTGAGTAAGCCAGCACTACGTATTCTGTGAGTGGAGATAGAGAGGGGGAAATGTTCCTTTCACTGATTAAAAAAAATAATAATAATAAAAATTTTTTTTAAAGTGCCACCTCAGGCAAGACTTCTGTTACACAATACATGTCCCTTCCACCTTGCCATTCTGGAAGCCCATAGCAAACAGGGATGTTTGATAACCCAGCATAGCCCTATGTTACTAGCTGGTCCAAGTGGACATTCAGGCCTTTTCTACTAGTGACTAGTCTGACTAGATTCACTAAAAAGATTTAGGCAGGGAAAAATGCTTTTAGGCATTTAAATCTTACTCCCATCAATATTCATCGCTGATTAACAACATATTCTGAAGGTCATTTACATCAATGGAGATCTACTTTTCCAATAATAGTGAAAGCAGGCAATGCTAATTAAATCTTTGCAGCCCTGATCGGCTTTGCCAATTGCAGGTTGTGGATTTGTGAACCAGTAGCAGGTTGACTCTGGGTATGCACGGTTGAATCTGAAGAGCTTTATTCACTAGGCGTTCTCAAGGCACATTTATCCTGAACAAAATCAGGCAGTGAAGAGTCTCGTTTGTTTGTCTGTTCATATTATCTCTGTTCCTCAGATCAAGTAGGCAAGAGACATTGCAAGAAGCTTGTAATTGCCTACTGTTAGCAGATGGTAGTTTTGTAACTAAAAGCATAAATTACTGGCAGGTTTGACCCTTGACCTATGCTGTAGTGAAGGATGTTGCAACAAAGATTGCATTAGAGATTTTTCATTTTGCTTCTTGCAGTTTAGCTAGGTCTGTAATTAGATGCATTCATCTGAGTAATTGTACATCTGTTTTCAAATCCTATTTTTCTCCAATTTGAAGTTGGGAGTTCAGTACAGGTCCTGAATATTGATCTCAGTACCCTGTGCTTGTTACTCAGCACTCAGTACTGATTACCTTGGGATGCTAGGTATTCTGGTAAACAAACAAACATACCAGCAAATAACTTCAAATTTAATACTTTTGCATTTCATACAATACCCGAGAGGAAGTGGGAGGATTGTCTGAGAACACTCACCTGGTGTACGGGGGGGTAGTGGCAGGGCCCTGAATACACCAACAGGCCTCAGCTGCCCTGCCCTGGCTCACTGGGGCGCCCCACCAGCGCACCCCCTGCCCGTTGGTGCTGGAGCTCCATTGAAGCCCAGGCCAGAGACATCCAGACTTAGGCTGGGCAGTGTTGTGGGCAGGCCTGCTCTTATGCTTCTCTGCTCTGTTGCTGTGTTACTGACTGGACTTCCTGGCTTGGCCTTGAGTCATTGTCTTGCAGTTGTCTGGCAATTGCTGGACTGTTGGTGGAGCTTGTTGCTGCCACCACTGTCCCTGTGCAGCTACCTTGGGACTTTGCACTTGTTGAGGAGGTTACTACCCCTATCTGCTGTGGTTGCCCTTGACTTCCAGCTTGTCCTCCCTCACAGAGCAACCCTGCTCTTGATACTCCTAGACAGGTAGATTCAAATATCTGTTACTGAATGATTCTCTTGATACACTTCGGAGAAGTGGAGATCTGCATTCTGTTCTCTTTTTCTAAACTCAGCAGATGAGCTAGAAAACTGCCTTCTTGCTTCCAAGACCAAAGAGCTAGCCCTTACTTTAATGAGAAAAGATACATGGATGTATAATAACCACTTTCCCACTGTCCTGAAGTTATCTAATACGTGTGCTGCTCTGCTCTTGTGTCTCCTACTGACTAGTTAAAGCTTACTGGCTGTGTGAATTCCACTGTTGAGTGTCTATGTGCTTTACAGGACAAGCTAGAGCAGATCTTGACTTCTAATTTAATCTAAAATTCTGTAATGAAATCTGTTATTTTACTTTCCCGGTAAATGCAAGTTTCTGTGCAGAGAGACTTACCTGGTCCCTTGTGGCCTCTTGCTGTCGCCTGCCCCCGGCGGCGGCGCCGGGCCGCAGCTCCCGCCTGCGCTGGTGCAGCGGTGCCACCAGGTGGCGAAGCAACTGCTCCTCGGCCCGCCGCCTCCTGCAGCAGCTTTTACTGAGGGGGTTTAATCGTTGAACACCTCCTGCACTTACACAGGCTTGTAGGTAGCGAATAGTGACTTTCTGTTGTGTTTATTTAGAGATACAGGAGAGGAGCAGAGACAAGGTTTTCTGCCTGTACATACTTTATAGGCGTGTTAACTGACTTGGCAGTATGATTACACTACACAAAGCAATGTGGTGTTAATGTATAAGCTAGTTCAGGCAGCAAAGCAATTTAACAGCATATTACAGAGTTATCTGAGCTAATTACGCAGCCCAGAGGACTTTTTAACTAGCCTGGCTATCCCTATGCTGCAACAGTGTGTGCAGTGTAAATATAGCTTAAGATAAAATGTGTTTCCACCAACCAAACCTCTATGTAATATTTTAAACAACATTATTTAAAGTTCAGATAAAACCTAATAGGTGTTTTCTGATTACTTTTCAGTTCTACATGTTCTGTGCTTCCTGATTCAATCTGGACATGAAAGCACTGAAGAAGCATGCATTTTGGATGAAATCTGGCTGAATTTTTAGACACAAGAGGTACTTATTATTGAAATAATTAATGCAGCAATTAGTTGCACTGAAATGATTGAAATCATTAATGCAGCATTAGTTAAAAATAATAACTTGAAATGGTTTTGGTTGAATTCTTAGCCCTAGCTGTTAAAAGTTAATATTCATAATTCCTCCTTTGCCATCTTCTTTTTTCATTCTTATCTCCCTCCTTCTCTCTGTCTTAAAAGATCTCCATTTTAATTTCCTGTAGTTGCAGATGTCTGCTTTTTTTAATGGACAAAGTTTTATGCTAGGCTTTAACAGTATTTGTACTGAAGCTCCTCTGAGCTCTGTTCATGTTGTACTGTTTAGGATTCAACACTAAGGATGCTTTTTCTTTTGCTCCTGAGAATTCTCCCTTTAGCAGAAACATCTTATTTTTTTCTTTCATAGTGAGGTGATGACAAATAGATGTTCTCTGATGTAAAAGTAAATTGAGACAGTGTAGTATTGAAGTAACTGATGTTTCATTTTCACACGTATGAAAAGGAAGATTTTTATATAAATGCTCCTTGGTTGTTTGAGAGAGCTACCTCATAATGTAGCTTCTGTTGTGAAATGTAAGGTGTAGTTTGATATGACAAAAATAATGCAACACATTCATAGTTGTTGTAAATAAAAATTGTATGTAACCAGTGATAAACTGGAATTAGATTGAATTTGTGTTTAAAAATATAAACTATTTTTCATAACTACTGTATGTGTGCAAAGTGCCAAAGAAAGAACCAGAACACTGATTGCTGTAAAGAAATCCCTTCTACATGATCAGAAGATAGGCTGATAGACAATTTTTATTTACAACAGCTATGAACAATTTACCTTTTGTGGAATTGCCATCATCATGAGTTGGTAAATCACAGGGCTGTTCTTTGCCATGTGATCTGTCAGTTTTCTTAGCTTGCACTCCAGATCAGATCTAGTTCTAGAGGCTGGTGCTTAAGAACATTGTGAAGAAGAACCAGCTGTTCCTCAAAGTGAGAAAGAGAGAGGGAAAAAGTGGTGGTGGTGGGATTCATCAGGTTGATGAGGAGGTGTAGAAAGAAGTCTGGGTAGATGTGAGTGGGTAGCAGCAGAGGATGTGGGAGAGGAGACAGTAGCAGGGTGTGGGCAGAGCAAGTTGGTAACAGGCCAAAAAAATGAGGCAGTTGAAGGACCAGAAAGTAAAAAGGTATTGGAAGAGTGGAAGAAGTGGGGGCAGACAGACCTGGGAACCTCAGGTTTTAGGCAAATATTCTGCTTCTGTGCATGAGGATGGACTGGGTGACCTCAAGGTGGTCTTTTTCAGTCCTGTATCTTGTAGCTGTCATAAGTGCAATGAAGCATTTGATTCCTCCTCTGCAAAGCAAATCTGTGTTCTTAACTGCTGAATATCAATGAAAAATTCATTCTTATTGCTACTACAAATTGTYGTATCAAATATGTTGAATATGATGATTTTCACACTTTTTAGAAAACCAGTATACATAACTTCTTCAACTTGTAGGCAAATGCATTCATTGAGAAGCTGGTAGTGGGCTATGATGGATTCTGACACCTTGGAGTCTTGCTGTGATTCCACTTCAAACTGGAACATGGAGTTTGGGCAATAGGAGAGATGCTTGAAATTGGGGCACTGAAATCTTTCATCTTGTGCTGTTGTGACTTAGTGCAGCTAAATCTTCATGTGCATCTGGAATTAATACTGACCCTTGGTAACAGAGAAAGACTTTGCATACCCTTCTTCAGAACTGAGATGTACATTGTGGATTGTCACAATTTACAGAACTCAGATGTTGGCTGAGATGCTTTATTTCCGCTAGAAAATGGGTCCTTGTTCCCAGATGTGTAATGGGGAATAATTAATAATAGTTGTGCAGCATTTTGAAAAGATGACAGCCTGTCAGCTTATTAGTATTGACTCTTAGTTTAAGTGATAAAAGGCTCGTCTCCATGGACAGCAAGGAGGACAGAGGAACAATGCCAAGTGGGGAACCCCAGTAACCTCATCTGAGAAATAGCTCCTCCCAGGGCTATCATGGGCAGGCAGTCAGTCCTGTTGTCTGGCTGTGAAACCTGTCAAGATGAGGCAATGGGAAAGGCTCTCCTGATCACCTTACAGGTTTTTAAAATACCTTTTAAGTAGCACCCAGTCATGGTTTTGTTTAAGTTATGCAGATCAATCTATGATGAGTAAAAGTTTCTAATGCACTCTCTTGCTCAGAAGACTAAAAACACTGCTAGCCACTTTTAAAGATCTTCCAATCCATTTAGAATGAAAGTGTTTTTTCTTCAAGATACTTAGAAATTATAACAGCACAGCATGTTTATAACATTTTTATTATGATATCCATGATAAAATGTTTCTTCTGTGAAAACTGTTATTTAACATCAGTAAAGTCTTGACAGATTACAGAGCAAAACTTCCCATCTGAATTTTTCATAAATTCTCCAATCTACTGAAAACTGAAGTAATATACATTGATTTAGATTTTACAAATAAATCAACAGTTCTAAATGTCCAAAATGTTGCAACATTTAAACTTAACATATATATTTTAAATACTTAATCCAAGCAGTGTTAAAGAGACATTGTCAAACTCTTATGACTAAAACTTGGTAGTTCTTAACAAAAATAGTCAGAGCCAGTTACTTTATATTTAAGACATGTAATTTACTTAGTAGTGAATTTCTTATAATACAAAAATAATTTTAAGCCCCACAACAACTACTTTCAACTGGATTATAGAAGCAGTTTACTAACACCATTCCAGGCTGTGTTCACATTAAGCTCACTTCTGATTTAGGAAATACTCCATAGATTTTTGTCAAGGAAAAAATTTGACAATTGCTGTTATCTACATAGACTTCATGGGCTTAAGCATGATTTAACATGGCATTTTGCCAGTGATCTGAACATTTAAGGATCTTGTAGCTGATATTGAGCACAGCTGGAACTGAGCACAGATTTAAACACAAATGGTAGACAGTATCTTTCCTTTCGAATTGACATACATGTGAGCCTCCTGTTAGTTGCTCAGGCTTCACAATACAGCAAAATCTGGTTTCAGGGCTCTTAATGTTGGATCAAATACAAAAGAAGCGTAAATACAAAACTAACTCAATGTGATCTCACTTGACTAATTAACATTTGTAAAATTTTTAGCAGCTTAAGTTCAATACTGGTGGGCTTTATGAAAGAATAGATATCTCTTGTCTGCATTACTCTACAGTAGATATCACCAGTACTGCTGCAGCCTTCATAAAAGCATAAAGATTTGTATCAGTATTACACTACAGGTGGTTAATTTGAAGGAATTCAATCAAATCTTATTGCTGGGTAAGCTGTAACACCATGGTCTCATCCAGATAACTGGTGTAAGCTTCAGTCATGTGCTATGTGTTTCTTCAATCATTCTGAATGTCCTGATTCCCACCACAGATCTGCACAATTGCCCATCTGTGAATCTGTGCCTATCAAGAATAATTCTGGATTGCTACATAAATAACAGCAAGTGTCAGTCAGCAGGGAAAGAAGGAAAACCACAATGTGAAATTTGTTCTGTGCCTCTTCACTGAATGACTTCGTCCTTCCCAGACTAACTATGTTTTTTCCTCTGGTCACATGAGACCAATATAAATAGTTCTTAGCTTCATTTGTGACAAGTCTATCCACTAATTAAACATTCATCATACAATACACTAAAATACTTAAGATTTCTCTAAAAGAGAGACTATGATCCAAGTAGTAACCTGTCTTCCAAGTACCACATGTTGCATCCTGTCTGCCTACTTACAGTTTTGCTTCAGCTTATAATGGGAAAGAGGCACTGCTAACAAGAACTGTGCATGTCAGAACTTATCAGCCCTACTTTTGGTGAAGGATATATTCAAATAGGAAAGACAGGAGTCCAGTCAGCTATGAAAGGAGAAGAACAATATTATGTAAGATCTTCTCTTTCATAAATTTTGATCAAAAATGCTTTGTATTTTGCAGCTGGTTTCCAAAGTAGGCTATTTTTTTTCTCATCAGAATTTAACTTATTAAGAAGGCCTCCAGTTTCCACCCCCCATGCCTTAGAGCCCATAATTTGGGCTTGATTTCTGTTTGGTATCATCAGAGGAAAAGAAATGCTTCCACATAAAGTGAAAGCCAAACAAATAAGATTAAACCCCACTAAAGTTTGGGGAAAACGTTAAGAGAAAAAACAATCTTGTTAGGAAAGTATATATGTTTATATACAAAAATAACATCAGACAGTGTCCTTTTACAGAGGTTAAATATATAAACTATTAGTATAAATACACAACCTTTAACTGTTTCAACAACTTTTAAATATCAGACTTCCATCTCAATAAGGAAGTTACAATGTCATTTAACATTTTTCTGTGTATTCAACTTTTTTTGGAACAGACTCAAATGCAATGCACTTTACTTTTTGTAACAACATAAGTACCAGAACACTTCATAAGCAAACAGTAAACAGTTCAAGTTACATTCACTCCATGGTAACAAGTGTACAAGATGTTTAATCCAGTATCTGCAGTAGGACAATGGAATGTTATAGCCTCCGTCCTTCTCCCCCACCACAGAGTATTAACAGTCACGTTACAATCCGGCCACATAAAAACACTTTTGAACACAAATAAAACCTTTACCCTAATGCTACATCAAAAAAGTTTCAGGCATGAGTATCAGGCATGTAAAACCTTTCATTTTGGCATATCATATGTATCTTCAGAATCATATCAAAAATAAAGCAATGTATTTCAAATTGCAGTCAAATGGCAATCACAATATGTGTGCAAACATGCCCTGAAAAAATAGAAAGAAAAATGGTAGCTTTGGCTAAGCTACTAGTTTATGTATTTTTTTAAAAAATAGGAATAAAGTAGGCAAAAATAAGGAGAATTTTTACAGCTCATCCATATCAATTTGCCAGCTCCTTACTAATGCATACTGCTTTTGCATGTATCAATACTTTCACAAGCCATTTGGTTTTTCAACAGGGAATAAATCACACAAAATGCACTGTAACTAAGAGGTGGCTCTAGAATTTGTAATACGAAGTGCTATGCTTGCAATGGATCTCATGGCACAAGTAGAAACTCTGTGACAAACTCCAGCTTGTGAAATGTAGTTGGAAGCTAAACGATACAGCCTTTCTGCTCCAAACGTATTAAAATGTCCGGGTAGTACCTTCTCCACGAGACCTCTGTCCACTAACTCTATGAGACGCTGGCAGGTTGCAACATAGTCACTTATTCTGCTGTAGGGAAGCCAGTCAATCATGGATCCATCGTACACAACATCTCCACTGAACAGAATCTTCTGGTCTTTGTCATGTAAGCAAATACTTCCTCTTGAATGACCAGGCATGTGCATGACAGTGAGCTGTCGGTCTCCAAGGCTGATGACATCCCCTGCAAACAGATATGATAAGGAAACATATGCATTTATTTTGCATATTAAACATCACAAAAAAAGTATGAGCTAGGCAGGTGTTGAGAGTTTATACATGCTTTGTATCCACAACAGTGGGAGCAGGGGCTTTTTTCTTGTCCAGTGCCAAAGAAGCATTTTAAGAATACATTTGACAGCAGTCAAATAATAATAGACAGCAGGGGCTTCAGCTATATTAACTGGGTTTCCCATGTCCCAGGAAACCTATTCCCATTCTAAAGAACTAAATAATGGAAAAAGAAACACGATAGAGAAAATAAAACAGGAACCAAATAGAACACATCTAAGTGTGTAAGAACACTTAGATGTGTTCTCTTTGGTTCCTGTTTTATTTTCTCTATCATGTTCTGTGAAAGTTTACAAAGTAAGTATTTCACAGTTTATTATATTTTACCCTCATTTAATTCAGAGTTCCACTGCAGTTGCTTCTGAAATGCAAAATGACAGAACTTAAATTGCCAGAGGAGAAGCATGACTGGCTTCCAAACACTTTTTTCATCTTATGGAATCAGATGTATAAAAATAGAATGTTCTTAACTTAAGGTCATTTGTTTCACTGGCTTAAATGTAAATACTTTTTCATCATTCTAGTCACTGAACTGGTACTGTCAGCAGAAAGTCAATGTAGGGATGGGGAACCAGCCAAGTAAGTCTGCTGTTAATTTTAAGTAATGTTAATTTTAAGTAATGACTGTTCTATCATACATTTATAAAAGCAATTAATTTAGAGGTGGTAAATCTGTAAACTTAAGGGCAGACTGTATTGGGAAAGAAGACCAATATATGAGCAATCTTCTCATAAGCAGCTGCTTCATAACTATACTAAACAGTCCTATAAGAAATAACATGCAGTACCATAAAATTAATGATGTGAAAACCTGCAGCTAGTGAAACAGTTATCAGAGAAGGAGGATACTTAAAATTGTAATATACATTTCAAGTTCCAAGGAGAACAACAAAAACAATCCAACTCCTACTATATTAGAAATCAAAAAGTTACAAAACCAAAAGTTACAGATCTATCTTACAGTAGACAGATAGTCCGTGAATTTACTCAGACTCAGTAAGCCTAAAGATACTCAATTCTTGAAAGACAGACCTTTTCATGATACTACCTGGCATGCTTTGGGGCTCAAGGAAAAGTACTACATCATGTTCTCACTGTGATATAAACTACTATGCTTGGATTGGGAGCTACTAAGGGAAGGCATAAACTATGCTATAGCTAGGGCTGCTGCAGATATCCACTTGCCTCACTTGCAAAATGCTAGAACAGAGTTTGGAAGTCACGGAAGAGCCAACATTTGACCATGCTGTACCTAACAGGGAAGTTGTCTGATCCCTATGTTGCAGTAGCAGTAAGTTTCAGAATTATTAGAGGGAATTTTTTAGATGAATTCTCTTTTGAGGAAATGCTGAGAAGCCTTGATAGTAGAACAGAATAGACTATTGAGAAATTTATGCAGAAAATGCTTGAAGTGGTAAACAAGATAATAGTGGAGATGAGGAACCTATTGGAGTTTAAAGCGTTCTAGTGGGTTTCAAATTGCTGCAGGCACTGAGAAGAGTGTACAGAAACTGAATATGGCATCCAAAATTTAAACAACAAATGTACAGAATTCAAAAATAAACACTGCAACAGCTGAAAGAAACTGTGAATCTTAAAAGATACAAATGACCAGGAAAACAATAAATGCTAAGGTTGAATACAAATGTATGTGATTTTAGGAAAAATGAGGGTACTTGAAGGATCTCATAAGATTAATGTAATACAAAAGTAATCTCAATAGGAGATTGTACAAAGCAGGTAACATATAAGTAAAAGCTAGGGCTTGGGGATTCTAATAGACTATTAACTCTGCCACATTCTGTATTTTGTCTATTTCTGGATACACTTACACAGCAGCAATTACACATGCATTGACATTACATGCCACATCCATGGGAAGTATCTCAATAAATGCTACGTTAGAAACTTTGATGTTACTTTGATAGTGAGTATGCTTGATCTTTTACAATAATTTTTTATACCTTCTCCCTTTTAAAGAAAATAAAACCCAAACTTTTTCTTTAATCATAGGTAAATAGTTAATGACCTTCCCAGAAGTCTTCAATAAGCTCAGAGTTCTGCTTTTTCAAGCATCCGTGCAGGGTGATGGCCTAGTACAGCCAAGAAGCAACTCTGATCTAAGTAGCATGCAAAAAGTGTCAATTGCCTTACAGAGAGCTACCCTTTATCTCCTCCTGCTTCGGGAGATTCTACAGTTAGCATATTTGTTGCCAAAATAACCTACTCATTGTTACCTATGAAGCCAAACTGAAAAACTGAACAAAATTTTTATCTGTAATATGCTATTTCTGTAAAATGAAATCCATATGCTTAGCAGTATATATTTCAATAAATTGCTTTATTCTTTATCTGGTTATGCCTTGATGGTTTATAAAAAATATGGGTCACCAGATGCCAAAATTCACTGATATTGAAGCCTCAGGCTAAACCGTGGGCTCTCAATTAGTCTTTAAAAGCTAGATAATTTTTCCTTGCCTTGCTATTTACTAATTCTCATTCTAGGGAAAAATCCTGCATTAACAAACAAACAGATTAGGTAAACACAAGGTATTTTTAATCCATAATTCTGAGTTCCTGTTGATACTTTCAGAACTGCCTACTATTCATTTTTTGTTCCTTGTTGAGGGCTGTGGATGGCTTGAAGACTCTGCAAAGCAGGCTGCACACTCTACAAAACTGAAAAATACCAGTTTAATTATTGTAAGAAGAGCCCTGTAAACAAAGCAATATTAGCACAGAAGTAAGAAGATGAGCCCAGGATTCCAGATAATTCAAACATTTTAAAAATGACTTTAGCTCATAAGTTTACACATTTCTTGCATTTAAATCAGGATGCTCATACTCAAGGCAATGAAAGCAGCTGGAAAAAAAAAAAGCTCTATCTGGAAAAAGGAAAGAGAGAAAAAAGGAAAAAGAGAAAAGAAAAGCTACTAACAGGTGGGTACAGAACTACCAAGTAAATTTATCAACTTTAAAGCTTGTCATTTTCACAGTATTCTGTTTTAAGCTATAACCACTACTTCCTGAAGTTTTAAGAATTTTCACCTGCACCCATTATTAGCATAGCCCTTATCATAAGCCATATCCCTAATTCATGAACTTTACCTATTGGTAACTTCCCCTAATGTCAACCAAATGCTATTCAAAAGGAAGAAAATACCATCCTGACAGAAATAAATAGGGATATTTTAACTCTATTTTAAGTCATTCTTTTTTAATATATATTAAAAATAAAAGCTTTTAGCAGACTAAAATAAATCTCAAGACAAACTAAAAGGGTTTACGATGTTCATTGTTCATCCTAATTCTGATTGGCCTACCTGGACTGTCTTTAAAGATATTTAACTATAGTGTGCTTATTACATTCCCAGTAGAATACTCAATCCTTTGCCCTTTATGTTCATTTAAAAAAGGAGGGAAAAAATGTGTCATTTGGAAAGAACAACAACTGGATTTCTTATAAATCTTCAAAATGTAATCTTGGATTTTTTTTCTTGTTCCAACTAAATCTAGAAAATAATCCAAATAAATCTCAACACTGTAAATGTTCTACAGAAATTACTGTAATACAAGAGGTTCATTACTGTAAAATACTGTTTCCTGTACTGACAACACCACAATTAAATAGCTTGCCTAGATTTGTAAAATACAAATAGATATAAGCATGCATCTAACTTCTCTAGATTTCAAATATTTAGCAGATTGTTGTTTTTCCAGTGTTTAAATACCATGTTTCCAAGTGAAATCTGCAGCTCAGGCAGCCTCTTTAGGAGGCTGACAATTTACGATATTGTTAGAACTGGCAAATTTTAGAAACCATCATTCCATGACTTTTTTTGTTGTTGTTTTTGCTGTTGAGGGAGAAGGTAAACTGATTCGCTTCCTATGCTCTTTCCCAGTGTAAGAAGAAGCAGTGAGCACCCTCTGTTACCTACGTGCCCATACACTTACATGATTACAATTGCATCTTTAACAGTGTCATAAGCTCTGCTACTTGCATACCCTGTCATGCCCTGCCCGAATAACCAGCGATTGCTACGACAGATCTCCCTTTAGATTCTGATTGTTTTCTCTTAGCGAAAGGCGAAGTGACAGGCTACGTCCAGGCCCGACACCCTCGCAAAGGACGCAGTCGCTGACAATCAGCTGTTGAATCCGGCAGAGGCTGCCGGATTCCTGTTACTTTTAAGCCGGCATGATCACGGAGAAGCATGATGATGGCGGGGGGGAGGGGGGGGTCAGGAAGAGGAACGGGAACTTTCCGCCTTGCCCGTTCGGTGTCATTTCCGAGCGGGCACAAACGGGCCTTTCTCCTCGCCGTGCGGCACCGCCCGCGGGTCTGCTGCGCCCGCCGCGGCCCCGGCCTCGGCCCCGGCCCCCCCCCCAGCGGCCCTTACCCTCCTGGAGGATGCGGGTGGGCCGCACGGGCGGCACGCGGAAGTGCCGGGCGCGCCAGCCGGGCCGCGGCGGCCGCACCACCTCGCTGTCCGACAGCCAGGTGACGGCCTCGTAGTTGTCGCCGCGGAGCAGCGCCCCGGCCTCGGCGCTGTGCACCGCCACCTCCTCGAACTGGTGCAGCCCGCCCGAGTGGTCGAAGTGCACGTGGGTGGCC
>NW_020447242.1:1477031-1750278 GCF_003343035.1 Apteryx rowi
CCGAAATCCTGCCGGGGCCCGGGCAGGGCAGGGGGCCGCCGCCGGGGCGCCTGGAGGGTGAGCTTGTTTCCCTTYCTCCGTCGTCTTCTTAAACCGTGCCGGGAAGGGCGGCGGGGTGGGGGCCGGGTTACAGTTTGCGGGGACAGGTGGGAAGTGCAGTACGGGGGGGGCAGGGCCGAGCGGGGAGAGGCCGTGCGAAAGGCAGGGGAGTGGAAGGATGCAAGGGGAAAGGGGAAGAGAAAGGAGGGTCTAAAAAGRTAAACGGTGAACAGTGTATTTTTAAATCGCAGGGGACTGTGGTGTTTGTGACAAATATTTTCATCCTCGTTTAGCCTTTAGGAGCATCAGGTAACACTCCATTTTTCAGCTTCTGTTCTTTCTTGTTTTTACAACTTTTTTCCCGCTGATGGCCCCCATCCCTGAGTATGGATGTTCATGCAGTCAGGAGGTTTTTATTCAGAGGAAAACTTAACTTACTGAACGCTCATTCAGCTACTCCATCTGATCACATTCTCCACCGTAGTAACAGCGTTACTGCCAGTGGGAACGTTTCTGCTGGCCTTTCTCTCCCTAAGGTCTGAGCTTTCACAGCCTTTAACTGGTCAGGTGAACAACGCCATATGTAGTTTTAAAAGCATTTTAAAAGCTTAAATCTATGCTTTAATACAGTCCTGAAACTTGCTTTCTCATTTGTAGAATAAATGAGACAGAAACTACTTATATATAGGAAAATGCATCTGAGTGGTCTGTTAGACATCTATCATGTCAGTTAGGAATGGAGTTGTTGCCATAGTTAGTTAGTTGTAGAACTACAACTTTTCCTTCATGATTTCTCCTTTCATCTGTGCTCACCACTTTATGGTGTCATTAGACAAAAACCTCTTTTAATCCAGGATGCTCCAAAAAAATTGTGAGTTTCCATAAAACTGCTGAATCAGAATATGGTTAGTTCTAAAGCTTGTTACTGCACATCAGGCTAATTCACTATTTCAAGAAAATCTTATGTAGAGTTGATTTTACAGCAGAATCCCAAACCTGGCCTCTGTATTTGCTATATTTAATCTAAATAAGGTTCCCTTCCACACTAGCTGGTTGTCTCCCACATCTCTTTTTTGGTTTTCTTCAGTTGTTGGTTTCCTTTTTTCACACTGAGGCAATATAATTGCTCATGTTTGGGATTTTTCTGTCTCTTCTGTCTTTCTCCATTCTGCCAGGCTCACATCTTGTTTTTCATCCTGTTTTCGGCTGAATTTGATGCTTCTTTTTATTTTTTCAGTTAATTAAATGTTCAGCCTTAGATTTTTACTTGCTATCTCTCCTAAAATGATTTATTTAGGTCTTTCTGTTTATTTTTAGATAGGTTTCTGTGTTGCTGAGTGATGTTTAAAGTACAATGTGATTTCTTATCCATGTAAAGCTTATTCCTGTGGAAAACAATAAACAAGAAAATACTTGCATAAATTTGTTTTTCACAGATGTTTTAATTAAAAGGCCATTGATTGCATTTGGGAGAATCGTAAAAGATCTTAATCTTAAGCATGCATTTCTTTGTTCTCAACTATAATTCTGTCCTGGATTCTCTGTTATCCAAGACAATTGCATGCGAAGCTGTAGGTAATGTCCTGTTTCTTATTTCCTGTTTGAAGTTATCTCACCCGCACGCTAATGGTCGCTGACCTGGGAATAGCTGTGAGGTGCAGATACAGGTGCAGCAGTAAGTCTGGAACAGACTTGTTCTTGCCGTAGAGGGTGCGATACGATAACCTTGCAAGTAATGGTAAGCAGCACATGAGATTTCTGGGCCAGGAGTCTTAAATCAGTCTTCACATGGTCTCGAGGAGTGAGCAGTAGCATGTTGCTCCAGCTGAGCCTGTCGGCCCCATCTCTTGCTGTCATTCCCTGCAAAAAACGCAATTCTCACATTTTGCTTCACTTAGCCAACCCGTGGGTCTTTCAACCGTGAGATGAAGATTAGTGTAGTAGTGAAGATGGTGAGGTGTAAGTGTAGTTTGTGTGGTTGGTTGAGTTTGGTGGGCTATTTTTCTTTTATATCTCTTAGTTGAAAAAACAACTTCCTTTTATCAAGAATTAGCTTGCAGATTTACTGAAGTGGAGCAGAGAGAACTGTTATAAAGAAAAGCCCTGATGAAAGTCATTTGATGCTGTTACCTAGAAACTCTTTGGTTTTGGCTCTTTGTCAGTACCCAAAACAATTTACAGAGWTAAAGGGGAAAAAATAATCTGGAAGACAAAGAAGCTGTGAGTGACAAACAAGAACTATTTCTCTGGAGACAAATTTAGAAGTTCTAAAATGTACTTATGGAGATGTTCAGGGTTCACAAATCCTTTTTTTCCATTACCTTGTTTCTGCTCCTTCTATCTTGATTGGGCTCACGTCAGTGTATCTAGGGTTTAGCAGAAGAAAGTTTTAAAAATCATAGGTTAGGAGACAATTTCAGGCATGCAGAGGTGGCTAGCAGAAGCAGGAGAATGGAATTGATTTTAAACATGTACCTAATCCAGAGCATTTGGAAGAATCTAAGACAGGCAGTAAAAATGGCTTGCTATTTAAAATAATTAAAAATATTTTAATATTATTGCAATGTTTGTTAGTCATTGGCTTTTTATATTTTATATAGAATGTATATATTTCATATATGTGACAAAAAAGAATCTTTAAAAATCTGTAATATTTTCAGTAACTCCAAATGGCTGGGTCAGGTAGAGGAAGAGGGCGTGCTGCGTTTACCTTCAACATTGAGGCTATTGGCTTTGCTAAAGGTGCATCTCTACCTGAAGTAGTATGTAAGCCTCCACCACTGTTTCCTGTAAGTACAGCAACTCTTAGACCACACTCTCTATGTTCAGGTGAAATGTTTTTACTTTCATGTTTAGATAGTAGGATGAAATATATGAACAGCCCTAAGCACTTTAAGTCAATTTTGAAGTATTTAGTGTAGATAACCGTAGGTTTCCATTGTTTTTCTAACTATCACTTCCTGACTCTTTGCTGCCTGTTGCATCCCGTATTTAGTGAGATTGCTTGCAAGAGGTTCATTCATTAAAGCCCTCATCATTATTTGGTTTTCTGGACATTACAGTAATGGAAACACTTGATATATGAATTTGCAGTAAAGCTATGCTACTCTTTGAAGTTGTGAATTTTAGAAATTTACTGTTGATACAAAAAATGGAAAGATTTTAGTTTAATATCTTTTACCTTAATAGATGGAATTTGAAAATAATTGGAAAATGACTGGAAGATATTTATGTAATTAGGAAATGGAGATTTGGATTTCAAATTCTAATGGCTTATAAAAACAAAGGGTGAAAAAGGCAAATGATTTTCTTATTAAGCTGAATTTTGCTATGTAGGGAACCTTCAACAATTTTTACACTGAAAAACACTGTCTTACAATATTGAAGTTTTAAATAAGGAAACTTCCCAGTTACGTCAGGATCTGATCAAGGTGCATGATATTTCTCTCAATCCACATGTTATGATGTGAAACTTGAAGTTTGGCATATAATTGTTGCTATTCAGAGATTTCTCAGAATAGTTGTTGCACCTGAAGTTTTGACTTGCTGAACCAGTTCTTATTGGTTGTCTACCATTTCCTTTACAGACTAAATCGCATGACTTTGCTGATACTAAGCCATCTATAATTGTTCTTAATGTGAATGTTGCTGTCTGCTGATAGCATGAATTCTCTGTGAATTACAGCTTCCACAGTTAGTGTCACCAATGGAGCTGCCTTGTAAGAGAATTACTAGTCCCAGTATACCTAATGGAGACCAGGAGGAAGTTGAAGAAGCTTTCTTCCTTTTGTGAACRGTTGCATACAGAACTAAGCTAAACTTTCTAGGAGATACCTAATGCCATTCAAAAAACAAAAGAACCAAGTAGCATGACTAGAATTGAAAAAACTTAAAGAAGCACAGTTAATGAYTGGGCAGTGACCAAAAGTCTGACATTGCAGCACTTGACTGACTTGCACTGAAATTATTTTAAACAGTGAATTGTTGCTCTTACATAGTTCATATAGACTCTTTTTGTGTTCTTCTAAATTTCCTGTAAATGCACTTAGAACTCAGACATCAGAACTTAGGAGCATCTGCATGCCATTGTCAACATTAGTGATTTAAAATGTTGGCCAGTTAGTAAATATAGCTGGAACCAGTAAACTGCTTTCATGACCCAGCCTGGGGACTTGCAGTAGTCTTTGTGCTTTACAGCCTACCACTCAGGTATTGCTTGTGTACCATTCATTGTGTGAGAGAAATGACATCCGGTTACTATGCTGTAATTCTGTCCCTGGCCCTAGTTAGCTATATATTTTTAAAACTGTTTATGCTTATTTATCTTTCCCAGTTTCAAGATTCATAGTTCAAAAAGAAGAAGAAGAAAAAAAAAAAAGCTTAACGATTCACTTAAATTAAACAGACAGAGACCAAGGTGTGGGGTGGGCATGTGTGCTGCATGGGTGAGTTATGGCTATTCATGGAAATAGCATCCGTGTTATTCAAAGTAATTAATGTAATGTAATTAATGTAGCTATAACTCTGTTATAATGTATTTATAACACTGTTTTAGAGGAGGTTAAGACCAGCTCTACTCTGAAGATAGAGAAGCAATGGTTTCTGAGTAATGGTCTTCTGAGCTGGCATGAGAAACTGCATTTAGGAGTTAAGAATATTGGGCCCATGAGCATAACATCAATTGAATGACTATTTCACTGTTTTAATGTACTTTTTTCTTGCTTTCTTCCTATATTTTTGCAGAAAGATATAGCTAAGTCATAAAAGGTATAAATTTAATTGTAAATATAGTGTTGTGCATTTCAGAATGCAATAAAGTATACTTGCAAAGTAGCATAATAGAGTTGCACTGTCATGAGTAATGTGTTTGTTGTAGCTTTTTGTTGGTGTTCTTGTGTGTTTGATGAATATTAACACATTATAAATAATAAACATAATTTGTACAGAGTACAGACAATAAGCCAGTGCCTCTGAAAACAGGAGAAGATGAAGATTACATGTTGGCCTTAAAACAAGATCTTAGAGGAACTATGAAAAAAACGCCTTATTTTTTGGCAGTAGAAGATGATCATGAAGGTCTGTTTGTGTGCTTTTTATTTGTATTTATATCTTCAGTAGTTCCTATTCTGTGAAGGATGTTGTAGTGAAATGCATGTGTTGAAGATGTAATTAGTACTGATAATGAAAAATAAAAAATGGCAGTTTAAAGCAAGAGGGAGTTTTTCTGTTTTTACACATATTGAAATTACTAGTCAACCTCTACAAGTGCTGCAACTGGAAAACAACTCCTCTGTGAGAAAAGAGGAGGAATAAAGATCTATTTTGTTTGATACAAAGCACTAAGAGCAACTCTATGCAGTCTTTTCAATTGTATGCTGATCAAATACAAATGAAATAGACATTTGTACACACTGAAAATACCCTAAAATTCTGCAATGGAGCAAAGAAATATATAGTAAATACATAGGGTTAAAATTCAGCTTCTTTTTTAACTGTATGGTGATGTACTTAAAGTTGTATTTAACAACAGGGCATTCTAAAAGGTGCTCTTCTAGGACATGATTTTTCCTCTATTCCTATTAAGGAAAAATTGGTAAGTGTTACTGACAGCATACCTGAAATATGAAGACTGAGATGAGGATAAGTGATTTACTGAGGTTTGCGTCAGAAGCAGAGCTGGACTAGAAGTCGTGCTAGACCTGAGAATATGTCTTTTGCTTATACATAATTAGAATTAAACACTAACAGCTCTGTTACTGTTCAGTAATGATAAATGTTGTGCTGTACTTAACATCAAGTCATACATCATTGATGCTGTTAAAATCCAAGCTTCTTGGTCAGAAAACTGAACTGGTGGGAAAGAAGGGAGAGCAGAGAAGACAAACTTCAGTGTGTTTACCTTGCTGTGGGTATATTTCAAATCTAGCAGTCACAGGATGTTATTACTGTGAGGAGTGCTTCTTTTCAGTGGTGATTTTTGCCCATTATTTCTATCATTTTCCTGAATGCTTGTTCTCACTGGTATAAACGGTAAGTGCTGTTACAGCAAAGTAGGAAATATAAAAAAATAGTAAATGCTGTATTCATTAGACTGAAGGTCCATTCAGTGCAGTAGACTGTCTCCAACAAGCTTTATAGAGAGGTTTAAGAAGTCCAGAATGGCCAGACACCACATAATCCTTCCCTTGCTATCACATGCTGATTTTGAATAATGAGAGCTGACTTGAACTCTAGAACATGAGATAAAATATCCCTCCTGAAACCATAAGAATATTTCTCACCCTGAATATTTGTGATATAGGTATGATATACAGTCCAGTCCCCTCTGATATGTTGATAATTGTTGGTCATGGTGTCTCCCCATAATAGTGAATTCCACAGTTTTTTTTTTTTTTTTTAAGAGAGTGTGTGTAAATTTTTCCTTTTGCTGGCTTTGACTATATGTATACTTGAATAGAGAAACATATAGTGTATATATATAGTGTGTGTATATATATAGACACATACACGCACACACTGATTGGCACACCTCATTGATTGCCCACTTATTCTTGTATTAAAGCACTGTTTAAAATGGAGCAGCATGCTGTAGTGTGAGCAGATAGCCACTTTTTTTACTCGGAACTTATTTTTATGCAGCCACATCTCTGTGGTGGTTCAGTATTCCTTCAGAAGCTCCCTGGGAACTACTGCTGCCCCTGAATTTCTACTGAGACCTTGAAATAGTTTCAGAAGCCCAGGCTTCTCACAGCAGTAAGATATTGCTGATCATCTGATATGTGCCACCCATTTCTGGGGCAGGAAGGAGCTCCTGGATCCCAGTTCCTGTTGAACATACTACCCACAAGACCGTGTGGCTTAGGAAGGCAGAGTATTTCCTCTGCCCTACAGCTGGTGCCCAGCCAGCTCTGGGATGCAGCCACAGTGCAGCACCTACTTGCAGCCAGATGGACCCTGGCAGCACATTCTTCTGGATCCCTTATGGAGGCAGAGTTGTGGCGCTGCCAGATGCGATCGCAGCCTAACTCCTGCTGAACTTGAAGCAACCAGGTGAACCCTTGGTTATGAGACAACGCAAAACAGAGAATCTGATCTTTGTTTTTAGATCATTTATGATTGTAGAAGAATTCAAAATTACTCTGTTATGACATCGCCTCTTTTATCTTCTAAGTAAACAAATTTTAGTCTCTTTGGTCTCTCATCTCACCAGAGGTTTTTATGTGCCCTTGATCTTTCTCAGGCTTGAAGTTTGCTGTTTCCATTTGAGGAATGAAAAAGGACTGCTGTGCCTGAAAGCCTGTCAGGTTTATTTCCAATGAACCAGCCACTTCATGAGAACATTATCTCTCTTTCCCAACTTTGCCTCATATGATCATTCTTACCACTCTCCTCAAAATCCTCTGTTTCTGCAACCCTCTTTCTGGGGTGCAATGATCTCTGTGTTGCTGAGCGTGCTCATTAATAGAACTGCCAGCTTTGAAGATTGTTTTTCTTCAAAAACTGGCAATTGCGTGGAAAGCAGGTAGATAGCCACTTTAGATAAACTGAAATAATGTTGCAAGTGTTATCATCTCCCCAAAAGTAAGTTGGTAAGGTGAGATAGTTTTCTACAGTGAAACTTTATTTGTACAAAAATACTTCATCTGAGGTGTTGTGGTATACTTACAGTAGTGGCTGTCTGCAGCACTGATGCTAACTGAAACAGCTTGCTTTCATCTCACAGTATGCAGTTATCTCTGGGCCTACCTTGTCTGGCAGAAGTGGCCTGGCTTTCAGAAAGCCACTTTCTTCCCCCAAGGTAGACTTATTTTATTTTTAACTGATTGTTTCAGTTGTCTGGATTTACAGCCCTTTCCTTCCCAGTACTTCATCAAAACATCTGACAAGAATAAGAGGGAGGCAGGAGGACAATAGTGGGCAGGAATTTCTTAGATTGGCTTTGCTACAAGAGGAAATGCCTTGTTTTAAACCCTTAGCACTACGTCTGTGAGCCAAATGGTCCTTTTGAAGTATGAAAAGGGAAACACTTTAATTAGGACTTAGCTATCTTTCTTTCTGTCATTAGTCAGGCAGTAAATTAATGCCATGTCTAACACTACCTGGAAATTTTGATATATTAGTATTTCATTCAGAATAGATTTTCATCACTCACCTAAACACCCATTTTGAGTGTGTAGTAGGTTTATTCTGTAGTAAATTCTCTGTTTTCTTCATTTCATAAACCATGAATGATTCATATTTTTCCTGCAAGTATATCTGCTGTGATTTGGTGGCTGTCACCTTGGCAATAGTTTGGGATTCATTCATTAACTGTGGGYGGCAAGAGTCAGTGAGGTATATTTTTTTTACTGATGGTATCAGCAATTAATTCTTCAAGAAAGGGACTTAAGCTGAAATCAAAACTACTGCTTTCTTTCCTCCTCTGTTGCTGACAGTTTCCTTCAGCATTTACGAAGGCCACCTACATTAAATGCCCCTTGAGATGCCGTCATTTTAAACAAGTCTTCTGCTGCACATTTTCAAGTAGGTCTTTTGCTTGCCCTTGTCACAACTAAGTTTAAAACTGAGCTTCATTTTCTAATGTCTTCCTTTTCCTATCCTCTTCTCTGGTGTGTATGATAGAAGTCGAGTCCATAAAGGTCACAGTCTGTCTTTGTTTTCATTTGTTTGTAGAATACTCACAGAAATTATCCCTGTTTGGGGCAATGTGCTATTACTGCAGTCATAATCTGTAATTTTGTATTAAGTGGATTTTGCTGTTGGGCATGGTAATTTGGTAAGAAAAAATATGACATTCAAAAATGCTTAAGTTTCAGTATTGGTTTTATCATTAAAGATTGTACAAGACAGTTGTGGTTTTTTTGTTTTTTTTTGTTTGTTTTTTGCATTATAAATGGATGTACTTATACTGTGTAACTACTGTATTATTTCCAGTGTATTTTTCAGTTTAGTTCTGTGCCTGGGAAGAGGTTAAATGAACTAAAATATTTTACTGTCATTTGGGAAACACTTCTTTGTTATGCTACAAAGGTTTGCTATTGCAATAGTACTTAAAATCTTGGGAGTTGGTCATGATCAGTCTGAGATGTAGCCTTTTGAGACCTGGGAGTTCTGGATACTCTTTTTGCCTCTTTTGCCTAGGACAGTGGTGATAAATATCACTTAACTGCCTTTGTAGCAAAAGTTTGATTGTGAATCTGTTGAAGAGTTAGCATGTATTATGTCTCAATCTTGTTTCCCTAAATATATGTGTTTTATGCTCCCATACTTTTCAGGGATAGAAGTATAAAATATAATTTGTTTTGCTTTTTTGATTGAAAGGAGATACTCAAAAATGAAAAGTAATAATTTTTTTCCTTTTCTTTTTTTGTGGTGGGGAATATAAAATCCAGGTCTTGCAAGTACTCAGCATATGATTAGTCCTGGGGATTATCATGAGAACTGCTCAAAGTAGTGACATTACACTGGTTTTAAGTGTTTGGCAGCAGCACAAGGAAGTGCCCTATACAGGGGTAGAAGGATAAGAGTGTATGTTTAGTTGCAAAAAGACATAAAGTACAGTGTCTGAATTGCCTTTTTAAGGAACTGAACTCAATAAGTCTTTGTATCTTTCTCTGTAGCAATTGAAAGATACCGTAAAAAGTACCTGGAGGTTGAAAAGGAGCATGCGGCGTGGACCCCAGGTGATATTTCAGATTATCAAAGGTCAATTGTTTATTAGCCTGTGCAATCTTTTGCTCTTCTTAAATGTTGGATTCATTATTTTTAAAGTAATAAAAATACATGTAAATCCTTACTGAGTCACGTATTCTGCATTGAGGGCCATGCCTTTGTCATTTTTCCAAATCAAGGCAAAGTATTGTTTGTCCCTCCCCCGCAAAAATCTGATTTTTTCACTGTGTTGAAACTCAACAGGTTATCTTGCAGCAAACATGCAAACTTGTTTTCTCCCACTTCTTCATTCCCCATCTAAATATCAGTTTTGAACTGGGAGCAAACATGGATGTTCCAAAAAAAAAAAAACAAAAAAAAACCCTGTTTTCTCACTGACCGATACCTGGGTTTTATAACATTGAACTTTCACAACTGTATCTGTACAGCTCACTAGTGCAAAATTAATTGTAATATATAAGTTAAATGGCATGTGGGCCACTGGTATGGCTGGACTTTAACTATCTCTTTGGTGCAGATGTCAGTCTTCATTAATTGGATCTAAATGTAGATCCTTGCTCTAGCCTTCTTAATTTAAAGTACAACCAGAATTCAGTGGAACTGCTGTATGATAAAACAGTTAAGTATGCATGTATACAGAATCAAGCACAACAGGGGCCCCAGCCTTTCCAAGAAATGGGGTGATTATAGCTGTGCTGTAAATTATCATTCGTATATATTAAAGGTATTTTTAATACAGATTGGCGAAGACTCCCAAGAGAGATGAAGCCAAGCAAAAAGACCAAGAAAGGTAATTATGTATTTTAAAGAGCATTTAGTCCACACTATTTGAGTGTGAGCAGAAATGCTGGAGCTGGTTAGGAAAAAAAATTGCTRCAAATGTTACTAGGCCTAGTAATCAGGATGTTGGCAGATGTTTACCGAATACCTTACTAGTCTTGGCTTTTGTGGTTTTTGTTTTGTTTCTGTAGGATGTTTTAATTTATTGGAACAGACCTATCTTTCTTTTGCTGTCTTTCATATTGACATATTATATTAACATAGTAGGTGCCAATATGTAACAGTAAAAGATTTAAAAAGCACTAAACTTTTGTTTTTGGAAGTTTGTATCTTTAGTCAGCACTCCCCCTTCTTCTGTTTAATGAATAGCTAGTTGTTCAGATTTCCTTTATATTTTGGGTTTCTCAGTTATCTGGTTTATGATTTGGTTGACTTTTGCATTTTTTAAGCCTTTATATGTGATTTAATGTAGGTTATTTTCTATTTTCCCTGGGTTTACTTTTTTTGTTTATTTTCAGCTTTCTTCTGCAGAATTGTGAACCAGATCCTTCAACAGCAGTTGGAGCTGGTATTGGTTGTTCTTAAAGGAAAAAAGACTTAATTTTTTATTATGCAACTTCATAAGTGTATTTATTTTTCAATGTGTTTTCTAATATGCATGACTGTTGTTTTCATTCTTCTGTAGAAGTCTGTTGTTCTGTTGATGTGACACAACACTTGGACCCCTCTACTTAGCTGTCTGTTATATATAATTGTTTACGTTCTTGTTCTTTTTTGTCCAAGTCTTTCGTATGTCGTTTTTCAGTTCAAGGATAAAATAGAAAAAGAAAAGTGAATGTGCAGTAGTCATGGAGACTGGCTCAGCTGGAAGCTTTGTTCCTTTTAAGAGCCTCATTGAGAAGCATGGTACTAAAGGTAGACTGCAAGATTCAACTGAATATTAAATACTTATTTGCAAAACCCCTAAAAAAGAATCGAGTACATACGTCTTTTTTTAAAAAAAGAAATAGCACTGACTTTTATAAACCTGGGGCAATAATTAGCATCCCATGATCCTATGCAAACATAAATGCTGATTTATTATTCCTTTATTACAGTAATGTTGTGATTATCATAAACAAAGGATTAGAAAATCACTGCTCACTGCATTTTCTTCACTTTCTTTTTTGCCAATTTCTCTGTTTGCTTTTAAAAGTACATTTTCTTACTCAATTGTAATGGCAAAGATCAGCTAGCCATCCAGATTTGATTGGATAAAAAGATATGTTCCTCTGAAAACAAAAATAATGTGGTTTTGGTTTTTTTGGGAATCCTGATGATATGGAGGCCGTACAAAAGTCATGTTATTCAGGAGATTTGTAAATAGCTGATCAATGACACATTAAACCCTGTTATGTTTCAGTGGTACATTTTGAGGACAGCCATCTTAGATGACACTTTATTATAAGTGGAACAAAGGTGTGGCAGTGAAGTGAATTTTATCTGTACTGCAGTCAGAACAGTTTTCCTACCATTTTAGCTTCATAGATTGCAGGAGGGATTTCCGGATAACTATATGTAGTTAAATTTACAGGGCCGGCTTCATCTTTTGCCCCACTTCTGAAATCCCTGAATGCCTTAACCTAACACCTAACCACATGCCTTTTACTGACATAATTTTGGGTGGAATTCAACATCTGCCCCGCACTTAGCCTGGGTCATGGACCATAGTATCCTAGATATCAGCTGTGGCCACAAAAAAACGTTGACAGAGTTCAGCTCTTGTAAGCCAGCTATATGCATTTGTGCATTTAAGCCAGAGTAATGTAGGAACAGGTGTTTGGAAAGAGTAGTCCATTGTACCTAAAGCAAAATGGGTGTGAATGGCTATTTGCTTAAAGTTCTACTGTCCAATGATGACGGGTCTTTGTCTCTAATTCTCATGATAAACAAGCCCCACAGACACCCACCATTGAAAGAACAATTTTGATGTCTGCTTTGATTTCCAGCCTGTTTCTTCTGATGGCATTATCTCTAAAAGCCTGCAGGTGTTTGTGCAAAAATGCTCATTTTGAATCACACTTTCTACTTGTTTTTCTTACATTGCCTACTTGAGCAATATCCTAATCATTTCATTTTAGACATGTTTGCTTTGACAGTGTTCATGATGACTTCGCTCAGCTGTATACAGTGCTTTTGTCACAGAGACCGTTCCTAGGCAAAGCATTGAAACAAACGGAATATTACTTATAACAAATGCTTTTGACAAAATATAGTAATCTTCTTAGCAGTTCTAGTGTTCTTCCTTAAGTGCTAAGCCAGATGAAATCTGTACTGCACTGGGCTACTGTCTACTCTGGAAATGATATTCCCTCTATCAGTGCATAATAATTTTCTTTTTGATATCACTTAGTGCTGCCTAGTATAAAAAAAAATCACAAGCTACATAAGCTAATTTGTCTGAAGCTAGCTTGTCTTTGAGAAGTCATCTAGCCACACCAGCATGGAGCTTTACATAGGCTGTTTTACCATGCTGAGAAGAACTAATCTGTGGTAGGTATGGGCCCCACATTGTAAGTTATGTGCAGCTGTGCTGAATTTAGCAGGAGAACCAAAGGAAGTTACACCCTGGAAAGAGACTGTCTGACAGAGCTCTTGAAGTGTGTTCTTCCTGTTTTTCTGAGTCTACTCGTCAAATTGCACTTCCTGGAATTGGGGTAGGTATTCCCTTAGCTTATAGTGCTGCAATCCAGGTAGCTGTTACCTGGGTATATAGAATCCTGGTTTTGACCTTCACCCCACTATATAGCTAAGTAAGATAATGAGGTTGAATTGTAGGGAGTAACTAGATAGAAGGTTATATTCATGAATCAAGTGACTAAGTGAAAATATGCACTCCAAACTCCCTAGATAAGAGCCAGCTTTGGTCCAAAAGCCATGTAGTTGCAATAACCATGCTACTGTGTTGGAGCTAAGAAACTGCTGTCTGCCTGTTCTTAGCCGTCTATCTATCTGAAGTGCCCAGCAGTCATGAATGTGTTGCATAGACTCAGGAGGAATTATAACAGGAATGCATTTTTGCCTTTTCATGATGATGAAAAATAATAATTTAGATTTTTTTCTATTAATATACTTTAAATCTGTAGGTGAAAACTATTTTGTGAAGCTGAATGCCATAGTTTGGACAAACCTTTGATCAAATACCTGTTCAAAGTGAGTTTGAGACTGGCCCTGTAGGCATCACTTACATAAATCAGGCTATCATAGCTCCATGAATGATGTAGCTCAAAGTCTAAAGTAATTGTAATACAGACTCTATTGGATTATCATTGCAGTTACTATTCTCAAAATGTAATGTCTTAACAGCAAGTAGAAGAAAAGTGTTAAGTGCTTTTTCATATTCAGAAAATAATAGTGATGTATTTTATTTCAGCAGGTACAAAACCAAAAAAGGCAAAGAGCTCTGAGCCCTCTGAGCCTAAAAGTAATCTGGATGTGTTGAAAAAAATTGAGGTAAGACATGCATAATCTTACTAACTTGTACAATAGAAATTGCTGGAAAAGGAAATATTTGCTATTCCAGTACCAACTGGAATAACCCCCACCACCCTTTCTCTAGCCTCCTCCTGCTACACTGACAGAGAACTGTTCTGCAATACAGTAGCACAAGGGAGAGAATGAGGAAAGAGCTTGGTTGTGGAGAAACTATTTTCTTTGCTTCTCTTTGACCCCTTGAACACAATGTCCAGTTGTTCTTCACTGGGTAGCTACGCAGCCTAATTACAAACAGTAGAGCTACCATTAGAGCTTACTGAAGGAGAAACTGGTGCCAAAGCTTTTAAATCTATTGCTGCTTTTCCAATATAATGATGTTGGAAACCAACCTGTGTAACAAGTTGGGAGAAAAATGCAGAAGGAGAAACTTAGGAGGAAAGTGATTTTGGAGGTGAGTACCCACTATGTGGGAATGGAAAGCTGAAAGGTGCAACAGCTTTGTATTTTTATCTTTGTGATACATCAGTTCTTTTGTGTGGATACATTATGGTATGTGGTATTGTTTTATCAAGTATAGYATGGCCTTCTAATGTGAATTTTAATTCTTTTTTTATCCAATAGTGGATGGTAAAAGGAAATCAATCTATTTATTATACAAGACATTCTTTTTAGACTTGAAGTTTGATGGCTGATACTTGATCAAATAAGTCTTTATGATGTTCTGGCATTTCATATAATGTTGTCTTTAAATATTGGCTAATATCCACACAACATCATTATGCTAATCATCTTGTTAACTCAGTATAACATTTTGGTAGTGTGGAGGGATATGCTGCTGATATAACATGGAATTATCTTGTAAATGAGATTGCCTTGTGACAGGAGTTGGAAAAGAAGGATGAGGAAGAAGAAAAATCTGAAGATGAGAAAGACAAAACAAAAGATAAAGAAGGTGAAGATGATGAGGAAGCAGAAGAACCAGAAGAATATGATGAAGAGGAGCATGAAGAGGTATGCATTAGTTTTTCTATGTGTACCAAGTCAGATCCCAGTAATTGATTAGTCTGTTGGCAAACAGCAGAAGAATTACCTCTAGCTTCTCTGAAGTGCAGAGGAGTTGTAGTGAGAGGTACTATTACATTGATTTTCTTTGTTATGCTACATTATGCTGTACTTAAAGAGTTGTTTTAGATTTGCAAAGAGCTTGGCAAAAAGATCTTGCAAAACAGAACTTTTCCTGCCACAATCAGTACATGTACACATTAATTTATATCATTAAAACAGGGCACTAACCTTGCATCAAAAGCTGATGCTTCCCCTTTTGTACATACCAGAACTTTTAGTTATTTTTTTCCTCTTTCCCCCAAAATAAGGAAAGAAAAGCTCACATTAATGTTTCAAAATTTTACTTAACTGCAGCATAAAGAATATTTTCTTCATAAATTCTCTTCCACATGCATAATGACAGTATTTTGATCTGCAATATATTTTCATTTAGGAAAATGACTACATTTCTTCATACTTTGAGGACGGAGATGATTTTGGTGCTGGCAGTGATGACAATATGGACGAAGCAACATATTAGCTATTTTTGCTAGATGGTATACTACTATTCAAGCCTTATGCTACTTCAAATAAAGTCTGGAGGTAGGCTGAGTATCATTGATGGAGCTAATGCTTTAGCTCTGTTGGTTTTAATTATACTTTTAAACAATGCATTGAACTTTAATTTTACTATTGCTGTAAAATAGGACACTAGATTCCATATTTTGTTCTTCTGCCAAATATTTTGCAGACATGAGCCATTTCAAGGTTCTCTGGAATGTCTAACAATGGAAAAAGCTATATGCCATTGTATTGCCTCTGCACAGGAAGAGAATGTATGCATTTTAATTGAATTGTGCCTAAGCATTTGCACTAGTAATTTCTATGCTTTAGCAGTCAAATCTTGAAAATAGTGAAATTCTCAATGACTGGAGCAAAACAAAGATAAGGCCTTTGTGGATATAAACTACTCATATTTAGGAGCTGCCTTCTCTGAAGTAATTTATAAAACTTCTGAATTCAGGTCATTGAAAATAGCTAACCACTAAGCACTTTATTAAACAAACTGACTTGAAAGTACCTTAATAATATGGACTAACAAGGAAATGAGAGTATTTAAGAGCTATTATTTTATCAACAGAACTCTTATTTTTAGCATTTTGGTCAAAAAGGGAGAATAAATATTTAAAAATAGATTACCTTTATGAATGCATTCTATAAGTAATTATTAAGGGTAATTTCATTAAGAAAAAATATATGGCTGAATAGAAGAGTAAAAAGGAATCCTAGTTTTGACTAGTGGTATATAAAGTGACAAGAATTCACCTCAATTTCTCCACCTGTTAAGGAGAATATTAAATTCCTACCTCATAGCTGTTAAGTGAAATGGTAGATGCTAGCTATCTGAGTGTCAATGCATTTTTCTTCCCTATAAAACAAGACAAGCAAATCAGTAAGAGAAGGACAGAAGTGTAGGAAAAGAATGTGGTTAAGTATTGTGATGCATGAAGTCTTAATTGGAAAAAGAAGGCAAGAGTATTGTGAATAGCAAAACTAGATTTCTTGAAACAATTTAAGAAATACAGAAAACTTCTTCCTGGGAGCAGAAACTTGAGGGATGCAATAACAGCATTCTCTATATCCCATTTTCCCTCGGTGATGCAAATTGCTTTATTATTGATCAATTTTTTTTTTTTAAATATGGGTAACTGCACTAGTTACTAGGAACAGAAAGTTCTTTGATGAGAAAACAGTTTTAAAACAAAATCAGTTATTTTAATCAGCAAAAGGAAATGCAGAAGTTTCAGCTTGAAGTTTGCTGTTCTGTCAAACAATACTTTACCTCAGTGCTGACTGATCACTAGTTAGTACTGCATTATTTTAAGAACTTTTACCTCCAATAAGCATTTGTTAAACTCCTTTAAGGTATAGCTGCTTTCAGGTGTTCAAACTGATAAAATACTGTCCAAAGGAAAAACTAAAATGCAATGCAGGTCACACCTCACATGAATACTAATTTTACTTAAGCGTTCATTAGCTATACAAATGTTTAATAAACATCCTGCTGCATTGCATATGTATTCTGTTCATATTCTTTTAACATAGATGTCAGCAGTTGTTCAAGTTATGTGCCTATTTTTTGCATGGGATACACCAGAAAATGATGTTGTAAACAAGGTCAGCACACTGAAAGCTAATTTTGCTTGCCTTAAGTAGAACTAGCAGTAGCCTCTATCTGTGCCCTATTGTAAAACGTAAACACTGAAAAAATCCCTGCCTCACACAAGGAATGCAAATGGAGGGCTTTTGCTGAAGCCATAACTATAGAATAAACAGCAGGAAGGCGATACTGTGCCAGTTATAATGTGGTGACAAGCTATGGCAAGCCTGACTAGGTACAATGCTCTATTTTGTAGCTGACACTAATTCTGTGGGACAACTTTCTTCAGTCATCATACAGTTAATGGCAAAGAATTAGTTTCCTCCTACAGTTAATTTCCTCCTTGCTTTATTGAGAAATATTACTCTAGCAAATACCATATTTTTGAGTCCTTTAGAAAAACGCAAAATCTCAGTACAGGCCTTTTAAGACTAGTCTAACAATAGCAAATAAGGCCAAAGACTAAGAACAAGCCCAGTTCTACAATGAAACAGCTCTATCTGTGCCAAGTCACTTCTGAAAAGAAATCAGATTGTGGTGTTCAGGGGATGTAACACTTGTAGAAGTTTCTATAATCTGACATTTCCAGTTGCTTAGAGTTTATAAGACAATAATGCTGATAAAACTAGATTGTCCAAAGGGTCTCAGCAAACTCAAATCCTATCTTAACAGTAGGGAAGAGAAAAATTGCATAGTACTGACAGGAAAAGGCAACTGCTTCCAGTGCATAGGGAGATCACCAAGAACTTCACTAGTAACTACCCTTTCATGCATGTTTCTTAATATTCATTTCACTGAACAAGTTCTCAGAATTTTCTACAAGAATTTCCAAGTTATGTAAGGAATGTAAGAGAGAAACTGTTAAGCCTGCAGTTACAGTATACTTGCTGTGAATGCTGTATGCATTTTCTGCCAACAAAATGCTTGTTGGCAGAAGCATCAGCCAAGTAGTTTTTATAACATAAAGACTAGCCACACAAACACAAGTATGTGACCTCCTATAACACATACTATATATATATAGAAGTAAGAATACATTATATGCACCACTTTCACTGCAGTCTAAAATAAAATCTTTATTTTATATTACTTATGTTCTTCTAAAAGCAGAGGAGCAGAAGTATTTTAAATAAGACTTGCATCCTCATTCAGGATTACTCTACAAAGTTACATTTTGAAACTTTATAAAATAGTTATACAAAGACTATTTGACAACATACTCCAAAATATAGCAGATTAAGCATTTACATTTTCACATGATCCAACAGTGCAATATGCACTTAAATTTAAAGCCAACTTCTGTCCAACAATGTGTTGTAATTATTCTGAAACAACTAACTTTTTTTTTACAAGTCAGTTTCTAAAAGATTTTAGAATTAACTTACTAAATCAAACTTTAGTTCCATATAGAGCAGTTGTCCTGTTTATTCAGAACTGACAGATGATGATGCATTACCAGTTGTGTAGTTTGGAAAAGACAGTAAACATCCCTGCATCTTCCACAAAGCAAATCCAGCTGATGCTTGAGTTACTATTACCAGAAATCCTATAATCTTGGAAAGAGAGTTGCTGTATTTTCTGATAAAATTAACTTCCTGCTTTCAAAAATAGCCTATGTAAAATACACTACATAAAACATGCTAGGCTCTTGATCAGAGTATAACATTAAACAAAACAGCTCTCCTTTTTCTACTGGCTGTTTGCCATAAAGGTCTATCACGCTTTTAACAACTCACTAACAAAAAACCACAGGCCTTCTCTTAGTACACCAAAAACCCAAAGCCTGAGACACATTAAAGAACCCCTAGTTGTAACACCACAGGACAAAAAGCAGCCGTTAACAAAGGATCTCTTTACTTGCACATTAACAGGATAGAGGGCTGATGGAATCAAACCTCACCTGAAGTTAAGTTCATTTCCAAATTGGTGGCAATGCAATACTTGCCCACTCAGCTATGTGCAGTAAGTATGCTAGCTTGAATATGCAGCATAAGCCTAATTTTCTGTTGTTCAACAATTTTATAGGGAAGGAAAGGAAAGATAAAGTATTAAAAACTTTGAGATTTCAGAAACAGGCTGAAAGAAAAGAAAAAACAGCAAATAAGTTTGCAGCACAAAAAGTTACACGATGTCCGCAGTTCTAGCCCTACATAGAAAACATTTGTCTTAATGTGCCGAAGGTCTGTTGTTTGGGCTACAGCAAGTCACAAGTTTCTAAAGTTCATTTCTTTTAAAGTTTTAAACATAGAAGCTGTATCACAATAGCCAACATAAATTTTGCAATGTTTTCTCATACAGCCTTGAGAAGAACTGGTACTTCAAACATGAATGTTGTATTATTAGAATATTCTTTTCACGGAAAGAGTATTTTTTTTTTTTTTTTAAGTGGTATGAAACAAAGTTCATGCCCATCCAGAATCTCTATTCTAGTGTAGAAACTATGAGCAGTTATGCTATCTCTAGGAATACAACTTTGATCAAGGGGTTCAACAGCAACAAATAGTTCACAGGTCCAACTGTACATAATTTCCCTTCAAGCTTTAGATCTACTTCAGTTTCAATAAAATACATCAAAAGTTACCAGATTCATGTTCATAAACTTACTCAGCATGCCAGTGAAGAATATTTGCCCCCCCCCCCGGGGGGGGGGCAGGAGGGGCAAGAGTCTTTACTTTCAAAATTTAAGTTGATAAAGCACTTTCAAATACCTCCAGTAGTTAAGAAATTCACTTTCAGGTATTTTTATATTGTATACTTGGTCAAGACACTTGAAGGAGAGCTTATAGTAGAATTAAATTTATAAGAGTGATATTCTTCCTTTTCCCTTTAAGTCTTAAGTCAGTTAACTTGGGCTTTGATAATGAACAGTACTTTGAACAGGACAATGGAAATTTTATTCCACAAGGCAAATATAARAAAAGATTATAGGCAGCTTCTCAGTTGTTACTTCTTTCTATAGGAAAAATCCAATTTTTTTAATACAGTAGCAGTTCCAGGAAGGGAAAGTGGTTGACAGACACTAACTACAGAACAGTTTGAAGCTGCAGCTGCTGTATTCTGCTGCAATTTAAGTTTCTGGCTAGCAGCCATTAAATCTCATTTGGAGTTTTGGGGTAGGCTTCAGGAAAAAGTGGTGTCCAGGGGTGCATGACAATTAGCATAATCAGAACCCCAGTTGACTGCTGTCTGAAAAATTAGTTGTTCCTGAACTGAGATTAGCTGGAGAGGAAGAAAATTCCATTAGCATAAAAAAGACTAATGAAACAGAATGAGGTGCCATGCATCTTCACTTATTTCATTCTACATACAGCTGACCAGAAGAGGAGTCCAGTCAAGTCAGTTTTCGGTAGATGGATACCATGGAGAAGGTTGTGAGCTTTCTATAAGACTGTCTCAACTGGACTGGGTTGAAGCACAATATCATATACAGAGTTATCAAATTAGCTTATCACCTGTACTGAAAAGTATTAAAGAATGGGCTGACCACAGGCACAAAACTGAAAGACACCAGCTTAAGTATTAGCTCCTCTATAAAATAATCACTTTTAACAGAAAGGGGACTTTATAGTGGCAGTTAATTATGGAATGATTGTTTCATCCTATTTCTTAAGGTAAGATAAAATGAGAATGCAGTTTTAACAGATAACTGTAAACTTGATCTTAAGATATTAGGTGTACTATGCACCATATAAATACTCGAACATTTAAAAGTTAGACATCCCCAAATACCCATTTTAGGGTTGTAAAAGGTACAGTAAGAGTCCTTTTATGTTAGTTCAAAATACACTTTCTCACATTGTCATTAATTAGAAAACCTAAGCTTATCAAAATAAAAAAAGTGCAAAGCTTCAGAGACCATTTTATATCTTAATTTGTATTCCAATCTTGCATTAAAATCCCCTAACTTCAGGCATATTCAGAGATTACATGAGCCACACAAACATCCATATAATGAAACACTGCCCATAAAGACAAATCATACATCAGTAAAATACTTCTTCTGCATTCCAGATGCACTTTGCATTCTGTGGTTTCCTCTTCATCTAATGCTATGTTATGTGTCTATGAATAACAGTTGTCTCAGGCTTTCAGTCATAATGCTGAAGCTCTCCTTATCATTTATATCCTTGATTAACATTTATAATATTTGCTGGATTTATTCCATTTCCTATTTGTTTCTGATGTGATGGTGCTGTGACACCTGAATGGGAAGATTCCATTGTAGAATGGTGACTGACATCTGCTTTCACTAAAACTTCATAATACAGAAGATAAAAAACTGGAGTTACTATGCCAATAACCAACATAATCACTACAGCTGTCCACCATCCTATACCCCAATCTGCTCCATAATAAGGATCTTTGCATTTTTTAGTTTTACTATCAGTTTCAAAACAGATCTGTTGGGCTGCTAAGGCAGAAACAACTTCATTAAGGTTCTCTCTCTTTGTATCATTACATTTCACTATTTGTTCTATATCACGATCTACTACTTTTAAGAAGTTGCCAGCAGTCTCATTAGCAGAGAATTTATCAGAAGGCAATGTTTCCTGTATTTCCGGAGAACAGTGAGCAGGCCGTAGAACTGGTCTTCCTTTTGGAGAGACATGTGTTTCAGTCAATACACTGAACTTCTTTACTGGAATTTTGATAGACCTCAGGGCAAAAAAATCTTGATCATTGATAAGATTGTTAATCCTCTTGATATCTGCAACCTGAAAACAAAAAAAAGTCAAGTCATATGGAACTGAAATGAAAATGTTACAAGCTCTAAACCCTTGAGAAATAGATTTTTTTCCCTAAAGGGCCTGTTTTTTTGTTTTTTGAACTGATACTATTCAAACAGTATGAAGTGAGAAGAGGTCAAAAATCCAGTCAAAGATCCAATTTGAACAATGTTAAAGCAAGAACATAATTACAAGATAACAAACCCTCTCATTTCAGATGAAGATTCTGAAAATCATTTAATGTATTAATAGTCACTTAATGTATATTCATCTATTAGTGGCAACTATTTCTGAAATCAACTTTACTCCAGTGTTTTGCAAATGGAATAGATTACTGAGTTTCTGATTTAAATTTAAAACTTATGAGTAAGGAATAATAAAAATTATGAGCTTCTAATTCATCCAGCCACACTTTTGCTTTGGATTTTTCCAGCTTTTTGTGGCAGATTTTGGGGCAGCAAGGTAGAACCCAGACATAATTTAAATTTTTTTTAAGTCATCATTTTCAAGTCAGCTCTCACCTTCTCCCTCATTCTTGCTCAATATGAATCTCATTTTGCTCTTAAAAGGTTCAGATTCAAAAGTCTCACATGAAATATTCTACAAGGATTTAATTGTCCTTAGAGAATTAGCCACTTCATTACAAGACACTACCCCCCCTAGCCCCATGGGATGCACAGCCACAAACCTCACCATAATTAAGTACTCAAAGAAAACCAGTACTTTCTTGCAACATCTGGTAAAAACAAAGGTATTATGCCTGTTTTCAAGCAAAAGCCTCCAGGTTATAGTATCCAAAAAAACATGATAGCAGAGTTCAAATCATTCCTCCATTTAAATGGCATCTACTTCAGGAGAAAATATGAACAGACAGAATACAAGACAGTTAGGAGTAAGGTCTGGAGACCCTTGTTGCTGTAGCCGCTCCACTTAGAACTGATTTGGCCAGAAGCAGCAAGTTAGGATGACCAACACTAGCATACACTGCACTAATCTTGTAACATAGTGTTTCAGTCCCCATGACAGCATATTTAAGTGTTTTAAACTAGAAAAGTCAGATCAGCATAAAAGATTACAAACAGCAGCATTTAACCCAATGATTAGTAGATTCTATCACCACATGAGTTATGCTTTCTGCCCAAACACCTGGACCTCTTTCACATCCCCCATAAATCTCCAAGGAAGAGCAAAGTAGTTCACCCCTCAATTTCTTGTTTGAGATCTAATATAGTAAGTTTGCTCAAAATACTCAACTGGGGTGGGTGCTGAGGCAAAGAATTGCTTAATTAAGCTCAAACATGTCATGATTATTAAGCAAAATGATGTCAAGACTTTGGTACCCAAGTTCATGACAGTAGGCCCCTAGGGTTGTTCCTACCTGAGAATTAGATCATAACAAGACTTTAGAAAACATGGATTTTGAATTTGACTGAGTTTGACCTCTTGAAAGCTACATTATTAGCAGACAACACACTACACACACAGCTGATCTCCTCTGCTTAGTAGAATACATACAAATGCTAACAATAATCAAGACAGAAGCCTCTGCCTTAATACCAGCCAAAGTTAGGAAGAAAGCAGATTCACAAGACTAACTTAAGAACTCTTAACTAGAAGTAAAGAAATATAAACATCTGAACTACACCAGAAGAGAACACTTCTGGGCAAATAGTTCCCAGGAGTATGGCATACACATGCTAATAAGTATTTTGAGCAATTCAGCAGAATTTAAAAGAAATCTACAGTGAATTGTTCTCCTAAATGGAGTTAGGATTCCACACAAAAGCTTCTAAGGTAGTTCAGCAATACCTTCTTCATTACAAACTGTGATAGTCAACACTATACTAGTAAACGTGCCCATCTGTGACTACATACCATGAGAACTTTTATTGTATAGCAGCATACTACACATTAAGTGATGCATCAATGTCACATACAAAAATATATATTTCTTACATTTACATTAGTTTCACCTCAAAACTGCACACTAAACCTAGAACCTTTGGATACACTGCACTTTATTCTATTATTTTAGAAGTTCAGACATGTCAAGCATTAGTTTTTTAAATTCTGAATAACACAACGTTTTAGTTAGCAGTTTACATGCACAAGTTGAAAGCTAAGTGAATCCAGCTGAACGAGAGGGGAGCCAAGTTTGCACATGCAGCCTAGACTGGTGTTCAGGTGTGCCCAATCCTAAAACAACAAGACAGATAATATCAGACCAATTATTCGCTCTGAAAGAAAAAAAAAAATCACTCAGACTTACTGAGCAACAATACTGAAGTGCAATCGCATTTAAAGTGTCCCCTTCTTGTATATCCTTCGTTAGCAGAACAATATCATCCAGCCGGTCTCTAGACGTGCTTCTGCGGACCTTCTCCCTGCCCCGGGGCCGCAGCTCGTACACTTCCACCTCCTCCTCGGGGCCCTCGCCGTCGGCGCCACTGCYGAAAGGGTGCAGGTGGCCACCCCCCGGGGACTGCGCCATGGCCGGCGGCGGCAGGCCGCAGCTGGGGCTCCTCCCGGACATCCTCCCGCGGGGCTCTGCGGGCAACACCGCAGACGTGGCGCGCTCAGCGCGGCTCGCAGCACCGGCCTCTCCGCCGGCCCCAGCCCGGCCCGCGTGCCCTGCGCCGAGCCGCTCCCCGGCCCAGGGCGGCGAGCGCCGGCGCCGCCACCCGCCCCTTCCTGCCTCCCCCGGAAGGGCCACAGCAGCGGACAGCGAAAAAGAGCCGCCCCCGGGAAACGGGGACGAGCAGAAGGGCCGAGGCAGGCAGGCAGGCAGGCAGGGAGGGAGGCACCTTCCCCCCCCACGGGGCTGTACCTGCCGCTGCCGCCGTGGCGGGCGCTCCGCATAGCAATGGCGGCCGCTGGCCCGGCGCCCCGCCGCCACGTCCGCAGCGCGCCCCGACCCTCCAGCTGTCTGTGCGCCTGCCCCGCGGCTGCTCTTAAAGGGCTCGCGCGCTCCGCCCGCCTCGCGCGGGTGCTATAAAGGCAGGGGGCCGCGGGCTGCCCGCACTCGGACAGCGGCTGCTGTTAGCCTGTGTAGCTGTTGGGCGCGCGCGCGTGTGGCGGCAGTTGGGGGCGATGCGGAGCTCCTCTGACCCTGCCGTAGCCCGCCTGTGGTGGCGTCTGCGTGAGGGCGACCGCGGGTCCCGGCCTTGCCTTGCTGAGGGGCTTTTCTAGGGCCCGATTTTGTTATAGCTGTTGCTATGGTGTGAGTGGCTGCTAGGCCGAGCCCGAGGACCTGCCTGGGTGGCAAGCGGATTTTTTGGTGGCTGCTTATGTGGTTAACATGCTGCTGTGAGTGTTGCCCCACTATATTGTATCTTAGTTCCTGAAGGATGGTAGGCATAAGTGTGCTGGAGTGCTATGGCTTTTCCTTAGCTTTTACAGCCTGGCTGTGGGAGCTCTTGCTTGAGCTGCTTGGTGCTAGAGGCTAAGATGTTGTGCTTAGTGCAAGTGCTGCTTAATAGTGCAGTGCTCCCTCCACCCATGTAATCTTTCTGACTGTAAAGGGGAGAAGGATTTRGGAAAGTGATGAAAAAAGTGCCCTCATTTTGTACTTCCAGACTCTTGTTCAAGTGCAGGTCTTTTCAAGAGTCTGCCTTAGTAGCATGCTCTGGTAGTCAGTTGGCTAGCAACTGCTTGCAGTTCCCTCTGGATGGACATTGCACAGGTGGCATCTGCCAGACTAGGAGCTTCTGGTCTGGAGAACAAGTTTAAGCCACAGGCAATGAAAAGACAATAGGGGTTGAAGCCAAAATGCTTTTTCTGGTAAGTGTGTTCCTGACTGCTACCTGCTGGAGAGACCATGTGGAGRCCTGCAGTCTACTCTCATCCACTAGCCCTGTCCAACATGGTGCTAGTAAATAGCACAAAGAAACTTTGTGCCTTGTGGCTTTGCTAGCAGCAGCATGTCTGGCAAGAGGTAGGCTGAAGGGCAGAATCTCCACTGGGGGGAAGATAGCTGGGGAGAGGGGCAGTGAGAACTGTGAGGTATGTGGTGATATACATGTGAGTTAATCTTTTAAAATATATACTTCTGACTGATTCTGTTTTTGGAGAAATGAAGGCTGTTCAGATATGGAAATGCCATGTATTTGGGTGAATAAAATACCTCTTTTAAGAGCCCTTTCTGCCTGTAGCTTTTGGCACCTCCAAACTTTATATACCTTTTAGTCCTGCTTGATTCCTATTGCATTTCTACTTATACAGCTGTTCCCCTATACCTTCTCTCTGTCCCTTCAGCCTTTCTTTTCTCCTGGGGAGTAGTAGTGCAGAGATAAAGATGAGAAGTTCAAACCATGCTGATTCTTTTTTTTCTACAAGAAAGGAACTGCAAATTATGCCTCGCAGCTTCTAGGTATTTTGCCCTTCTTCCATCCCAAACCAATGTATTCATTTTCAGTCTTAACAATAAGAGCTGTCAGCACCTGTGGCAGTTGCTGGGGTAATAAACTTATCTCAAGGGGGCAGAAAAGTAACAAGGAAGTTTAATCTGGTGGAAATTTCTTTAAGCAAGGTATGAAGTAAGCTTTTGTTTACCACAGGAGCAAATATGGTATTGCTTACAAAGGCTGACAGCTCTGAGGTTAGTCTGAATGTGTTGAAGCAATTGACTGCATAACTGCTGAAGAGAAATATGGTTGTGAGTCTAGTCATAAACTGATTAAATTTAATTTAAAAAGTGATTTTGAATAACTTTTTGCCTTTTGTTTTTGAGCTTTGTTATATGATGTTTTCAGACTTTCTTGTGCAACTGAAAGGGCTGGAAATTGCCCTTGCAATTCTAGCATGGGCTAGAATTGCCCTTGTGCTTGGAATTTAAGAAAGGCAGAATTCTTTTGCGACTTTAGTTTTGAAGATAGGTATCTTGAGTCTTGTATCACAAGAGCTAGTGACTGTATGCATCTATGGAGTGTCATACACATCAGACTCAGAAGTTGAGGAAGACTGAAGTATTTCCCAGACATTGTAAAATAGGTCATCAGGGTGTGCAATGTGTTAATGTGTTCTAGTTAAAAGTAAAAATAACTTTCAATATATTTGTCCTTAAAATATTTCTTTATTGCAGATGACGGATGAGGCAAAAGTCCTTATTAAGTATTTCTAGGCTGTCTGGATACTCTGTAGGGAAACAGCATCAGTGAGAAAAGTAAAACTGTTCAGTAGTGATGTCCTGTCAAGAGCATAGATGTTCTTTGTTGTAAGTAAGAAAAAGATTACATGAAAGAATATAAATACTCTCAGATACAGAAGTATTTGGTAAGCATAGAATAAAAGCTGGCCAGATTGGGCCGGACTGATTCCTATGTTTTCTAAAGATGCATAGAACAAACAGGCTGCTGAAAGTGTAAACAGGAAACTGCATTTCTGGCAAGGAGTTCGGTAAGTAAGTAGAAGCTCATTTATGTGCTTTCTTATGCATCATTTCTCATAATGTAGCTCTGGCTGTGCAGTATAATTAGAATTGCCTTGAAACAGCTTCCTACATGTAGGGAGAGTATCTCTAGTTTAGGAGCCTAACCAGGACTATTTCCACTCTTGAGTATTTTGTAGCATCWTCCCAGTTGGTGCCTGCTCAGAAATAAGCTTTCTGTTTCACACAGCTTGTGCTAATTGCATTGAAGGCCCTATGTAAACAGCTTCTGTCAACAAAGAAAGATTACCTGTGCACATGCTTGCAGTAGTCCCAGTATGGTTTTATGCAGTTCAGGGGATGGCAGATTGTAAGGAAAYTGAATTGTCCTCCAACTCTATTTCCAGCAGGAGTAATATGCCATATTGAAGGTGACAAGATTGAATTTCCCATAAATTCTAAATTTAATCTTGATCTCAAGTTGATAAAAAATTAACTTAGCAAATGAGAATTCCATCTTTTAAGAAGTGTCATAGACATCTGGCAGAGAATATCTGCAGTACCAACTAGTTTTGTTTTTTAAAGGAAGCTTTCAGTAGTAGAAATGAAGCAACTGTAGTTGTCTGTAGCTGGGAAACTGATGACTCAGACCCTATTCATGCTGTTGAAAGACTGTTTTATGAGACCGATCAGAGTTGTGGGTGGACCTTGAGAGGAGTTTGAAGGCAGACTTCATACTTAGTGATGCCTACATCAGTGTCCGATTGTCCCAGCATACACCACTAATGGCATATCCTTTGGGAGGCTTTGCATTTTTCTTTAATCTTTGGGTAGTGGGGCTACAGAAGAGGTCAGGGTGGGGAATTTTGCTATTTCTTTTATCTAAAGAGGTGTACCATCAGGTCAAAAAAGAACTGCTGAAGCAGCACTCTCTTTGGGGGGGCAGGGGGAAAGTTTTGGAGTTTGCTTTGACCCTGCTACACCCCTGTGTGTAACCATTTGTAACTAGTGACATTTTCCCATCAATAACAAAAGGGTATATTCCAAACTTGATGAACAAGACTGTAGCTGCATAGCTCCCATGAATGCTAATAGGAATACAGCCTTTCTCCATTGCCATGTAAGTTACTTTGCATATCCTAAGTGCATTCTCAATAAGCAACAGGGTCAGTGTTAATCACTCCATGGCATTCCAAGAGTGACTGCAGGGATCTCTATCACATTCCCTTTGGTCATGTTATATCTAGTGTGGCTTGATCAGAGTTAGGAATTAAAGTATGCACATAGAAATATTAAAAAGATCTTTAGGAAATTATACCAAGGAACTATAAACAAGATGATGGGGAGCTGACATTTTGTAATCATCTTTAATAAAGAAACATTTATTCTTTCTTTCCAGCAAATACATACATGTCATGTCCCTCCACTAATTTTTGTAAGTTTTTAAGTCATTCTGTTTCAGGACCTAGGGCTAGACTTACATTGAGAAGACTAAAGCTAAGTATCTAAATGTATATTTTAATCATTTAAATGGAGTGATAAGCTGTGTATCATTAAAAGGCTCATGCAGAAAGAAATCTACAGCCTTTGTCCATCTTCATCTGCTTCCCTGCTTGGTAGTTGGGAATGGTATTAAAGTTTCATAGGAAACARCTGTGTCAACATAAGCCAGCAGCTCCAGTAGAATCTAGTTGAAGAGTAAGGCAGTGTCTGACTGCAAGATGTGTAAGATAGAATAAGATGAATTAAGAATTAGAGGTATGCAGAAGGAAATGCTAAATCAGCAGAGACTTGCAGAGTAGTCTGTTCTTCAATGGAAACATTTGCATGTATACATTTACTTGTGTATAACTATTATAATCTGGGCCTTGAGTTTCAGAATTAGCAGAAACCCTTTTTAGTCAGCAGGATTCAATTTCACTCTTAAATTGGTTTAAAACCCCAAACAAACAATGAACTCAGTCATTTAAATTAGCATTGATATGATTTTAATCAGAATGAATGATAGTAACCTGTGGTTAAAAATGCCATTTCCCAATTTCATATTGCATGCTTTTGCTGCTTYCCTTTGGTTAATCAACATGAACTGGTTACTTGAATACATATTTATTAATTTTAAATAAAATTAATAATAGGAATGTGCTGTGTATCTTCTGTAACACAGCCAGTATGGTGCATTGGTTGCCTGATATTTTTTCAAAAATCTATAAAGAACTGCATACTTGCATCTGATTTATGTTTTACTTTGAGCTTAGTACAGGTATCCTCTGAATAAGAAAATCTTCCACTGAAGTCAGTAACACTGAAGGTGGTATATAAAATAGAGTAAACATTGTTTTTGACTCTTTTACAGACTTTGGTATGAGACTCTTAATACCTGCTTGTATACCTATATTGACAAATAAGTGTCTGTAGTGGGATAACTTAAGTATTTTAAGGTTTTCATAGATTCCTTCCAATTTTAGCTGTATGAATCTAAGTAAGTCAGGAATATCTGTTGTTTTGGTATGCTTTCCTTGACAAGAGGAATCCCTTTAGTGCTCACTTGTTTTTCCTCTGAAGGAATTTTTGTATTGTAGTCAAGTCTTTCCTCTTTTTTTTTTTTGAATTAAACATTTTGAGCTTTAAGTTTTGCTCTCTGCTTTCTCTAGTTGTCAGTTCTTGGGACTTGTTTGCATCCTCTGTGGATTTCAGCATCCTTTCTAAAATGTGGACACCAGAACTTTATGCAGCTTCAAATATCGGTTAGTGCTACATAAAAAGGTAAAATTACTCTTACTTTCCCCTACCACTCCCTTCCTCCTCCCCCCTCCCCACCAAACTACTGGTCACTAATCTACTGTTGATACACTCTAAGATTAGCTCTGTTTTTCCCTCTGTCACAGCATTGCACTGGACACTTAGTGAGCTGTTTTTCTGCTAATAGTTTCTGCGTATGAAAATGATCCAGAAGGCCATTTGTAAGGTATAATCTACATTCTCTGGTTTTGAAAGTATTCAGCAATGTTAACAGCTAAAATTGAGAAAAGCTTTCACTGACAAACAGTCCTTTGATTTCACTTCACTGAGTGGAAAATTGCCCTGGTACAGGCAGTGCTAGTCAACTATATGGACTCTTCCACCCTTTTACTGTTCTGTCTATAGGAAAAAAGGCCTATAGGCAAGTGAGGGAGTTGTCCTGAATACCTTTGTTTTACTTTCTTCCTTTGTTTTAAGCTTCTCACAGCTGGAACAGTGTGGAGTAAGCTGACCAGCTTTTGCAGAAGGGAGAAGTAATGGTAAAAGGGAGTGGGAGCAGGGAGACTTTCTCATGCCAGGATCTGATTCATAGTCCTGAAAATTTTTAATGCATTAACAGGTATGACCTTCACAGCCTGTCGTACTGATAAGCACTTGACCTGTGCATTTAAGGTGCCTTTAATTTTCACCTATAACTATATGCAAGTGTAAAGTAATACAATGAGTTATTATTCTCTAGTCCTATTATTAGTAATGGTAATGGTACTGTAACTATATGTATCTTGCTATGTTTTCTTTTCTTAAATATTTTCATTGTAAAGTTGATAAAATTTTATAGAAAGGTATCATGCACTCACAATCAGCTGGAAATCAGAATACTTGTCAGTATAGTGCTTAAGAACTAGTTATTCATATAAAACATGCTGTTTTTCTGTTTTCCTTTATCTTTGTCAGTCACTTCAGGCATTGATTTGTATTTAATAAACTTTATCATACTTTAACAAATATGAAAATACTTCTAAAATAATTCCATTCAACTTTAAGCATTTACAGCATGACTGCAAGTGTCCAGTTTGTGGCTTAAATAAGAAAGGGGTCTAATAGACATACTTTTTAGCAGGAGCATCTTTAATGAATTTTAAGATTCCTTTTATCCCCACCTTTCTACAACTTTTGTCTTTGATTCAGCTTGCATATGGGACAGCAAAATATGTCAGAAATCTTTAAGTTCTCTTTCAATGAGTATCAGGCATGTTAATGCAAATACATTGAGCAATCCCTCCATAAGGAGAGATAGTAACATAGCCAACACCACATCAGTAAAGTACAAAATATTAATATGCATACTGTGACAAGATGTATTTAATGGGAAGCATCAAGGAATTTGTTTTATTAGTTTTTCTCCACCCTCAAGTAATAAATCTTAAAAGCTTCAGTACTGATTCAATGAAATGAATGACTGAATCATTCTGGAGARGCTCTGACAAGTGGACAAATGCTTCCATGGTTACATTGTGCTATGCTATATAGTTATGGAGCTTTGTTGGTTTTGTCCCCCTGCCATTGAAGTAAAATAACAAACCACGGGGAAGCACCACACATGGTGGGCATACACTGGAAGAAACTTTAAAAGATTGTTAATTAGTCTTATACAGATTTTTAAAAGTTTTTTTATTGATTTATGCTATAAATACCTTAAATGTGTCTCAGTATTTTCCTTCATATGTTACTTTGTCATGTAACCTTTTTATTACTTGTCTGAACTACCTCTGACTTTCAACTTGGAATGCCATAAATTAAAAGGCTATGTGCTAYGTGGATTGTTTTTCTAGGAATATTTTTGTATCAGTGATGTTGCTGCATCGATGTAGACTTCTACAATACCTAGACCATCTTTTATGTTTAACAAATCATGTACAGGACTCTTATATACAGTTGTTTTAGGGTGCTTTGTAGTATAGCATAATTAGGTGCTTGTTTCTCCATCTCCTTGCATCTTGTGTACTCARATAAGTTTCAGGTGCCATGTGGAAGAGGGGGATAAAGCAACTCCACTGTCACATTTAAAAAAAAAGGCATACAGCTTAAAGGTGCTGCAGGTCATACATTACAAATAATGAAATTCTGAAGGCCTTAGGTTTTGCTCAGGACAAAGTATAAATGAAATGGAAGGGAGCTGTGAGGAGAGTATGTACATCTTTTTTTCCTTGCAAACCAGCCCTGAAAACAGTGCATGTTATTCTCATCTGTATTAGCAGCTGATTTCATTTTTCTCTCTACATGCTTGAGGGTCTGCAGGATCAGTGTATTAGCATCAGAATGCTAAGATAAATGCTGCTTTATAGATACAATTACCAACAAAATGGATGCCAGGGTTTATCTCACAGCTAGAAAAATAAATTGATAAAGGTGGAGGGTAGTTACTTTTGAGACAAATTCTGGCCTTACTGCTTTCCTTTGGAAGCATACTTTTATTTTGGGTCCTTAATTTGCACAGATCTTTACTCAAGTAATATCCCCTTGATCTTGAGGGGGAAGAAGTAAATAACATGAGTAAACATTCAGTTTTCACTTAGGGAGTTCCAGAGAAGTCAATTCTTGTTGAAAAACATCAAACTGTTTCCAAATAGTTTCTCCTCTTTTCAAAGGGAATACCTGTCACCTAATGGTGAACTGGGAAAGCAAGTGAGATTGTGTGCAGCAGCTGGAACTATTTTGCATTTTTCTTTAGTCTGAAACTTTTTGAAGTCTTTCAAATTAACAGCAATTTAGATGGAAGGTTTGTGGAAGGCTTTTCACTTTTGTTTTCAGAAAAATGCAATTTTGGTAAGCATTCTTAATGAATTTACCTTTTAAGTCTGATTTGAAGTGCTCTGAACTTGTGTGTTACCAAGATATAGAGGAACTTTTTAGTAATTTAGCAGGTGTTCTGTGGAAAAGCTAAGTTGTTGTATACTATATGCAATATCAGTGACATGCTGCAAATGAAGAGATGAACATACTTGACTGGAAAAAATAAGACTGCAACTTAGCGATGATAACTGCACAACAGGAACAGGCAGACAATTCTTGCCAAGTTCTCTTCCTGTTTCTCCATGTGACTGACAAGCCAGTGAGCTCCCACTTTGGTTTGAATGGAGTCACTAAACATTGCAAGACCAAACCATTTCTTCAGAGATTTTTTTGTCATAATGGCAGCATGCTCTCAGAAATTGTATGCTGGAGCTTGGACAGCCAATGCAGTAAGCCAGGTTATTTTCCAATAACTGTACAATTCTTTAAATTTGACATGTTTACATTAACATTTTCTTAGTTGTTTTCTCACTTTTTTGTGAAAGTCTTGTAAAATATATAATTAAGTTTAGGAATAGAAAAGTGATAATTATGTAAATAGCACTTTTGCAGTAATGTTTGGTAAAAATATAACAGCCTCTGAATAGATGCTAGGGAGCATTTCCTTTTTCTGATAATAGGAATATTTCCAAATTTCAGTTTAAAAACTTTTAAACATTGGTATGCTTTACCAGTGTATCACTAACGAGCAGTACCATAAAAAGGTTATACTTTGCCTAGCTGATCACAGGAAGCATAAAATACATATCCAAAGAACTAGAGCATGATCTGCTTAAAGTCCTCATTTTTCAATTTCTTATCCTGGACATCTCTGGAAAAAGAGGAGCAAGACATCTGAGTTTAATCTATATCCATCTGCACATCAAGCAGTCAGGCATAAATTACTGGGTGAGAACCTTACACTACTCAAACTTTGCTATGTAGTCACCTCAGATGGTACAAAGACTTTTGGTACTCCTACTTTGTGCTTTCTTACATGCATTTAGTTATCTATCAGGAAACTACCCAGTGAATCAAAGATTGTAATATTAAAGCATTCCCAACCCATCAAGATGCACATGCAGGAATTCAGGAAGGAGAGTGTGGGTATTGCTCAACAGACATAACATGATCCTGGTGCTAGTTACATACTTTTCCAGAGTGGGGTAGCTAGACAGCAGCAGGAAGTTATCAGGAACATTTCAGACTTCAAAGAACAGAAAACAAGCTTGCTCATAAGCCTCTATGGGGTAGTGGTCAGAAGCAGAGGTACATGGCAATGCAGACTAGTCAGGCTCAGATCAACACACCTCTTTGGTACAAGTCTTAGTCAATTCTGCCCTCTTCCAAAGTGTGATTTTTTTTTTAAATTTTTTTTAGCATGGTTCCTTGAAGAGTATGCTACCAAAGTAATGTTCTATATTTCTGGTACTGTTTCATTCAATACTACCAGTTAGATCTGCTCCCCAGTATAAATCACATTAAGAAGTAATCAGAAGGAACATGTGGAGCATCTTAGACAACAGCTGAGGAAACAGTTATCTGTGTGGAATCAAATATCAAACTACAGCTGCACATGGAAGACTAAGTTCTTGTGGAAGTCTGTGGTGTTCTTAAGTTACTTAGAATGGTCTGTCTTACAGAAATGCTCCTGAAAGGTTTATCACTGCAGACCATGGTTTAAAGAAAATCCCTTTTCAAAAAGGGCCTTCCTCCAAGGAAATCATCTGCATCTTGTCACTTGCTCTACAACCAGAGGAACAAGATTAGCTTGAGTATTCAACCTATAGGCTGGAACTGATCAAAGCAGTATCTGATGGATGATGCATGTTTTTGAAGTATTGTATTATATGGGAAGTGATTCATTAATAAAGACCCAAGAAATAAAGTTGTCCGGTGTATTTTGAGGATTCACCTACTGAAGAGCTTCACACATGCTTAATATTATTCATTCAAAGTAGTTCAGTGTGCTGCAGCTGGCATACCAGAAGAGGCAGACCAGTGTGTTAATCTGTGCATGACTGAATATCAAAGTGTTCAGAATTTCCTTGTTTGCTAGTTGCATATAAGCATATGTTTAGACGAAAACTTGGAAGCTTGGCTGTGTCGGATGAAAACAAAGCATTACTAGATATTGAAATAAAAGCAACATGATAATTTAAAGTTGGGAAGCATGAAGGAGATCTCAATTTTAATGACATTTATAGAAGTTCAGCAGATTTGATCATCAGCATTTAACTTTGCTATCTAATATTTACAATGTAATGTTTGCAATATCTATGACTGAATACCAAATGGCCTTAATATTCATATAACAATCTGTTTTATAAATAAAAATATAAGCAAGAGGAGAAAATACTCCCTTTTTGAAGCCCTTTGGAATTTTTGCAATTCCTTATAGCTGTCTCTTGCCCTTCAAACTCTTCTCTACCCTTCCCCTTACTCCTTTCCTTCTTGGGGATTTGTTTCTTTTAACTCTCTTCTCTGGTCTTTTCTTTCAGATGATGCCAGTAAAGGGAAAAGGCAGGATTTCAAAACAAACAAACTGGAGTCCATTGATTGTATTGCTGCTGCTTTCAGTATTGGTTTACTGAGCAGCAGAACCATTTTTAACTTGCAGTTTTGTGAATTCAAAACAAAGGAAATCCAAAGAAACAAAGAATTTGAGGGGTGTACCTAGTACACCTTATTTACTGCTTTTTTTGAAAAGAGAATGATGACCTGGAGGCATAGTTCTGTGCAATGCCAGATCTATTGTAGGTCCAATAGCCAGCCCAATTGTTTGTTCCTGACATTTGTAAGGGGTTAAGAGTGCTGTGCAGGCAGCATGCTGAGTTGTTAAAAGTGGGCATGGAGTGTCCCATGTCAATCACTGGTAACCTTTCCAGCTGGCTGAGGAGCACTGTTGACAAAATCCCATGGGAGTCTCTCATCCTTGTATCTAACAAAGGAACTACAGTATATAGGTCTCTGGAGTAGTGTGATGAAAATGGAAAAGTAGTCAGGAAATCCTCAGGGATCTAGAGAAAACAGTGGATTGCATATTGAGTGGGAGAGAGTAGTAAAAGCTGCAGTCATTTCAGATCTGAATGCAGTTTTGTTGAAAGTTTCATCAAAGTTTCTGTGAAACTAGCTGTGTGAATCAGTGGCCCCAAGTCTGAGTTCTCAACTTCATCCTTTGTCTTCTAGCTCAATAATTAGCAATGTTTTATGTGCTCAGGTCTGCTGTAATTGAGGACTGATGGCTATTAAGGCAATCCCTCTGATACTGAGCAGCTTGATGGCCTCTGGTGGGAGCTGAGCTGAATATAAGGTCACTTCAGTGCCCACAGAAGCTGGAGGAAAAAGGGCAACATGAAGTAACTTTCCTAAGCTGAAACAACATTTTAGAATAAAGCATAAAAAAGAACTTTATGCCTACCCTATCAAAAATGTACTAGTTATTTCTGATGCTCAAACATCAAGTTCTTTGTAATGCAAGATTCTGCAGTTAATAGTATGGGCCTTTGAAGGACTACTTGCTCTTTTTTCAATATAGAAAAACTTGAACTGATGCATAGAAATAATGCATAGTAAAGTCTTGATAAAAAAACTGTTCATAAATAAAGCCAGGTGGACTACTGCAATAATTGATCAGACATATAACAGAATATCACATATATCTGCTTGAATTCCTATTAGAGGTCCAACATTCTTAAAAAAAAGTACACTTCTATTTAAAAAAAATAAGTGATTTCATCATGATCTTTGGTAATTCATTCCAGTGGACTGTTTCCCTTACTCTTAACAACTGTGATTTATTCTGAGTATTAATGTCTAGTTTTGCTTCTGCATGTTAGATCATCTATGCCTTTATGTGCTATATTGCAGATTTCTATTTATCAAAGTTCATTTTTTCTGCGGCTAAATACAGAGTAAGTTCAAGGATGTATTCATCTTGGCTAACATTACCTAATGTCATTATCTAAAAACAGTCTAAAAGGTGTCTAGTTTGAGATAGTCATATGGACTCTGTGTTCAGTCAGGGGAAAGAAACAAGGACCTCTCGGAGGTAGTTCATCCTATCCTATTATGTGACTAGGTCAGACCAAATGGCTGATGTTAGATGGGATGTTTTCCAGCTTGAAGCATCACTTTTTCTTGTATAAGCTAAATAGTTATTGAGGTCTTTGAGTCTTTTGTTATAAGTTGTTTTCAAACCTTTCATCATTCTCTAGCATCTTCTTTACCTTTTCCAGTTTAATTGCATTATTCCTGAATTGTAAACACCATAAGTACACAGTATTGATGTAGTGACCAGGATAATGCCATTAGAAGGTCTGAAGCCTTCTAGATCCTGTCATTTTTTTAACCCTACTACTACATTATAAYTCTTCCTTGCATATGCAAAGATTACGTTAGCCTTTTTGGCCTCCAGTTTGATTCATCTGATCCTAAAATTGTTTTCAGAATCACTGCTTCCCAGGATACAGTATTCCATCCTATAAACATGGCTTTCATTCTTTTTTCTAGATGCTTGTCTTCACAGCTGGCAATACTGAATATCGTTTGCTTGCATCCAGTCCTCTCTTTGTGATCTGTATCACTGTGTTAAACATTGATTTGTTTTTCCATATACTCCAAATAAAAAAAAGAGAGCAAAGGAAGCTCATCTGAAATGCAAGAATTCTCAGTAAGCAAATAGCAAAAGTTGTAAAAATTTTCTGCTTTCATTCAGTGCAGACTCCTATTTTGTCCTTAACATTTCCCTCAGCCTTTCCTATAAATGAAATAAAGCTCTGGGTATTAACATCTAAAATTAGGCTAGAGGTATATTTGGATTTTTATCCAAATACTTACATTCCAATCTGTATTAAAACAGGAATTAAAAATACTCTGTTTATTTAAGACTGATGAGTAATACAAGGTTAACAAAAGTAATGTATCTGTCAAGATTCATGTTAGATATCTACTTCCACATTGCTTTTGCACTGAGTTGTGTCAGAGCCATAATTTTTCTAGCTGCTTTGGAGTACTGTTTTGAGAGAACAGTCTGCAGGTTTGGCACCAAAAAATTGACAGGATCTAGCAAGCTTGAAGTGCCAGATATGTGTTTTTGTAGTAGAGTAAGAATATACTGGAGTTTGGATTTCCTTGGACTTCCTTTCTTTCATTTGATAGAATGCTTTCAATTTGTACACGAGATGGAGGGAGTGTGGGAGTGTTGGTGCATCTAACTGGATTCAGCTAAATGAAATTGTGATGCTGCTGCATTAGTTTGCAGTAGCTTTTAAACTTCTTAAAAACCAGTAGATATCTCAAAGAATATGGAAATAAGTAAAGATTGTGTAAATGGGACTAAGTTAGACTTCATCAAAGTATTTTCCATGTTACTGGTCTTAGATGCATGAACATTTATCTGATCAGCAGGAATTTTGACACTTGTTTACCATTAAATGAGAGAATTGGAGAGCTTGGGGCCAAACATTAGCAAGATCCAGGTGCTGTCTTTGTGTCTTAGTATCTCTGTTGTGATGGACTGTTTTGGCCCAGGATCTGCTTGGTGTGGAGGTTACTATAACATGTGAATTAGATGGTAGAGAAATTACACTGGATCTAGAGATGGAAATTGTGCATCCCTACCCATTGCTGAACAGTTGTGCATTAAGACCAGCTACATGTCCTGGTGTGGCTGAGGGCTCAAATCCAAAAATCTGTCAGAATCCAAGCAAAACCTGCCTGTTTTGCTACCTGCAGGAATAAAACAGCCCAGTCCTAGTTAAGTGGAAGAACTGCCTGGGCAGTGACTGTGGGGGCTAGCTCCATTTGAACTACAGCAGAGTAGAGGCAGTTACAGGGGCTTGAAAGATGTCCTCCTCAATCCCACCCCCTTTTATCTCCACAGCAGTGGGAAGGCAGCAGGAGTCAGAAGAGGGAGGAGTGTACTCAACGCAGCACAGAGAGGAGGGAGGAGTAGGGGACAAGGGAATGCTTAATGTGTGAGTGACAGTGAGCGTGTGCAGGCGGCTGGCTGAGTCCAGAGGATGCGGATGCCCATATCCCCGGATTTAGGTAGGTTTGTTCTCTCTCTATTTGAGCTGGTAGTTGCTTTTGAAGCATCCTATATCAGCTGCAGAGATCTTCACTTTCCACCTCTAGAGTACTGCCAGCAGCACCTGTTGCAGGAGGGAGAAGGTTTAACCAGCTGCAGACAGAGCTGAGCATGTGGCTCAGCCATGAGTGGCTGCTGGATAGTAGGAGTCTGCTAAGGTTTCTGTTGTTCTAGCAGCTCCTCTTTCTGTCCTGCAGAGCAGAGCAGGTGGCGACAGTAGTCCTTCCAATGGAAAATCCTATTCTCAAGGGATCATAATGGGATGAAACTCAGCCTGAAATGTCCTAGCTGTCTATTTTAACTCTCAAAAATACACAAGACATTCGACTGTTTCAATTAAGTGAAAATAAAAATAGGGAGGAGCTGTGTATGCATTGTGTATTGCAAAAGAGTGAATAAAAAGGAAAAATTTATTTTGCAAATCATCATCTGATAAGGAATAAGTTTTAAATGTTTATGATAAAAAAAAGACATGTAAGCAGTTACAGTTCGAAATATTTCCTGTTTTTATAGCTTTTGATATGCTGATTCTGTATAAAACATCGTATAATTCACTCTGGCTAACCCAGATAAATTTAAGATCAAATGTGTTAGGAACTGCTTGTCAAACATTATTCATTGTTTTTTAATGAGTCTATAATAGCTTTATAGTACAGATAGTTGCAAAGCAGCAGGTAATTCTTTTTTTTAAACTTATTCATCATATAGAAGCCAAGTGTTTTTTTTTCTGATATACTTTGCACATGTCTTCTAGAACAATACTTTCAGTTAAATAATAGGCATTTGAGAATCTACCATGAGAGCAGAGTTTAGTAACTAAAGGTGGAATGTGGTATATTTAGAATACAGTCTGTCTGTCCCTTAAGCCTAAAACAAGCTTTCTCCTACTAAATGTATTCAGTGTTTCCATGTGAAAAGGAGAACCAGATTCATGAGAGGGAATAAAATCATTTTTAGCATATTAGGACTAGAATTGAAATGGCCAAATAGTTGATAATGTAAAAACTAACATGTATTTCAAGGGTGAACTGAAATGCTAATTTGATATTACTACTAATATTTATGTTATTACTGATTTCTAACATATAGTTTAGTGTTTTAATAGCTTTCTAACATACAGTTTAGTGTTTTAATAGCCTTACATGAAAAAATCAATTATACTTACTAAATTTGCATCTGAGTGAACTAATTAACATCAATAATGAGGACACATACTTATTAGCTTGTAATTGTGGTTATATCCTGCTCACATTGAAGTCAATAGGAAAAATGCTATTTTCTTTTTGTGAAAGCAAGTCCTGGGCAGTTTATATGTGCTCAGCATTTTTAAGGCTGAGAAATAACAGCAGATAAGTTTTAAAGAACTGATACTACTAAATGAGATTGATCTTATACAACAAAACCTACAGTGCAGTTCTTCCCCTGGAAATTGTTGTGAGCTTTATTTGAATGAAGGTTTCAGAAGAAGGGCTAAAACACACCCTGTTGTTAAAACATCTAACATGCATCACGTTATGTTATTTAAGATTTTTGGCTTCCAGGGTTTTTCTTTCCTTGCTTTTGGATTTCCATTAAAAAATATAAGTGTTTAAGTTTTACATAACACATGACTGTTCCAGATGACTTCAACTGAACTACTACAAAASCTAGGAAAGCATATACCTTTAGTGTGACTGCTCAGAAGACTATAACTGTAGAGATAAATAAATCTTCCATATGGATCTCAGTCATAAGGTACAAACAATTTATGGCAATTTGGGGGAAAAATATTTGACCCACTAATCGCCTTTTATATTGTTACACAACTCCCATAGTTTTCCAGGATTGCAATATGGTAAAGATGAGTTGATTGTTATTTTTAAAAGTATTTCATACTAATTATAAGCTTAACAAAACTTCAACTTAAAAAAACTTGGTTGAAAACATTGTTGAAAAATATGTCCTTAAATCACACTTCAAAGAGAGAGAAAATTAAAATTTGTCTCAACTATATTTGAAGTTTTTTAGCCTAAGGTGTTTTTTATAAGCTTAAAAACCATAACTATACATCTGACCCTTGCTATTATTTGATAGTCTGTCTAAGGCAATTTACCTCCATTTTCCTGCTGGATAACCCTGCTGTCTGATTTTTCTTTCTTGACCAGCCTTTTACAATGTATTCTTGGCATTGGGTTAACATCTAACTTGCCCTCTAAGAAGTGCAAAATATACTTAGGAAGGAGAAAATATGAGTATTATGCTGAAATTCTTTGCTCAGAAAGTGTTAGGCCTTGACCTCCCAAAGATATAATCACATATTTAACTATGTTCACATGAGTAATCCTGTTGATTGGTTCTACTCATTTGTATAAATTGTGCTTGCATTTCAGCCCTACAAGATTGAAGTCTTTAGATCTAATCCCTGTTGGATATAATACTTTTCCTCACTGGAAGTAAGCATACATAGTATTTGAGTACTTCTTTCAACGTGTAATAAACCCAAATGCTATACAACTCCTACATCATCAAGTTCAATTTTACAGAGCTGTTGCTGTGGATTTTATATTTTCATCATAGTTCCAGAAATTCAAGAGTCCTTTGTATTTAAATGGGAACTAAATTACTGTTTCCTAGGGCAGAGGGATTGACAGGAGGAATCAATGTTATAGGTCATTTATCTTATTCCAGGTAGGCCTGTTGTTATCTTTTTTATTCTGAAGAATGTGATTGAATCACAAATAATACTATTTCTGCAAAGCCTTACTTACCTAAGTCCCTCTTCAAGTGAATAGTCTCACTGGAAAATACTTGGCGTGAAAAAGATTTTCAAGATTAAGTTTACTCCATAGATGAGAATTTGTGGCTATTTGCAGAAAGAATTTTAAAACTAGGAGTTATAGAATATGCTTTAAATATGAAAAATAATGATGCATAGTTTGGCTTATTAAAGTTTCCTATAAAACTAGTTGAAATTGTTTAAATTCCTTTTGCTAAGGTGATTTGTAAGCCAAAACCAAGATTGCTGTTAGGGTAAAGTTGTGTAAAGGCTGTGTGCTATTTGACAGGATAAATTTCTCTGGCAAAATTAATCAATGGAAAAGATGATTTCTATGTCCCTTGTGTTTTTTGATTGTGGGGTTTTTTAGCAAGTTGTAAACAGAATTTTCTATAAAATGCTAAAACAAAATCTTTTTTTATGCTGAAAGATTTTTTTGTGGTTATTTCATTTTGTATCTGGTATAAATTTATTACTTAGCATACAATTATGGTTCACATTTTTTGACAGCAGAAGAAAATTCCTTTTCCTCTCTCACTTGTCCTGGACCAGTCCAATATATTGCTGCTCTGAACTGTTTCAAGCTTTGCTTCATTAAGGATTTAATGCGGCCTTAATTCAGCCATCTGTTATGGGTTTGGCAGACCAACAGATCTGAGGTATTGGTCAGAGCTTTAGAAATTTCCCACATTTTTAAAGGTTAGGAAAAGAGCTACCTTTATGAATAGATTTTGAAYAATTCTCAGCAAGACAATAGTGCAGAAGTGGAGTAAAAAATGCGTGTCATTCTCTGAAGCACAAGTTCCCCTTTCTGTCTTTAGCTTTGCTGAAAGGCAATTAGCATTTCAACCAGCCAATTTGGTTACATGCAATGAAGTACTTGGGTTTGTAATTTGCTTCTCTCGGCTTGGTGCTGTTGAGAACTAGCTTTGTGTAATCCTCTCAAAGTACCTTTCTTTCCAGCATAGTTATTGTTGCTGGTCTTAAATAAGTTATCAACAAAGAGATTTCCTTGTTTTGAACTACAGGGTGCCTTAGGACAAGAAAAAGAAATACCCAGTTAATAAGAGAATGATTATAATTATTAAATAGTAATTATTAAATTGTGACATAGGTTAAAAGGTTCAGAAAAGCCAAGGAAACCACAATACACAAGAAAGATGGTGTGAAAGATTTTACTTGGGGAGTTCTATTCAGCACGTAGACGCTTTATCATGTGTTTTATTTTAGAATGGATTGCCCAGATGTAAGGGATTAATTCATAGTATAGATTAGAGAGAGAGTCTTATACTGCCATCTTTTCAAAAATTATGCAAATGTATTTTTTCTTTTATAAAGAGAAGTCTTTTGGGGGACTTTGTAAAATATTGAACCATAACAAAAACGACATTCTTTGCTGCAATCTAATAACAAATGAATACATTTAAACCATAGAAGTGAAATTTGTTTTGATATAATTCTGAAATTTATTATAAATATTTGACACAAGTTTTTATGTTTATTAATATAATTTTTTGAAGTCAAGAACAGCTCACTGAGCTTTTTATTCTAATAATTAAGTAGTACATTAAAATTCTGTTTGGCTCGTATATGCTTATTAACTTTTAAGTATTCACTGGAGATAGTAATAATTCTTTTGTTGGTATACCTGAAATAATACCATCTAATCCCTACTATGAGGCTATAATTTACAGCTCTAAACATTACAGATTTTTTTTTCTGCAAAGGTATTATGTATGAAGCACTATTGTAAAATAGGTTGTTTATTTTGGGGTTTCAATATATGCTAGTATGAGAGAAATAACAAATATGCTAGAGAAGCCTGTAATTAGTTATTCTGATACATGCTATTTATTCAGGTTATAGTACTTCATTCACGCCAAGTAGTAGGCACTTTGAGCCATAGTAGTTTTGTCCTCAGCTGATATGTTCTAAAAATACATTAAGTGTTGAGGAAAGGGGAGCAACCTCCAAAACAGATTAAAAAAAGGAAATTATTGTGAAACTTCAGATCTTTAATGAAGTGAAATAAATAGGCATTCATCATTGAAGTCTGCAAACCTTCCTCGTCTGTGTTTCTGGTTCCATACATTCAAGAGCCTGGTCCTGAGACAGGCCAAGTCTTGCAGTTACTTCTACAGAAAGCATCCAATGGGAGTGCTAAGCTGGGAGTTCATGGCTGGTTTTAATTTTTTTATATTTTTAAAAATCTGTTTAGTTTTTTTGTGCAAGAGAGAATGTGGGTGTGTATGAGAGTGCTTATATTGTTATAAGTTCTACTTGGGGTAACATGCCACAGATAAAAAGCTAGACCCTGGTTCTGTAAAATGATGCAAGAATAATCTCTACTAGTAAAACATGTCTACTTTTTTCACTAGAACTTGTATGGGTGGAAAAGAATTTCCTGCGTGGGGCTGAAAAACAGATTAACCTTTTGCTTAAACATGTACCCTATGGTAAATATAACTGTTCCAAAATAATATATTGATCTGATATAGTATTTAGTCATAATTAATATGTAGCATATATATATATGGATAGATTCTCATCAGTTGCATGAAATACATTAAAAGGTCTGTAGCTGAAATCAGTGTTGTTATTCTAGTACAAATTAGAGCAAATTCAAATTCCTTCTTGTGTGTTTCTTAGCATATTAATTAGATTACATGGATAGTTTGTTTACATCAGATTCTGATCTGTGTTCTAAATATAAAGTAACCTTAATAACTTTTAGTTGTTTTACTGACATTACTCTGAATGAAAATAAAAGAGATCAAGATCTGGCTCTTACAACTAGTCAAAATTATTATCTGGTTTTATGTTAGGCCAGCAAATTATAAGGTAACCGTAAATCTTTGTAGAAAAGGCCTGTGTTCTGCATGCTCTGTTTTTTCTGCTTGTTTGCTGTTTGCAAACAGAAATAGTGAATGAAGCACTGCTTGGTAGTTTTGCCCTTTATTCCCTGCTCTGAATGAGAACAGGCAGAACAGATGGTGACCTCAGAAAGCCTTTAGCAATTACCTTACTTATGAGATAAACCTTGTTCTCCTGTGATTATTATGTGCTTTAGGTTTTAATATTCAAGGATATAGGTCAAATCCACTCAAATTCTTTTGAGGAGGTAGAGAAGAAGCTGCTAGAAAACCTAGAAGGGATACTCTGAGCATATGACACTTTTTTTTTCCTTCTCAGTGACTTCTAATAACTGGATGAGATGATTTGGATGTCTCATCAGGCTTCTGTCTTTGTATTCTGCTTGCAAATTTACCATTTTTAGTATTGTTTCCTGGCTTTGATAGATTTAACTTTGTGGCCAGTAAATATGGATATGATGGCAGGTAGCTTATGCTTCTTTTCTCCCTTAGGATAAAATGTCTGTGTTGAAGGATGGATGTCTTCTTCAGGGGGATATAATTGAATGAACAAGATTTTTCATATGGGCATGTTGTTCAGGTACATTAAATTAGTCACAGCAATATTCCCAGTGATACACATGGTCATAGTGAGTTTTGATAAGATTTTTTTAAAATATTGCAATTGTTAGAAAGCAAATAGTCAGGATAATAATTGACCGATATCATTGTCATTAATGCCAAACATGGATAAATATTCTTAGCACCTGAGGTTGTGCCTTGGCATTATTCTGTCATGGCAGTAGTAGTAAGTAGGTAAGTAGCAGCTGAGCTCAAAAACTTCAGGATAGTGAAAGCTTGTAAAGGGATTTCCGCACCTAGCAGTCTGCATTTGTGCTTTCACTTGCACTTTTCAGTGTTAGCAATAAAAAGGGGGAGGAGGGGCAGGTAACTTGAATGCCTTGTAATAAAGAGGAAAATAGGAAACCCCAGAGAAGAATTAGAAGCAAAGGTGGCAGTGACCCTAAATATTATGCATAGAAATCAGTGAGACAGACTCTTTAACCAAATGCTGCAACTATCAGTGCTGTACAGATTGAGGAGGAGGGAAGCAGATTTGAGTGGTAGTTGTTGTGACTGTTTTATTAAAATTTTCTTGCTTTCTACAGCTTGAAGCACGTAAAGAAACAAAAAGGATACAGAAAGATGTTCTTTTGAAGTAGTGACCTTGGAACACTCTTTTCCAGTCCTTTTATCCCATCAGAGTGAGGCACTTACATATCCCCACATCAAAAAAAACCCACAAACAAACAAAAACACCTCCTGCACCACACCTGGATAATGCCAACTATTCAAATGCTAGATTTTGCACACGCAGCTGTTGTGCCTTCCTTGGTTGCATGTGAAATGTGGGAAGTTTGAGGCAAAAAAAACCCCAGTATGAAATAAAATATTCCTCTGTTAATGTGGGATAGAGACAATGTTAAAACTCAATTTTTAGTGAATCAAAATTGTCATAATTCCTACTGTTTTCCCAGGTTGTTTTCCAATACTGTTGTAAATTTTTGCTCCTGAAAATGCCTAAAATAAAAATGYTGAACATGCAGGTTTTTAATATATTTCTACAACAGGTGCAACAAAAGCAATGACCTTGTGAAACTTCTTGCTGTGTGCTATTCCAATGTACTACAGAGAATCTCCTCTTTATATATGAAAGAGCACATGTATCTCTCTTCCATTGTATTCAGCCAAAGATGCTGCTGGGTGCTGACATCTCTGCTGTGAATAGACTTCTCTCTGGCAACCGCTGATAGCTATAATGCTGTATGTACTCAGTGCAGAGTACTAGGCATGCCAGTTTTTGAATGTTCTACTTGGCTGGGTATTTGTCATCACAGGGAGTAGACAAGGACAGGCAATGAAAAGTGCACTAGACTTTACGCTTGCACTGCTGTGCCGTATCAGTGGATTTCAGAAATCAACGAGTTGTGCGAAATTAAGCAACGGTAATCAAGATGTAGCAGCTGATTTGGAGAGTTTCTACTTCAGAATCCCTGCTTGTCTCTTCTACCAAGCAGCATGGCAAGTCTGAGGGATAGGGTACTTAATCACTATTTCCATCTGCTTCTTTGTTAATAAACTCCCCTTTCTTTTGCCATTCTCTTTTCCATATCTGGCATCCTACACTCCATTTCCTTTCAGATTTGGAGTCTTTTTGCAACCCTTTCATTTTCTTGCTTGATCTCTCCATGTGCTACCACTCTGTGGGATCCCTCATCCTTCAATGAAAACAACCGGAGAGCTTTACTCTCTTAAGGGTTTATTAAACATGGAAGCCAGTGTAACAATCTGCAGAAAAGACCTCTCATTCTTTATAGACTTTATAATCTTCTTTTGAAATTTGTTCCAGAAACTGAGGGGGAAAAAAGCAAGCTAATTTTGGTAATTCATCAATTATGATAAACATCAGTTTCATAAGCCTACTTCTCCTAAACTCCGACTGGACAATAGGTTGAAATAATATTGCTTACATGATTTGTGACAAAACTATGGAAATCGCTGTGTGGAATCAGTATATGCTGTGCTGGATTCTATACTACAATTCTGCTTTTTTTAGGGGAAACATAACTGTACTTCAGAAGATGCTATAAAATGCAGACTTACAAAAAAGTTAGTTATGGATCATGACTCAATTCAGATTTCTTTATTTTTTTTATTGGAATGTACAATAAAATAATTTGTAGACTTTTAAGATTCTTTAATACTATTAAAAGTCATAGATGATTTGTTTTGAGAAATACTTTCTTTTATTTTTAGTGGTAGAAACCTTTATAATAAGACACTCACAAACATTGTTCAGGCCTCAGTATGTAACATTGCTTTAAACTACCACTGGTAGTGCAAATCATTATTTGAAATGGCTTTAGTCAGAATAGGCTAACATAATAGTTGATCCTTTGATTTGTCCATACTCCCGAAGAGATGTGATGCCTGATGTTGGTTGTTGTTTCAAAAATATTTAAATGACTRACTTAATATCCTGGACTAATAGAACTGAACTCAGTAATATTTGGCTGTATCAGAGAGGACTGTTTGATCTATTAAACATCTGGTTTATCAAAATTTAGCTGTGAAGAATGACTAGAGTCTCAGCATTATTTGGAAAAAAAAAGAAAGCAAAATTAAAATTTTGACCAGTGATTGTCTGATATATTGAGGTGGGGGGCAGGAGTGGGGAAAGAGTCGTATTTTAAGCCCTGATCTTGCAAAGCCTATTGCTGAACTATAAGCAATGCAGTTAATAAGATACAAATCACAGTATATAAATTTACGTAACAAAATCAGGAATTTAGTATAGTGAGATCAGTATTAATAAAGTAAAATACTGTGAGCTATAGTATGTTTTTGGATATTTGAATAGATTTGTTTTGCATTCTCTCAGTCTCAATTTATGTTAGTTTTACTATGTTATATCAGTTTTTAAAAATTAATATTTTAAAATTTGGTTTATATAAACAGACCAAAATCTAGTTTTGGCAAGCTGTAAAAAGTAAATCTTAGTACAAATAATGTAACAAGGAAGAATACACACCAGCTAAATAATTGATGGTATGATTGTGAAACCTCTCTAGTTCCACAGGAGTAATCCTATAGTTTTAGAATGCTCTCTAGTAGAAGTAATAGAATTCAGGTAATTCTAAACTTTGTAATCTTGCCCTCAAGGATCATGTTTTCAGTATTATTTACTAGAAGTGTGTACCGTGGGAAGATATTTGCAAAGTCTGTGACAAGGTAACAGCTGAAGCTAAAAGGTCAACAAACTCCTCAGTTTAGTATGGATGATGCCTGCATTTGCAGACAGTGTAATTGTCTCAGAGTTTACAAAGGTTACACAACTGTTCACTTTCAAGCTTGAAGGTTTGTATTTTTCAGAGCAATTCCACATAATAAAGAATAGAAATATCTTGCAAGTTAATACTGTCAGCTTTTGAAATGCTGAGAATTTTCAATTCCAAGAAATGTTATTCTTTCTAAATTTCTCAACTTTGCTTCCTATTTTAAGTTTTTTTCAGCACTAGAATAGCTAAACAGGTAGATATGTAGAAATAAAGCATTGATCCTGAAAGTCTGTTATGCTTTGAATTCTTAATAAAAGCCATGGAAATCTTGAAGGAAGGTATTCATGGTAGTAAAACTTCTGTTTATAGCAGCATGAAGTTCCACAGCAGAAATTATTTTACTATGTGACATTCTTGTTGGAAATATTGAAACAGTCTTCAAGCAAGTTGCAGAATGGATCATTGTTTTCATAGAGATAATGGTTGGTCCTCATCTTTTGCACTTATTTTCATTGCCCACCTTTTTTTTCAGTGGTGTTCAATATAAATGGGTGAATGTTTTATTACAAAGTAATTAAAATCATCTAATTTTGTCATCCCACCAGTCTTTGCTTATAAGCATTCCAAGAGACAGTAAGTTTTCTTGGCTGTGTTTAAAATGTAAAGTTATTTGATATGTCATGTCTGTGGTTAATTCTTGTCCTTCAGCATGTCTGAAGGCTGTTGATATCAAGTGCTCACAGTGCAAAATTAATTCTTGTCCACACAGAATTTGTTGTAAGATGAATCAAAGTCTTGAAGTCTTTTTGAAGCTCTGTTAGCTTTAGTGGACCAAAGGCTAACTTATTCAGTGTTCAGTGCAATATTAAAGCTACCTGACTGCATACATATAACTCTTTGAATCAGTACTGGGCTTCAAGTGTATTCTGATTACAAATTTGACATAAACTTTGCAAAAATACATTTCAGTATATACATGAAATTTTCTGTTTCAGGGATCATTTCTGACAGAATATTCATTTACTGTCATAAATAATGGAAACCAGTGCTGTACAAACACAGCTGAGCTTAAACATTATTGATATGCAAATATTAATTTGTTCTGCACAATTTATCCAACCCCCATTGACCAGATTTATCTGATAAACATGGCACTAGGAAATGCAATTTTAAGCAAAGTGACAGTTTATTTATATGTATTATCACAAAAATAGTTTTTATGTTTTGTGCAGAAATTAAAAAAAAATAAAATTATAGCATAGTGACTATGAGGTAAAGGAAGTTTGCTGAAAGAACTAATTCCATTAAAGATCAATTTTGTAATATCTTGTAATTTCTAGGACGCCACAGAGCTCTTAATTCTTCTGATTTGTTCAAAAATTGCTCAGAACTTCCTGACGGAAATCTGCTCCGTTCAGTGTCCAAGTCCTCAGTTCTGATCAGCACTATACAATATGAGCGTGTGCATAACATAGCAGCAGTTTCCAATTTCCTGTGCCTCTTAAGAATGCATCTTTCAGTCTCAACACCTAATGACTTCACTGGAACTTAAACATATATGTTACATTACTGAATTGGGCTCTGAGGTAAGGGAAGCAAATCCACCTTAGTTTTAAGTTGCCTTATCTTAAGAGAAAAGAAAACCAGGCCTCAAATAAAAATAGTGGTCTGTCAATATAAAGGTTACAGTCACATTAAAATGAGCCACAATGATTCTGTGTGACAAGAAAACAAAGAATTATGGGATAAGAGAAGCAGCAAAAGAAAGCTGAAGTAAATATATAAATGTCCAAGAATATTTCATGGTCTATAAGATGTCAGAAGGCGGTCTGTAGGATGACTGCAGACATCCAGCTCTCCATCCTTACTCCCAATTCATGTGTATTTCTAAAGGGAAGCAAGAAAGCAAGCAAAGTGGAAATAAAAGAGTTAGTAAACTGTCAACACTTAGACTAGTTTTTGTTGGTTGGAAATGGAAGCTACTGTGGCAATATGGATATTTTTTTCCAAAAAAAGTTAGTAAGTCCTCCACTTGAAAAAAGTTAATAAACACTGTCTAGAATGTCAGAGGTCTGACAGCCAAGTTAAAGAATGGCAGGAACCATGAAATAGACTTTGTTAAGCATTTAGAATCAATTTTAGATGACAGTTAACTTTGTTTACACAATATGAGGGCAGTATGTATTACCTGAAGTAGATAAAAATTGTTATCTCACTTGATCATAGATGAAACCGTTGCATGTTTTTGTCTCATTTCTGAAGCTCATCAAATAATCCCAGTATTTGAAGTGTTGAGAAAACTTGACCAGATTGGAAAGGTCGATACAGAGTATTTTATATATTTCACATGCATAATTTATTTTTAATTATTCTTTTCTTTTTCTATAGGGATGCCCTTTGCTTCTATATTCGTTCATTTTCTTTTAGTATTAGTCATTCATTTCACATCTGGAGAAACAGAAGTGAAGTTCAGTGGACAAACAGAATTTGTAGTTAACGAAACRAGTACAACCGTTATACGTCTTGTAATTGAGAGGACAGGGGAGCCTGCTAACATCACAGCAGTTGTGTCGGTAAGAAACTGCCAGTTACTTTTCAGGAAATATTAATGTCTTTTTGAAGTTTTAAATGTTGCTTATTTTTTTACCAAGTGGCGGGGGGGGGTTCACTGGGGCAATACTTTACTTTGGACAAACAACATCCAGTTGCTGTAATTGAGCAAATTCCTGTTGGCTATAGTGTCAATAGTATCGAGATATTTTCAGATACAAATATCTTCTGAAGAACCCAGCTCCTACTACTGAAGGAGAACTCCAAGTTAATATCCTTGATTGAGTTTTGATTCAAGCTGTGATTTCATACTGAAATACAAATGTGCAACAATTTCTCCCTTTCCAGCTTGCTTTAGTGCTGGCATTTTAATAGTAACTCCATTGTTTGAGTCAGGGGTCCTTATGAATTTTAAAAGGTACATTGTTCAATTCTTTGAGAGATCGGGGCGCTATGTTTACATTATTCCCTTTGCTTCTTAGCTGTTATTAGCCATGATCTTATTGTGCTCTCTTTAATCATTAAAACACTTTAGGGTATACTAAACTATATGTATGTGGAGTAAGGTGCTATGTGGTATGAGTAAGGAGAATACAGCAGTGCTTCAGAGATGTACTGGTTATGAATTCCTTCAGTCTGTAGACAAAGGAAACTATCACATATTGCTGCACAACGCTATATTCTCCTGTAATTAAATATGAAAAAATGCAGGTTTTATAAATTTCAAGGAATAGAAATTGATGTGTAGGGATTTCATACTTTATTAACATTTGAGGAGAAAACCTGGAGAAAATGTGAGTGTACTTTGAAACTAGCGCTCTTTACTGGTGTAACTGACACAGTAACTTAGCTACAGTATTAAGGCTTGAAATGCCAACCACAGTTTCTAACTTGAATATTTTGAATAGTTCTTTCATGAAGGTGTGCATAGCCTGTCTGCCTAAGAGTGTTCTGGTAGGTCTAGTATTGGCTCAGATGCATAAGAAATACTGTTGCCAAAATGTCCAATGATTGCTGACAGCACTCAACCCATCTGACAAATAGTCAATCTATTTTGATTAATGAATATGAATTTTAAATATTCAAATGCCTAAAATTAGACACTGGAAGTGTTTGGCCTTTGTACATCCACAAAATACCTGCTGAACTTTGTTTTTTTCTTCACTGAAATTTTAATTTTACTGTTTTCAAGCCGCAGAAGTTGCTTTGTTCACAATGGTTCATTCAAACTCTTAGTGCCTGTAAAGATGGTAATTTAAGGTTTGGCAATTATACTGGTTCAATTGCTTCTTCCCRTTCTTAGCTTCCTGTTGTAAACTTAATCTACAGACCTCACCTTCCTGACACAACTGGCTCTGTAATCTCTCTTCAAACCACCTCACTTATAGTAGAGTCAGTGAGCTTTTTTTTTTTTCTAGACTCAAATGAAAACAGGGTTGTACATCATAAAAGAATTCATCTTGCCCAGCTTTAGCAATGGAAATATTAAACAGGTCTAAGCTAGCATCGAGGCTCCTTCTACTCACGAGAGTGAGACAGGAAGCAGAAGGCAGTTATATCTTAAGATAAGCTTRAGATAGGTAACTTATTACATGGTATAAAGATTTGTGCTAAGAAGAACAGTCTTTTCCATTAAAAGCTGGTCATATGGTATGTTATGCATAAGATACCGAGTTGTGGGGAGTTATAACTGGTTCTGAATCAAGTGGGTTTTTTTTCTGGTTACTCAGCTTGGATACAAGAAGCTGTTACCTACACCTTCTGCCCAGAAACGCACTGGATGGCAGCAGGTGAATTTGGGAGAATTATGTGCAAAGAAGAATGTATGAAATCTGTGCAATCAGTTCAGAATAATATTACAGGAGATAGTGGGGGAGGAAGGARATGATATTCAATTGTGTATTTATTGTAGATTTACGGAGAAAACACAGGAGACTTTTTTGACACATATGCAGCAGCATATATACCCGATACAGAAACAAACCGAACTGTGTATATATCTGTCTGTGATGATGATCTTCCAGAGGCTGATGAGACATTCATATTTTACTTGACACTACCAGTAAGTCTCAGTTTTTTAATTTATCTGTTTCTCCAGAAAGCACTGGCTAAGCTGACATGAATGGTATTCCATAGATTTCAGTATAGTTGTGCTTCTTCTAAGTGGTGAATCTGAGTATGGATGGGTAAGAACTAAAATTTGGAGATTAGCTAGGACAGTGTTTACTGCTCTTAAGAAGGTTTTGCCATTCCTGGGGGTGTCTCTATGTGATGTTGCTGTGTAGTATAGACATAATCTGAAACTTCAGCAAGCAGTGCATTCAGCCATGGACGTTTGAAGGTGTTCTATTAGAATGAAGAAGAGTTAGACTGTGAAGAGGCTATTAGCCTTCTCTATTTTCCCATATAGATTGTACCTCAAAGAGAGGGTGGAAGTAGCAAAGGAAACAGGATAATTTTCAGTCCTCCGGAAGCAGAGGGTAAACAAGACCTCCCTAGAAAAAAACAAAATGAAACAAATTTCAACAACATATTGTTAAATCTCTGCATATTGTTCTATCTTATAAGAGTAATACTCTTAGAGCATGAATATTCTCTCTTTTTTGGGCGAGGGGAGTGGGTAACAGTTCATGGCTTTGAAGTTTGAAGTCAACTCAAAAAGAAGAATCTTGTTTTTTACTGCCAATTTTTATAGATCTCAGGAGGTGTTGGCAGTAAATGTAAATATACATATTTTCCCTTCGTCCCTCTTTTGATACATAAATGTAGTACCTCATTTTTACACTGCTGGAAACAATTTCTCTCCTTTAGCTGATATTTCTGTTCATATAATAGTTAGCTTCAAAGTTTCCATTTTATACAATATTAGGAAGAAAAGAACAACTTTTGAGTTCCTGGCAGTACTGCATGCTTTATACCTAGTTCCCTATTACTATGGTATCATTAATAGATTGTCAAACAATAATTAATGATTTACCAAGTTTGTTTCAAGCACTTTGTTGTTGACTCTATAGAATATATTTTCCCCACTGAGTAAGAATTATTTTGGTGCATTCTGTTGCTCTAAATAATTGTCATTGTAATAGATAATAAAAAGACATACAATTTGTGTTAAAATAATATTTACTTAGTCAGTGACACCAAATTGTATTTTCTGTTTTTTGCCTGTCACCATATTAAATATTTTGTTTTGTTAATTTTAGAAACCATCTGCAAGAATAAAGCTTGGCTCACCCAAGTCTGTCACTGTAACAATATTATCAAATGACAATGCCTTTGGAATAATTTCTTTTAACATGGTATGTTTTTTTATATGGTATACATGAAAATTTTAGAAAGCATTTTCAAAGATGCTAGTTAGTTATTCAACTGAGTCCCTTAAAAACTGTGATTCTGATTTACATCTTTGAAAACATCTCTAGAGGTAATTCATACATATGTACCTAATTCACACAAATATACAGCTGTAATAGTACTATATGCATTTAGCTGTTGAGACATAGCCTGAGCACCTCACACTTGGTGAAGTTCTATGCTGCTAATGTTAAAGATAAAATTTCTTTAAGGTTGTTTCAGTCTCACTGCCCCTCATCTATAATTTATGATCTAAATATAGTAGTGAAAAAACTTAGGAATAATACCAGAGAAAAATTAAAGGTAAACATGTATTTTTTAAAATCTTGAAAATGTATGTATATTCCATTCTGCAGTGAGCATTTTTATACTTAACTCTCAATCTGAAGGCAACACCATAATGATATATGCAACTTCTGGGATAAGTTGCTGGGGATGACTCTAGTATAGCAGAGGAAAATTGCAGTAATACAGAGACTGTGTTAGTAGAGAGAGGGGCTATGCTTTATTGTCAGCATTATGGCAAGGTAATCTTTGTAAAGAACTTCACTGAAAAAGCACAAGGACATTAGAAATTTTCAGAACCACAGTACTAAGCCATACTGCTCCCTGAATTACTTAAATTCTTTAAAATCTTTTACCTACCATAGTCTGAAAAAGCAACCAACAGCGTGACCTAATTGATTATCCTGTGATATCCTGTATATAGTGACAGTGTTCATTTACAGGAAGAAAAAACTATTTGCATAACTTATGATGATTTTTCTTTATCTGAAATCTTTCAAGCCTTTTATTAGCTGAACTAATTGGTTGCTAGGAAATGTATGCCATCAGTGGAACGGTTTGCAGATTGGATTAACTTCTCTGTGGGAGTTTGGTATTTCTATGGTAACAGTTTCTTCATTTTGCTGTGAGGTTTGATCTGTGCCTGATTGCCTGTCTCTTTTCTTCCTCATTAGTCTGCCTTAATCACAGTGAATGAGCCCAGGGGTAAAAATGAATCTGTGCCTCTCACTCTGATTAGGGAGAGGGGAACCTATGGGACGGTCATCGTGACTTTTGAGGTGAGTTTGTCAAAAGGGCTTCATACCTTAGCCTTTTGGATGAAAATGTAAGGCTGTAATCATAACTTATGAAAGTATATATAAAAGTGGAGGAAGGGCAAAATACTAATATCTACATTTGTTAAATCTGTTCCATAAAATGGAATCATTCCTTGTCACAAGGAAAAGATTGTAGTCATCTGACAGTTTAAATGGAGGAAAAATTAAGAGATACTAGAGAAAACTTAATATTCTCTGTAGTTTTAAAAGATACTTGAAGAGGCGCTTATTTGCATCACTAGAAAACAAACAAAGCATATTAAGTATGTAAGAAATGTCTTATTTAAAATTTTTTCAAAATCTCTCTATATTTTTTACAAGAAACATCTGAGCTGATCTTTAATGTTGTCCCATCTTTGAACATGTAAGTATGCGAGCTCAGCATTTAGTGAAATTCTGTCCTTACAAGACACTGCAGGCTGAGCTCCCAAAAACTGAAGCTTTCAGAATAATTAGTCAGTTTGAATATTTAGATTGTTGTTTACCTGTTGGATTTGAACATGATACGGATATTACATTTATTGCTTTCTTTTTCTTATCTCGCTGAGATTCTACTACATGCTATAAAATTATATGTAAAACAAAAGTTCTTTAATATTGCCGTTTCTTTATCTGTTCTCTAGTCTTACAGGTCGTCAAGGATTTGATCTAGATCTGTCAAAATCTGAAAAGCTTTGTACTAGATTCTATTTTCAAACTAAATATAGTATGTACAGTTAAAGTGCATAATGTGGTTCTCTGTGTAATCTATTGCAGATCTGTTTGTTTTAAGGTCCAGTAAATTTTGCTATCTGCAGAATTAATCAGGTTTGTTTCACAGCATGATTTATATACATAAGTCGAAATACAAGTCACAGTATTTTATATTAAAAAACTGCATTGCGTCTAAAAGGCTTCTCAGTGTTTTAGCTTTCACTGTTAAATGTAACAAATTAATATTTGCATATCAATAATGTTTAAGCTCAGCTGTATTTGCACAGCACTGGTTTTCATTATTTATAAATGTCACAGTCAAGATAAAAAGAAGGATACAAAACCAATTACTGCTGTTACTTTGTCTTAGAACTTATTATGCAATACTTGTGGTTTAAATTAAATTATAATAAACATTCTTTCAGTAATGTGAAAGAATCAATTATGCATCAGTTGATACCAAAGAGTCCTCCTAGCCCTATATGGAAGTAAATTTCTTCCTCTTTTTCTGGCTATACCTACTTCCTTCTGAGTGGTCATTCTGACTTATTCCATTTGCCAAAAAGGGCAGATTTTCGCAATTGAATATGCAGATTTTTGAGATAAGAGATGACTGAATAGACGGTCAGTTGCTGTGCATGTCATGCACTGTATGTTGGTTAGTATACTTTACTAGATTTGTATTGTCATTTTGTAAATATCTCATCATAAAAACTGTTTCTTTGTAGATAGAGGATGGTCCAAACCCAGCTGAAGAAGACTTAAGTCCAGTTAAGGGAAATATTACGTTTGCCCCTGGTAGATCAATACTGATTTATAATTTAACAGTGCTGGATGATCAGGTAAGCACAAGCTGATTTCAGTTTAGATTTGGATATGTAGAAGGTTAACTTCTGTTCTATAGGGGCTTGAAATAATAGGTTACCAAAATGCTTGCTTTAGGTAAAGTTAAGAAGTGATTCTGCTTAGTAAAGTGATTAATTTTGGCAGTGTGGACTATTATTTTTAATTTTTATAATGCTATCTCTGTAATTCTCATCAGTGAATTTTTTTAGTTTCTGAACATACCGTGACATCTCTGACCGCCCCTGTTAGGTGCTTCTGCAAGAAACCTGTAAATAAACAGGAAAGCGTTATACTTTTTTTCAAGATGGAATGATGAGGTACTAGGTGTCTGGCCAAGGATGATGTTCTTTAATGAGTATTGATTCCGGTGTATTTTTTTTTTACCTATTAGACTCTCCTTTCTGTATTTCCCTTTTTTATATTTCTATTTAAATATGTTCTGCTTTTTTCTAATTGCCCACCTTGCAAATTCAGGCCACGTTTGCATAGTTAACTCAGGCTCTTCTTTTTATCTTTACTAATTGTTTAGGTAATGGGAACCTAACTGAGTCATTGCTTACATGCTGCATTTCTGATTACCTCCTCAGTGAAGTCTGGGTAGCTCCTCTGCCTTCGGCTAGCAATGCAAAAGAATCCAGTTTATGCATTGTTAACGGGATTGCTCCTCATAAATATGAAGAGCAGGCGTTATATTTGCCACTAGACAAAGAATATAACACATCGAGTGTTCACAGGGACAAGATATATTGAAAAGGATGTATCCATTTTTATATGCACATTTTCTAGGGTAGAAGCGTATTAAAAAAAATTCCTCCAAAAATGAAAAAATTACCTAAAACATGCAGACTGTCTCGTGAAAAGTATTAACACTAAATGATAATTAAAAGTTCAGTTTCTGAATTGGCCGTTTAAAAATGAAGTTCATATGTTTTGAAGTTTCCTTTTTATTTCATAGTAAACAAAACATTCTGTTTTTCGATGTGTGATTTTCATCTTTTCTTACCCACACTTTTGTATTTTTTTCTTTATAAAATGGTGGTGGGGAGAAATAGAGGCACCAAAATATGCAAATACGGTACAAAACAACTTAATACAGAAATTCACAAGAAAATATTAATAGTGGAAAGGTGGTTTTCTTGGAAGTGATCATCTTTTAAGCGATTTTTTGCATTTTTCTGACAGTTTTAAAAAAAAGTGGTTTTCCACCTCTCTAATGATACCTGTAGTCTTAAGAGACTGTGCCAGCCTGGTGTGTCTGAACGTAGAAACATGTCTTTTAGATAAGATGTAATATTTCTGTGTCTTATACACAAAAAAGAATTGTTAAGCTCTTTGGGAGGATGTGATTTTTTTCTTTGAAAGATGCTCTCAAAGTTCTGTTACTCAAAGTTTGGTCTGTAGAGGTGTGGCGGGTCCCTCAGTGAAAGCAAGTACGTGAAAGATGGGTGGTGATCGTGCTGGAATTCATAAGAGTCCAGTGTTACTCTCAGAACTTAGAGCCTTTAGGAACAGAAGGGAGAAAAACCAAAGAAACGAGCCTCTCTTTTCTACAGAAACTAGGAGGCTGTAGATCTGATCTCCACAGCACTACTTTTATGGTCATTTGATTGTATGCATTTCTTTTATTAGTGAGGAATAGTGGAAACTTTGTTTAAGAGAAAATGAAAGAGGCGAGGCAACATTGAGAATCCTTTATATTAAGGTCTTCAAAGTTTCACTGGTGTTTTTATTGGTCTATCATGATGCAATTAAGAGCTCCAAGATGTCCCATTTATACATGATATTGAGATGTAATCTACAACTAAAATTCTATATGCAGTTTGACTGTTTCTTATAAATGCATATTTTTACTGTGCAAGAGAGTATATTAATTAGTGGACTAAAACAAACATAAGTTAGCATCTGTTCTGGTAAGATAAAATAACTGTTGTATCTCAGTATAGGGGAGAGATGATTTAGAGCTTCCAGATCTCAGTTTGAAAAAAAGCTGCATCAGTCAACAACATTATGCAAATTTAAGTGCCACAGGCCAAAAAAGGGATAGAATTGGCATGAGCTATAAAGAGAGCTGCATGTTCACTCTTTTAGCCCTAAAAAAGGATCTGAGGGTGGCCAATTAGCAAATGAGCAAGAAAGAGAAGAAATATTGGACAGCAGGAAATTTAGAACTTTTTTAGTTCAGTAAACAAAAATGCATGAAAGGATTTGTCAGCTTTATAGCACAATATTACCATTAGCAGTGAAAAAGCAATTTTGTCCTAGAATTTCTCTCAGAAGCGTATAATACTAGTTTTTTTGAGAGTATGCAGCAAGGGTCAGATGCAAAGATCATTCATAATTTTTAAAGATTTACATTCACCTATATACATATTAATAATGAAAAAAGTGAAATCATTAGTAGTGAAATTAATTTAACAAATCAAGATATGGGGAATAAAATGTAGTAACATAGAGCAAAAACATCATCCTTAAGTTTCTTAATTTTGGGCTCACAAGCCATTCTGTATTATCTGCTGCATCAGTTATTAGAGAAGAATTAGGTGGAACTGAAATGTATTTTAAACAATTGTGTGGTTGAAAAAATATCAGAATCTAATAAATAACTAAGCAGCAGAAAATACATTCTCAGATCTGTGTTTGAAATTCTCCTTTGGGATGTGGGTGTGTCTGAAAGTGGGAAGCGTTCCTTGTCCAGTCATACAGAAATGGAAGGGTCAAGGCAAATTGTGCCCACATGTTGTTCCCGTATTCTTTCAGGCATGCATAGAAGTAAATCAGTGCTAACATCAGCTAATGAAGGTGTAAATCTAAATAACTAGGAGGAAAACTGTTTTCCAAATAGAGGTGGTTTCAGCGGCAATTGGATCTTCTCATAGTCTTGAGTTGGAGAGATTGTGATTTTTCTGATTCCTGCCTAGTTTGTGTATTGTTTTTGTTTGGCCTTTTTCCCCTTTTTCATACTGCTAGAGCACTGTTTATTTTAGAAAATGGAAGCATTCAGTTTTGAGAAGGGATTTTCAGTCAAAGTTACAAGCTCCTAAGCTTTTTTCCTGTTTGTTTTAATATTGAAATGATTTGTCAYGTTTGTTTATTTCCATTTTCTGCAAAATATATAAAGCATATTTCTCAGTAAGACTATTATGCATATATTTGAAATGTGAGTTATACTTAGTTGCTAATATTATTTTTCCAGATACCTGAAAATGATGAATTGTTTGTTGTTCTTCTGAGAAGTGTGGAGGGAGGGGCTGAAATCAACACCACAAAAAATTCTGTTCAGATTATTATTAAGAAAAATGACAGCCCTGTGCGATTTGTTCAGAGTGCTTATATGGTGCCTGAGGAAGTTGATGTGCTAACTATTCAAGTGGTTCGTGGTAAGGATGACAGCGGAAAATTAATTGGACCTGATGAATGTGAAGTCTCTGTCAGTTACACTATCATAACTGGGAATTCATCAACACATGCACAGCTTAATTTAGACTTCCTAGATCTACAGCCAAATGCGACTATCGTTTTCCCATCTCTAGTTCATGAAACTTATTTGAAATTTAAGATCCTTGATGATGCCATACCAGAAATTGCTGAGACTTTTCAGATTATGCTGCTTAAAGACACTTTGCAGGGAGATGCTGTTTTAGTTAATCCATCCGTTGTTCATGTTACCATCAAACTGAATGATAAACCCTATGGAGTGCTATCAATCAACAGTATCCTGTTTGCTCAGACTGTTATCATTGATGAAGACCAAATTTCAAGGTACTATAGATCTTCAAACAGTGACTAGTGATTTTAAGGGATTTATAAAAGCAGTGCTTTGGGTCTTCCTTCTAGGAAAGTAGAAAGTTTGGCAGTTTTAAGTATCCTTAGGATTTCATTAAAATTAATTATAAAATTGTTACTGAATATTTAATATAGAAATCACCCAGAGTGTAACTATTATGTACTGTGTCTATAAAGATTTCAAGGGAATAGGAATAATATGTCTTGTTATACAGGAGCTATTTTACTATATATGAACTGTAAATATTTAATTACATTATCAGAATATTGACATGTTCTTCATCTAAATGTAGGATCAGTGAAGCCATAATGTTGCAACTCATTAGTACATGCAAGTGGGAAATAGAGTTCAGGATGCCCTTCCTGATAAATTTTTGCATATACATATGTGTAAAATCAGTTTTTGGTAAAAAAAGGTATTGAGTGTCTCCTAAGAAATATTGAGTACCCTTAATTTCCGAATAAGTTAAGTAATAAGTTAAATATTTATAATTTTACAGAGATATAGAAATTAAAGCTATGTACAAGTGTTTACAGATAGGACTGATTACCCAATATTGACAGTCTCAGTACAAGTGTCCATTGCTAGGTACTGATACTAGTTCATCCCCAGAGAAACAGGTTGTGTATCAAGCTATCATATTATGAACAATTTCAGAAGACTGTATTCTGGTATGTAGAGCCCAATGCTTCAGTACTCATCTTTCTTTATTATACACAATAAAGAAATGAATCTTGCTTTCTAAATTTTCATAAGGCATGGTTCCCAAACTTTTTCTTGTAGTCATATGCTTGTCATATGCAGGAAACTCGACATTTTCAATTTTATAAATATTGATAACTTAATGTTTCAGTACAGAGGCAAATAATTCGTTCTGAATTATTATTTAGACGTTCATGTCTGAGAAGTGTATTTTGATATAATTTGTAAATTGGTGTAGAAAATCAGCAGAGAAGAAGTTTTCTGAAATTTAACACATATTTCTCCTGACAAATGTAAACATGTCAAGGCTCCACTTCTCAATATCTTTCTCACTGTAAACAAAATAGATAAGTTTTTGCAAATATCTTCAGGTATATTAAAGAGAGCTCATGAATAAGCACTCTGTAAGAAGAATCTACACGTATGTTATGATTTCACAAACTTTAAGCCCTTGCTCAAATGTCACTTTCTGGAGTTAAACTAATTCCACCAAAGTCAATGTAATCTGTCAGGGAAGGGATAAGTAAGTAAACCAAGATTAATTATAATTATATATTGCGGGTTATTTTTTTCATTCAAAACCATAGGTTTGAAGAGATCACAATTGTAAGAAATGGTGGAACACACGGAAATGTTTCTGTTACCTGGATTATAACCCGTAATAGTAGTGATCCCTCACCTGTGACTGCAGACCTCATTCCAGAGTCTGGGGAGTTATGTTTTGATGAAGGACAGATGCTGGTAGCAATTCCTCTGCACATTATTGATGATGATATACCAGAAGAGGCAGAGCCCTATCTTCTGAAACTTTTAGCCCATACAATACAGGGAGGCGCAGAAGTCAGCGATCCATTTGAGGTAAGTCTGCTTTCAGGATTTCTTTCAGAGAAGGGAGTAGGCAATAATTAGGGACTTTTCCAGTTTTGATAACATTGGTTAGACTGGCTGAAGGGTTTGTGCTTGAGTATAAGCCAAGGAAGCTAATCCTTAATTTATTCTTGGCATGTAAAGCCATATCCAAAGTATCCGTCTTAATATAGTATACAAAGGCAGATCTTTTTAATGAAGTAGCATCCAACTATGATTATTTTCCATCATACATAGCATTGAATAAATGCTGTCTTTGAGTGAAGCTTGCTAAGAGACAGCTTGGTGCCGATGTCCCAGAAAAGCTATGTTCTCTGCTCATTTGCTCTCTAAATGATTATTGGAATGTTTTACACAGAGAGTAATAGCTTGAAGAGGATAGGTTGGTGATTAAGAATGAGCTCTAAACTGTTAAATAAAGGGTGACTAGCATTGCTAGCAGTTTTGTGATTCAAGTTCCTACTTTGCTTTTCTTAGAAGTGATTGGAATGAACTTGGTCAATAAAATGAATTTTTGCACAATCTGAAACATTTTTTAATTGTTCACTTTGGCTGCTGAACCAATGAAATCAGTTATTCAGAGCTCATTCTGGCACATTGATGAAGTATAGTGGGAAAGCTGCCACCATCCATGTTGTGCTCCTTGTGTACAATGAACACTTTGGGGCTGTCAATCTAATTTCTTTCTTGAGTACTAATTCACTAAGGAGAAAAAGGTATGATGGTATGTTTTTTGTTTTTGCAGCTTTTGTTTTACATTCAGGACAGTGATGATGTTTATGGCGTAATAAAATTTTATCCTATGGAGAATCAGAAGATTGAAAGCAATCCAATGGGACGCTTTTTATCCTTGAGTTTTGCAAGGGAGAGAGGAACAGTTGGAGACGTGCAGTTGGTTTATACTGCACTGTACATTCCGGCTGGAGCTTTGGATCCTGAGAGAGCAAAAGACGGCATTCTAAATATGTCTAGAAAAAGCATTCTCACATTTCCAGAAGGAAAAGCCCGAAATACCTTAAATATACCAATAAGAAATGATGCGTTTCTTCAAAACGGTGCTCATTTTCTCATTCAGGTATTTCAGTTTTGTTGTTGTTTTATTTCTTTATCCCCTTTAACTCCCTACCTTTGAGTGTAGTTAAAATGACCAATCCTGTAAATAAACTTAGATCTGTGGCTAAGAAACCTGTCTCTGTTTTAAAGAGACAGCTTCCATAAATATTCCGTAAAGAGTTCTGTTCCAAATCATTATTTAATAATTACACAAACTTTTCAAGTAAACTGTTATAACAGGATTCAGGTATCAGTCATGGAATTCAACAAAACAAGATCAATGTTGCAAAAGTTAGTTACTTCTTGAGGTATGTTTATCTGTCTACCGCTTGGCTTGAATTTAATCAAATTAAAGTTTTTAAAATTAATTCACATGACATTCACATGTCACTCACATGACAAATCTGATACTGACAAGCTGTGAAATATAAATTAAAAATAATGAAACATATACCATGTTTCATTTATGTATTAATTTGTCCAGAGAATTTGAAAAGTGTATTTTCCATTTTTCTTTGTATAGTTTTCTTTGCTGCACTTTTAGTTTTTTTCCCCCTTTTTTCCATCTGAATTTTGAAGAGGGGAACTTCTGCCATTGTTAATTAAAATCGGCTGAAAATTTTCACTAAAACTTTTTTTTGACAGAAAATAAGTTTTCAGAAAAAATATTTAAAGAAAAAAAATCCACTTTCCAATGAAGACTTTAATTTTTCACTGGGGAAAACCAAGTTCACTTAAGTCTTAGAAAATTTTTGTTCAGAAATACTGCTGTGAAACATTCTGAGCATTGTAGCTGGTATTTATTATGCTCATTTTTTCATCTCCAGTTAAGACTCCCCCATAGATTGTACTTTCTGTGATTAACTATGCCACTGTGGTGATCAGGGGATGAAGAGCCCAGAGAGTAAATTTAATACACAGAAATAGGGGGAACTTGGCACATCCAAAGCGCAAATCACAGAGGCATTTCTTAGTTCCTTTTTATTGTTTCATTTTAGGTCAGACTTCTGTAGAGTTTTCAAATGAAAGTTGTTGTTTTTAAATATTTGGATTTAAAATTTACCATCATTTATTTATTTATTTATTTACTTATGGCTTGCCAAAAATGTTTCAATTGCTTCTGGGAAGCTTTAAGAGATTTTTCCCCTCTCTGTTCTCATTTAAAAAAAGGGAGGGTGGGGGAAGGAATTTTCCCCAGAATTGTATTATTCTTATAGTAGTATGCAATTTTTTGCATTTAAACTTAAATTGGGATTTGCCTTCCGGAGTGTTAGAACAGATTAGTGTGTTCTACATCTGCAAGAGATCTGAAAGATCTAGAAGAGAATTGAAATAAATAATTCCAAGCACATATAAATGATATAATTTAAATACCATTAAAGTGTGGGATTTGAAAAAGACACACACGTTTATCATGTTCTGCTATTTGATTCACTCTGTCAAGCTTTTCAAACTGTAGATTCCAGCATTTTTTCCTGTACTTTCTCCATGAACCATGAAGATCTTTGTGTTTGAATAAACAAAATCAGAGGGGCTTTGCATCACAAACAGTTCATTTAGAAATTCATATAAAAGAAAGAGCTATTTGTCACTATGACAATCCTTCTACATTGTGAATAAACGATAAGCTCAGGAAACATGTTTAGAATGAGAAGATTACCGAGCTTGTGCTAAGCACAATAAAGGATCAACTTGAGAACTGGGGTGGGGGGAGAGGAGGAAATGAAGCTTAAATACAACTAAAGAATAAGTAGAGAAACTGAAGAACTGAGATTAACATTCTTCAGTGACATCCTCAATTAAATAACCTCCTGTAGCCTGAGATGCAGTTTTTTGGAATGGACAGGAAGTCTAACAGTGAAAATTAATGTAATAAACTGTTCATTATTATTATTCAGTTCACAAAGCTTTTTTTCCTCATGAACTGTTCTGCTTTAAAAGGTATTAAAGAAAACACTGAAAAAATTTTGTTTGGCTTTTCATTAATCTGTACTTTTATCTCAGATTTACTATCTGGGATCAGAAGCATACACTTGACAATGTATTCAGATTTATAGTATTTAAGCAACTTCACTGGGTTGCAGAAACGCACAGTGATCCACCTGCATACTGTTAATTGCACAATCAGGCGTACTTTAAAAGGTAGCTTATAAAACATGGAATACTATTTGTTTTACTTGAAGTCCACCAATTTGTTCATCCTTCAGACTCTCAATAACTACAATACAAAATTTGTAAAACGTTTCTATCTATCATCGAATGAAACGTACACAAATATTTTTGCGTTACTCAAGCAGTTATGATGCAAAATATGGTACAGCACATCTGTAGTTTGGTGTTAAGAATTTAAAGACTTTCAAAATCATGAATGAAAATGATAATCCATGATTTCTGTATGGATCTAAATAAGGCCATTTTTTTCCAATAAAATTTTACTGTATGATAATATCTGATAAACCCAAGAAAAAATATTTGTGTGGGAGTTAAAAGGTGAATGTCACTGATGGTTTCATGCCCCAGTGAAGCATTTGCAGAAGTGTATGCAGATCAGTTATGGAAAAATTTGCTGTAGTGATGTTTGTAGACAGAATCTCATGGTATAAATAATATTTGAAAAACATACTTAAACAGGCAAGTCTTGCTTTCCTTATTATGTCAGTACTGCTAGATTTAGTAATATTGTTCAGGTAAAGGAAGGAGATAGATTTTTTATTATTTCCTCTTAGTATCAATAAAGCATCAGAAATACAAGAACACAAGAGGAGAAGACAGTTTTGAAATATTGTACCAAATTTCAATTCTGAATGAAATGCTAATGTATAATAATCATAAATGGATAGGAAAGTGCTTAAAGTTGCATGAGAGAGGAAAGAAGACTGGATCATTCTTTAGCTATGGGTTTCTCAGTAAGTAGGCTGTATCTGAAGCCATGAATTGTTATGGTTCCAGTGACTTCAGTAGATTTTTATCAATGTATGGTGCAAAAAATGAAATTAGGACAATAGCCTAAGGTACTCATCAAATCAATATTGTTGTTCACAAGTCTAGAAATGAGGCTGATCTAGAAGGTGTATGCATTCAGTCTCCCTCTCTGACTGGACCTCTGTTTAATTATTTACACTAACATGATTTGTCCATGAGGTGTATCGTTCTGCTGTCAAAGCTCAACAATATCCACTTCCTTTTACTTGACACATTACTTCTAGATTTTTATAACAGCAATAGTGCCAGTATGATAAAAAAATTTTCTGGACACATTTTGCTTGTTGCATATGAAAATTATTCTGAAATGTCAGAATTGCTCCCACTTGGTGCCAAGGCATCTTGTTTCTCAGTTTTGTGTTACTTTTTCTTACAGCTGGAAAGAGTTGAGCTGGTGAATAGAATTCCTCTGGTCCCACCAGTGAGTCCTAGATTAGGTGAGATTCAAAATATTTCTCTGAGGATTACTCCAGATATCGCAAATGGAGAAATTGGATTTACTAGCAATCATCCAATTATTCTTTCTGAGCCAGAAGATTCCCCTGCTACAGTGGTAAGTAAACCTTTTTATGTTGTCCCTTATCATGGAAAATTTATTTGGAGAAAGCAAAGTTGGTTACCTTTCAAATGCTACAATGAATTTAATGTGAAGAAAATCCTCCCTCTATGTTTATGCCTGATCCCAAACATTCTCTTGCTTTAAAAAATATAAGCAGAAAAGTGCTTAGAAAAATAAGCACTGAAATAATCTGTTGGTAATTATCAGAAAAGTAAGGTTGGCCTTTGGTATCCGTGCAAGCATCCAGTTAGCCATTGATACTCACACAACAAAGTATACTGTAGACAATTTTGATTTCTCTCACCAACTTGGAAGGTAGTCGTGTAAAGCAGGACTGACATCATAAAGTTCATGGAAGTGGCTGTGAGTCTTGTAGTTGACTGGCTTGCACATGAACATATAATTTGCTATCTGGGCACGTTTTCCAGCAGTTTTGCTTTTCAGGTTTCCGAGAACCCAAAGAAGCATTTCAGAAGCATTGCAATCCATCTGAGTGCTTTAGTTCCAGCTGGGGAAACTTTACAAAAATTTTTTTCCTACATTTTTGTTTTTTCCTTAGTTGTCTTTATTGAAATCTTCCCACACTTCCTGTATAGATAACTTTTAATTTTTCAAATTAAAACTGCTAATTACCTTAAACAGATTACATGATGAGACTGTACTATAATGACCAAGTAAAATTATGATAATTATATTTAAAATCTATTTTGTGTCTTGAAGAAGTGAGCACTGGTTAAATCAGTCACACAAAGCTTATTGTATTTATGATTGCTTAGTGATTTGTCCTATGAATAAGCTGTAAAACGTTTATTTTCTGTCTTCTCCATTGTCTAAATGTATAACTTTGGTAAATGATGAAAAATATTAGGTTTAGTATATATGTTCATTGAGATAACATCATTGAGTTCATAGGTGCTATACTTGATACACATAGGTATGAGTAAAAAGACAAGCTGAACATTTTGAGGCTTATAGTCGAATATTAATTTGCGAGGAAGTAATTGTTTCTGTATTTACTTTCACAAGTTGTAACAGTTTCATGTGCTTTGTAGGTTTCCATTGTATTGCATAGAGATGGGACTGATGGTCAAGCAACTGTGTTCTGGAGTTTGAAACCTTCTGGTCTTAATCAAAAAGCAGTAACACATGATGATATAAGTCCTTTTAATGGCTCCGTTGTGTTCTTACCTGGACAAAGTGATACTACAATCAACATTACTGTTAAAGCTGATGATATACCTGAAATGAATGAAACTGTTTTACTGACTTTGGACAGGTATTGTACCATAGTCTCTATTCATATGGATGAATTGTAATAATTTATATGTAAGGTATTGCATGCATTGTGTTGATAAATGCCTTGAGGAATGTTAGGCCCTTGATTCAGACTGTGTATGGGCTCTTCTTTTACTGGAGATAAATGTAAGAAACTATGTCATATTTATTACCTAATGACTTCTTCTTCTTTTTTTTTGATGGAAGTACTGTATGGATGCTTTTTAGAAAGTTCTTATTTCAGCTTTGATCATTTGTTATAGTTCTTGGTTTTAACAATTTTTTTTACAGAAATGGAATGCTTAGTGAGATATACTAAGTGAAAAGTAGAAAGCACTACAGAACTCTTTTTCTATCAAAAAAGGGTTTATATCTAGGTTGTCATTGAGGAATTAGATCAGCTTTTTATTTGTTAAGCTGTGTTCAGTATTGCTCGTTCTTGATAATTAGATACTTGCATCACAACTCTTAGCTTCAGAAATAGCCCAGAGTGACTATTACCACAGTCATCTGTTACAGAGATAGTAATGGTGTTTCTGAAGCCCAATGTTCTAGTCTCCCTTCTGCATTGGATCAGGATCATAGGATAGTCCCGGTTGGAATGAACCTCAGGAGATCCTATTATCTGCATTTGAACATTACTCAGAATGCTTTAATTAGTGCATATCCAGGAGCGTATTCCCTCTTTGAATTAGCCTACAACAACAGAATGTTGGCTGTATCTTCTGTCCTGATTCCAACAACCCAGTTATATATGTAGCTTAGAAATACCACCAGACTTGCTCTTCTACCTTCTGTTAATCTAAGGAACATTTTTCCAGTTTTGCTGGAAACATACCAATATTTGTTTCTAGGGATCTGCTAACAGCAACATCTGCATATGACACCCAGAACTTCCATAGTCTTTACTTTATGCATAAGAAGAAATCACAGGAAGTGTAAAGTAGCTCTTGGGAACTTCAACAGCAGATACTCATGGCAATTGCACACTATCAAACAGTAGGCAATCAGCTTCTCAAGCTGTTGCTGATTATTGGAAGATCCTGGTTTGGAAAGCCTGTTTTTTAAATGTTATTCTGCTGCAAAAGAAAGATGTTTTTCTATTGCAGGGTCGGCCTACCTCAGTAAAAGCTGGCTGAAAGATACATTTAGTGCAGAACATGTTACTTCATTCTACCATTACATTTAAAAAGCAAACGTGTTCAAGATGAAAACAAATAGATACTATTGTAAAGARTCCTCTACTTTTCTTCCTGCAGGTGAAACTGTTTGGTCTCAAGGAATTCATTAGAGTTTCTGGGATGAGGGGGGGAAACTAAGATTAGAAATGGTGATTCAAATTGTGAAGAAGTTACTTAAGGTGGCCAAGAATGCTAAGGGGAAGGGAAGGAAACAAATAATGTAGATAGAGGAAGTGGATAGTGTACAAGGGCAACTTTTTCAATTCTGACAGCAGTGCAGATGTATGAAATGACAGTATTCTACTATTTATTCTGGTCAGAGACCCTAGGCTGTGCCTTAAAAATGATGGCTATATTATGGATTGAACTGGCAGCTGGACAAATGAAACCACTGTTCTGCTTCTGCTATGTATGGTGGGGGTAGCAGGTTCTGCTGATCAAGAAGTGGCTGGTGAAAAGCATGCCAACAGTAAGCAGCTTTCCCACACTTGCCAAGGTTGGAGAGTGAAGTAAGAAACAGGTGGTCTGGCCTAGAAAAAGAAGTGAATGATGAAGAGAGAAAATTTAAACTTTTCTCTAGACTTGGCTAATATCCCTCAAGCCTACGGGTGAAATCTGGCAACTTTAACATTAGCACAAGCCAAGAATGAAATGACTGCAGAGATAATCTTTTTAGTGCTAGAGATGACTCTTCAAATCAAGATTGAAGGATACTGGCATGGTTATGTGTGTAAGCTTGCACTATTGCTTTCTGCATAGTTTCTAATCTCTGGATGAACAAAAGAGTTCAATTTCCAAGGCTGGCAGCCAGCACCTCACAGTAGTAGTGAATTAGAATGAAAACAAAGATGCACTGTGCTGTGGATGTTTTTGTACTGTTCTATAAATTGTAGCATCAGTCTGTAGGAAAATAGAGCATGTGAGAACTTTAAAGGAAGTGTAGACATGTGATATATAGATATAGATATAGATATATGTTATTAAGGCAGTTTACATTTTAAACAAGAGCTTTAATTGTATCCATATCTATAAAAGAAATTTTCAAGGCATTGTAAATAGTATTTTCCTTTCTTGCTCTATGGTCTCCCTCCATAGGCCATAGAAATTAAAAATAATTCCTAATTATGTCCACAAAATGGAGACCAATGTATAGCATGAAGAATATGCTTCCAAAGAAGACAGATGGGTAATAAAAAAGCAAGACAATCTTGTACCTGCTGAAGCTTCTTCGTATTTTTTTTTTTTTTTAGGAGCAGCTTCAGGTTGAATGCCTGCCCATATCTGAATAGGCCTGAATTGAGACCAAACATAAATAAAGCCAGATGTCTGTAGTGAAATCTGTATGACAAAGAAAAGGCCTTGGTCTTCTTGCTGAATGTAGGTGAAACAGGCCATGGAAATTGTGTGTATGCTTTGTGAAAGCATATATACATACTAGGGCTGTTCATTTTACCTGGTAAGCACAAATAGAAATCAGTTTAAAAAAATCTGATTGTTGTTCTTTCCTCCTGCACAATTCATCCTCTTAATGGCAGTTGTCATCCCTTCAGTTAAAACGCAGCTACACAGCTATTGATTTGGTGATTGGCATGACTGGAAGGGTAGAACCTCCAGGGCATGGGGGATTGGGGTAAGCCTGTGTTTGCACTCATATGTGGTGAGAATGAGACCTTGGGGATCTGGGAGACTCTTAAATAAGCAATATACTGATAAAGTCATTATAATTTGTGAAACTGATAGTGAATAAACAAATGACTGTCTAAACAGTCCTTATGCACTTATGTTTTCTGAGTCATGACTCATATGATTTAGGATACCAGAACAGATACATATGCATATGTACGTACACACACACACACACACACACGTTATGAGCTAAATCCTAATCTACTATATGTAATATAGCAAAACTGAAGCAGTATGAATTTTTGTTTAGGTCCAGTGACTTTTGTGGTCTGATACAAATTTCCACAGGCTGAAAATCTGTCCATGAATATATTTAGAAAATGATGAGGCTCTGAGTTATGAAGTGATTTTTAAAAATTGCAAGTACAAGATACAGTTTGACCATTTCATTGTGAAATATCTGGTAGTTTTTAACACTCTGTGTACAAGAGATTACTTCAATGCAAAACCTTAGCTAATCATAGAAGGCTCGTTCAAAGCCCCGCATACTGTCCAAGCACCTTAATTCAGGGCTCAAGTGAGATTTATGTGTTGTGGGTCGCCCTCTGCACTGGGATGCAAAGAAGCACTAATTTACCATCTAATGTTCCTGTTTTTTCTCCTAACTTGGTGATTTGTTTGTCCTGTGGCTAGTGTCTGCTTCAAAACTTACCTCTCTTACTAAAGCAAATTTACTATTAAGTAATATATTTGATGTTATATCAGTTATCTCTTTCAGTGCAAAAGGTTGAGTTTCTCTTCAAGGATTTGATCAGACTTTATTTTGAAAGGGAAAAAGTTGCTTGAAAGTAGTAKAATGTTGGAGTAGGTGCTACTGGATACCTACTGGTAGTTTTTACTACTTTTCAAAATATGACATCATACATCTCCTGCTATGAATAACAAAAATTAAAATAGCTTCCAAAATTAAATGTATTATGGGTTAAACCTGAAATGGAGGTGCTCCCTCTGGTAAGAAGCACTGTAGAATTTAAAATGTGGCAAATCCTACTTTAATACTGTTCTTTAGATCTAGGTCCTGCCACTAATTAAATCAGTAGATAATCCTGAAAAAATTAAAGATGGGGTGAGCATTGAGTACAAACCTAGGAAGCAAACTGAGCAACATTCCACAGGCAATTTGAATTCACCTTTTCTGAGATGCTGTGATAGAAAAGAAAGGTTTTTAAAGAAGTATGGTTTTAATAGGAATAGTAATACAGATTCACAGTTGCAATTCAGTTTCTCATGTGTCTTTCAAAAAGTGTCTTTCAAAGCTTTTTAAGATACAATTTCCCTAATCAGTCATTTTGCATTAAATTTGTCATATGGAAATTGCTTTTTCTATACCTGATCTTTGACAGAAAACATAGTTAAACACTGAAATTGCATCAGAAAAGCTGCTAGGGTTTATAGTCTGTGATCATATGGAACTTTATGTCCATAGATAACCATTGTGGGCATTCTGAATTGCCTTTTTTGTTCTTCTGTAAGAGCACCTAAAGGGCTGGTTTCACATACCGTAAGGACTGAAATAGGACTGAATTGGTTCAATGTGTTATATGGAGTTTGGAAGTAGGTACTTCCATGATAAAAGGATGGTACATGCACATTGCTGATAATACCTTGTTTGTGCACTATTCTTGAACGTTGTCAGAGCACAGTATGGACCAGCAGCCCCCTGCGCCAGGAGCGAGGGGGCTGGCAGGGCAGGACCTCACCAACCAGGCCCCATCCCACTTCCCCCAGTGAGGGAGCAGGGCAGGCAGGAGGGACAGGAGAGGGCAGCCCCAGTCCCGGGCATCAGGCAAACTTGTGGTGATGACTCCAAGGTCAAGCTGGGAACATTAGTCAGAATCAGGCCAGTGAGGGTAGCCAGGGTYGGAGACAGCCCTGCGAGGGCCAGGCTGGGCTGTCAGCCCATGGGTTAGGGTCCAGACCAGCAGGGCCCATGGCCAGACACAGGCCTGGCTGTGGCAGAGCTGCAGGTAGGCACACCTGCAGTGTAGGAACCCCTGAGGCTCTGGGCAGAGGGGGTGGGGTAGAGGCCCCAGGTGAGGCTGGTCAGGGCAGTTAAGGCATATTAGTGCATTTAGGGCCCTAACAGATGTAGACTGGTATTTTTGGTTCTCAATTAGAGTCTAAACGATGTGCTGAAAGCTTTAACTGGGTGTTTGAGCCATGTCTTATCAATATGCATAGGCTTAAATTTAAGTATGTGAATGCTATGCTGAACCAAAAGAAATACCGTTTTATTAAGTGGACAGAAATTTGTGGCACTGTAGTGTGAATAACGTAAAATTATTACCATGTAATTGTTCAAAACAGTGAAAAAAATCAGGATTTTTTTTTTCTAGAAAAAAGCAAATCTATGAGAACACTTAATAGTGAATGTTTCAAATGTACCTTCCTGATKTAGTTTCTCTCTCTTTTCTTAACCATGCTTCTTACTGATTTTTTTTAGTCTACTTTTACTAGGGATGTATACTCTGTTGCGAGAATTTATATGCGAGCAGCTCAGACTGTAGATATTTAGMGTTCTATTGTGTATGCCATCAGCTGTTCACTTAAAAGCTACTTGGAGTTGGAAATCTAAACCTAGGTGCTTCTATTCCATTTTTGCATAGGCTAATATATTAGTTCTTTGAAACATCTATTAAGTCAGAGCAGTGATAGAAATGGGACTTGGAAGGAGAAACCTCCTCAACAGTGGTTTTCTTTAATAGATGATGGGCTGAATCTTACTAGTTCCCTCGCTTTCTAAACTGAAAGTTCCCTAGCTTCCCATGCAACTATCACTATGAGTTTTTAAAAGTAGTAATCTATTCTCTGTCATTTCAAAGAACACCTGGAGGTGCAGACCTCATGATACCTTGTGACTGTTTTATCTGTGTTGCCCTCTGTGGATTTTTATGCTATTACCCATATGTATTACAAGACGCTATTAGAATCCAGCAGTACTCCTCAGTTCATCTTAACAGAGTTTTTTTGTCTTGGTTATATTTGGACTTATTCAGTGTAACTCTGTGAAGCTGAAAGGGATATTTCCCATGTGACCTTTCAGTTTCTGATGTATTATTGTGTCTTAAATACTGAAGCTTGGACACACATCTCGAAAACTTATCATGATTTATTTATATTCTGTGTTGTAAATTATATTACAAACAGCCCAGTGGTATAACTCTTAGTGTTACCAACTCTGGAATTTTCTCTTTCATCTTTTTATTGTATTTAAGGCATTGCTGTTTTTGGAATACTTTTGTGTATGTTTCTGAAGGAAGGGAGAATGTCAGTATATAGAGTATCTAAAATCTAGCCTCGCCAGAAAGCAATGACAAATTTCCACTAATTCAGATTCCCTATTTAAAAGACTGTGTCTGCAAATGTATTTACTTTATTTTCTCAAAATTTTGAGTGAATTCTTGTCTACAGTGAATCAGAATCTGTATTCCCTTTGACATTATTTGAGTCTGAATTTTACTTTCTAAATCTTGTGGTTATTTGTTTATGATATTTTGATATAAGATTCAAACTTCATATCAAATGTATCTATTTCAGATTAATAAAGCCAAAATGCCCTATTTCCATTGCAGAATAATGCTGTCTGTTCATCTGACTAGATGTGATAATTTTAAGTGCTTGACTAAAACTGAACCAATTAAAAGATTAGAAAATACTCTTTTGTGTATTTTACTTTGGTAATCTAATTAACTGAAAATTTGTCCTAAATAAGTTTTGATATGATTTCCTGCCAGAGTGGTTTTTGATATGTATCTATTACAACTTCCACTGTGTCTATCAATTTATGTCACTACTTTGGTGGATTTGTGAAACAATGTATCATAGGGGGCATGCAGGTTTCTTTTTTTTTTTAATTGGAGGTGCTAAGTAGTTACAAATGTGATTAAATAAAATTTACTCAGCTGCTGTGATTTGTGAGCATGTACAGAGCTTGGCAATAATCTAGCTCTTGGAGGAGGGTTTGGTAGGGAGTGCCTTGAATGGATCTTTACATGCTGAATTGGTCATGGGGTCATCTCCCCTAAATGGGAACTGCCAAACCTCTTGCTAGTATTTGTCAACAGGAAAATGTCAAGCAAGTAGGGTTCCCATAAAATGAACATTATTAGCTTTTGGAAAAGCAAAAAAGAGTTTTGCTTTATTATTATTCTTTTCTAAGATTAGTATTACTGAAATTTTGGCAAATTGCACTTCCATTCTTTTCCCCATTCCCTTTTTTTCTTTCTGTATTGACAGGGTAGAGACAGAAAGGTTTGTCGTGTACTTTGGGTAAGTGCAGTGAACTGTGTTTTGTCTTCAGTGAATCAACACTTTCTTTTAAAAGTGGTTGGTTTGGACAAAATCTGTCTTTATCACTTCTTTCCTCTTAGGCAATGCATGCTTCCCCTTTGGTGTTTCATTTGATGGCATGGGGTTCCGGCTTGAAGGCATTTCTTTATCTTGGATCCGTGAATGATAAAAGTTATGAATGCATGGCTCAGTATCTGATATTTGAGCATTTGATGCGACAGTGGATTATTTGTTTTAAATTGCCACAAACACTTTGCCTTGGCTAAATGATTGAACTGACTAGAGTTACACAAAAGAAGTTTTCTGTGGTCAAAAATGAGAAAAATTGTTTACTTTTTGAATAACCTACGTATATTTTATGTTATCATGTTATTGTTTACACTGATATATTTTTTTTAATATGCAACAAACATGGACAAGTTACGCTATTGAATAGATATTTGCTGCTTTTTATCTTGTATCCTGTTTTGTAGGCCTCACTATAGGACAGATGAATAAAAAGAGGGTTCTTTTTTCCTTTTTTTTTTTTAAGTTATTTATGGAATGTTCCTGGACACAATTCTGGACTTAATTTCACATATTAGACACAACAGATCACATAAAACATTTCTTTCTCCATAAAATAGTGCTTGGTGAAATCTAGGTGGTAGTACAGTAGAGGCAGAAAAGTATGCACAAATATGCAAGACCAAAATTTCTTTGAAAATATAAGGAGATGTACATGGGAGATGCAAAAGAATCAAATTACATGAAAAAACATGTAATAAACAACATCCAAACTGTCAATCTGAAAGTGCATTCTCAGTGCATCCTACAATAGTACTCTGTCTGGCATTTTTAATGTTATATGAAGCTTAAAACAGTGTCATTGAAAAATACTGCATCCGAGGAAGTAAATGTAAGAAATGTGCAAGGTTTTCTTCTGTTATCAGACATGGCCTGGTTTTGTCACTGAGTAAGGTCAAGATGAGTTTAGCAGTAGCCAAGGGAGAGAAATGCTCCACCAGGAGGAACACTATTTGGTCACATGTACTTAATGTCTGTGCCATTGAGATAGAGGGTTTGTCAGGAAGTAGGAAGAAGAGGGAATGGGTCTGATACAACTACACAGAGTAGGTTTAAGGCTTATTAGAGCCAGAGTAAAATCCTACAGGTGTTCTCTATATAATGCAGAATGGAGGTTAAGGCAAAGGTGAGGGTAAAATCCATAATGTTAAGGAGTGAATCTCTGCCTGTTTACATCAATGGTAAACTTCAGAGAGTAGAGTAAGATTGTAAATGTGTGATTATTAATGGAATATCAGATTATTTAAGTGATTTTTGGAATATCCCTTATGCTTTGATCCAAGTACAAATTAATAGTAAATTTATCTTTAACTTTTCTCTTGCACAATTCTCTTTCTTTTCCTGGGTGTTATGTGCATGTATGATTAAAAGAACAGAGCCACCAATTATAATAACTAAGCAGAAAACAAAGGTACTTCAGAAGCAAAATTCTTACAAATGGAAAAAATATTCTGATGCTTTGTCTTGTTTAATTTATTTTATTCTTTGCAGGTAGTCATTGGTTTTCATAATTTATTAACCAGATTCATTACTGTTTTGATATCCTTTGCATAGTTGTGGATTTGATTGCAAAACAAAATTGCCACACAAAAATAACTCTTTCCTTCCTTTTTCAGGGTCAGTGTAGAAAATCAAATACTGAAATCTGGGTTTACTAGTCGTGAAATTATTATTTTGGAAAATGATGATCCAGGAGGAGTGTTTGAATTTTCTTCTTCTTCCAGAGGTCCCTACAGTATCAAGGTAAGTATTTGAGTAATTTCTCTTAATCATTATGGACAACATAGTTTAGCAGAATGCTAGAAAAATGCTGGTTTTCTTTTTAACAGGAAGGGGAGTCTGTTGAACTGCAGATTGTTCGCTCTAGAGGAAGTCTTGTCAGACAGTTTCTACGCTACACTGTAGAGCCAAGAGACAATAATGAGTTTTATGGAAGCACAGGAATTCTGGAGTTCAAGCCTGGTGAAAGAGAGATCATAATTACTTTACTGACAAGGATGGATGGGATTCCAGAGGTAAAATTTAATACTTTCTCTCTTTAAATTGTGTTCACAGGCGTATTAGTTTGACAGTTCTTAAAATATAGATGGATTCATCTGTAAATATTAGCAGTTTTTCCTGTAACACTTCCAGGCTTTTTTTCATTATGTGTGAGAAAGAAATAGGGGAAGAATGATTAAAAGATCTATAAAATAGTCATGTACTACATGAAAGCATTATACATGTCATCAGTATAAATCAGGTCTTCTCAGGTTTGCCTGAATAATTCTATACTTTTTTTTTTTTTTTAATCCCAGAGAGATGCAGCATTTTGGGCACATTTCTGTCCTTAATGTTAGCTTTCTGCTCCTCTGTAGGCAGTTCCCTTTTCTGTGTATTGGCTGTTCTGGAATCCATCTGGAAGTTGGCAAGGGTGTGGTTCCACCACAGCATAAGCTAATAAAAATCATAGGTGATATGATCTTACGCTCTTTGTCACCTCTACATAAACATTCCCATGCCACTTTTGCATAAGCAGACAGAACTGATCTGTCAGAAACCTAACCTTGCAAACTACAGAAAACTTTTTAGRCAGGTTAATGATTTTGTCATAAGACCAGATGATCATCAGTCCTGGACTGAAGGATGGGTGGAGGATCCTCTGACCAGGAAATGAAGAGATCACAGCAACCCTAATTTAAATTGTCATAGGCTGCTGTAGAACTTCAAGCTTCTTTTCTCTACACACTCTGCAGGGAAGGGATGTAAAAAGAGTCTGAATTCCACTACAGAAGCCAGGTACATAAATTAAGCAAGTACAAGTTGGACACTAAAGCACCAAGTTCTTTATTAGATCTAGCCTTTAGTTCTTCGTCTTTATGTTGAGGTAAAAGTATTTCTCTGCTTTACATGAGTATTATGAGACTAGCTGCATCATACTGGCTGAGATTCTCAGTTAAAAACATCAGAATTGTTGTCAGGATTAAAAGAGGAAAAAGGTCCATTTATCTAATACTCTCTCCCAAAGTGGCCAAAGGCAGATAGTTAGAAAAAAGTGTATGAACAAGACAAGTATATAATGCCTTTTCTTCAGAATGCCTTCCCAGGGTCCAATGATCTGCAGTCCAGAAAATGTCCTGAACAAGAGGCGGTGTCTTTGTGTTTACTAATCCTCAGTGGATTTTTCTTTTGTGAATTGATACAATTATGTTTTAAACCCCCATAACTTTTAGCGTCTGTAACATTCTGTAGTATAGAATTCCATTGTTTAATTGTATTTTGTGTGAAGAACCACTTCCACTTTTTTTTTTTTTTTTTTTTAGTAGTAGCCAGCTGCTGCTAATTTCACTCAGTGCTCCCCAGTTCAGCTCAGTGGTGGCCTTATAAATATGTAGATTCAATCCTTTTTTTAATGTTCCCTGAAGCATTACCTGGGATAGATTTCCTGGAAATATATGAAGCACAAAGTCCCATAGATTAATAAAGCAAATTGATACATTGTTTCTAAATCATTATTCTGTCAATGGTTTTAAAATCTTTGTTTTCTCTGTTACAAAGCAAGTGATCAAAAATGTTAATAAATCTTAGGGAACTAACATCTTTTGAGGAATATTACAAATATATTTGTATTAATGAATTGATGTGATTCTAAGTTAAGTAAGTACGCATCAAAAGTCTTTGCTTATAGTAATGCTTGATTTTTGGAGCAAATGGTTGTGCTATCAAAGACAGAAAGTTTGAATAATGTCTTTTGTCTTATGGGAATGTACAAATGCACTGTGCATGTAGAAGTTATGCTGAAAGCATATGATTTCCTCTTCTTTAAATTTGTTTCTCTTTCTGCCTGGTTAGTGCCTATGGACTACAATCCATTTTCTTTATGATGTGAACTTTGAGTGTGTGTTCTTATTCTGACCAAGTTTCCCTTTTCTAGCTGGATGAGGTCTATTGTTTGGTACTCAGTGGCTACAGTGAAATGCCTGGCAAACTGGGGAATGCCACAAGGGTCAGTATAACCATTCTGAAGAATGATGATCCGCATGGTATAATTCAGTTTCTGCCTGATGGACTAACAGTAACAATAAAGGAAAGTAAAGGAGAAATCATCTATGCTGGTAATTCTTTTTTGTTAAAGTTACTGCTATATCCATTCTTAACATAAAGTGCATGTAACTTTTTAGTTAAGTATTTCTAGGTTCTAAATAATTAGACTTATGTATCTGTCCTACTGGAAAAGTATTTATGTAATTGTACAGTTAAGGCTTAAATATATGAAGTAATGTTTTGTGCAAAATTTGGTTGTCCTCAACTTCTATAGGAGTTACAAAAGTTGAAAGTGCACAGGATTTTGCAAATTAGATTTTAAGAGTAGAGGTAAACCTTCTGACTACCTGCTTTTTGTTTTTTTAAATGATATCAGTCATGGGCAAATTTGAACGGATTTAATAATGGGTATCCTTTCGTGTAATGCTCTCACATATTATTGGTTTTGCCAGTAATGAATTTGCTTATTATTTTCTTTCTTTTTTCTTTGTTTCAGCTTTGCTAACTTTTCTCTTTTTGTTTTCTGTTGTTCTGAGGATGCATGTTGACTGTGTATGTTTGCATTTTGTAGCAGCTTACAGAGTTGTAAGAAACAAAGGAAACTATGGCAACATTAGCGTGTCTTGGGTTGTTGATCCAGCATGTACCAATGACATCTATCCAGAACAAGGGACTATTTTCTTTGATAACCTGGAGTTTTCAAAAAATATCACTGTTTACTCACTGCCAGATGAGGTAAATATTTTTATGGCATTTTGATGTGGAATATGGGACAAAGAGTAAGTGCCAAAACAATAAAATTTAAGGAGAAGGAATGAATGTCTGTTTCTGAAGAAGCTGATAAGTACTTGTAGGGAAAATAAAAATAGGTGGATATAATTGAGATTACTTAAATCATAAAACAATTTCAGAGGCTGTGCATGCCTCTAAACAAAAAAGTTAGAAGCTGAAAATAATTATAATATAGTTAAATTTAAAGATAGAAAAGTTCATTTGAACACAACTCATGTCCTGATAGCTGAAATCTTACCTTCAATCTTATATGTTGTTATATATTAAGTGGTATAATAAAGACTGAGAATAGCTAATAATGAATAAATAAAGCTGTAAAAATAAATTCCATGTATCAGAAGCAGAAAGCTGCAAGATAACTTTTGCGCCATCTGTACCACCGTGGAAATTAAGGAAATTATTTACAAGGATTTTAGATTGATGATGATTTATTTATAGCTATATGAACTATCATTTGTCATCCCCCTTGACACACTTAAGGATCAATGAATAAAAACCATCACTCCGAAATCTCTGGCTTGTTAACCCTGTCAGCTGTTCGTTTTAATTTCTTCACTATTTGCATGAAAGAAATTTACTTTGTATTGCTTTCTCTTTTAGCTACCTGAAGAGATGGAAATATTCATCATCAGCTTATTCAATGCTACTGGTGGAGCCAGGCTGGGCAATATAACGAGTGCAATTTTACAAATTGCAAGGAATGATGACCCCATTTATTTTGCAGGTTAGATTTTACTGTTTTTTACTGTTTTTTACAGGTAAAATATGTTTACTACTCAAAACATCATCACAGGCCAGATCACTGAGAAATCTTTATCCCAATGGAGCTAGTACAAAATTTCCGTGTTTTTGTTGTGTTGAATTTGTATTTGTTTCCTTCAGAACCTCCGCTTAGTTCATTTTATGATTCCCTTTGTTGATGTCGAGATTGGTTAGGTGGCTAGCTACATGAATATTCTCTTGTACCTGCAAATATTTCAATAACCCTTACCAAATATGCCTTCTGTTTCACTGAGGCATCCTCCAGGAAGATTAATCAAATGCGTCAAATGTAAGGAGCTCAGACTTGAACTTAGATAGATGTGTTGCTTGTGTGTTTTCAGAACCTCTGACAGTGAGGGTTCAAGAAGGAAGTGTTGCAAACTTTACAGTCCTAAGGAATGGATCTGCTGATATTGCTATTGCAGTCCAGTATATTACTCTTAATGGAGATGCAGTAGCTGAAGAGGGAGACTTTGTTCCCAGTGGAAGAAGCAGCATCCTTTTGTTTGATGTTGGAGAAAGAGAGCAGAACTTATCTGTATATATTAATGATGATGATGTCCCTGAAACAGATGAAACATTTTATATCATCCTTTTGAATTCTACAGGTAAAAGTAATGATTTCATTCAGGTGTAGTAACTGTCACCTTGTTTTGCTGCAATTTCTTATCTGTTTGGCCTTATCATAAAGTAATATATTTTTGACAAGTATTAAATGAATAAGATTTGCATCAACATTTCTATACAAACACTGTACACAGCATGTTTAAATTTKCATCTTGAATTGTTTACTTGGAAGCAAAAATCAGGAGATATTGCTGAGACCTTTTCTGCAGAAATAACTAGAGTGAGAGTCTCTTTTCAAATGTAAACGCTCCAAATTAGATGGGATTTTGACTTGACTACAAAAACACAGGTCTAAAGAATTTCAGTAATGCAACAGTCTTCGGGAAGGAGGGGTTCTTTTGGATTTTTTGGTTCTCCAGGGTATACTGGGCAACTACCTGATTTTTATAATAACAAACTTGGAACTGCCTTGTTTTGCAGAAAGGACATATAAACTGGTGTCTGCTTTTTTTCTATAGTAGTGAAATGCATACTTTTTTTATTCTTTAACCTGTCATTATAGTTTTATAAGGCCTTATCTAAACAGAAACATGCATTAGAAGTTACCCAGTGGACCTTAGAAATAATGCTGTCTTTATGTATTTTTTTAGCGTTCTCACGTAATAAAAAATGATGCAAAACTGTACAGTGTACTTCTTCCTATTTGTGAAATAGGTGTCATGGAATAAACCATGACTGTTGGGTAATATTGATAAGAAAATATAAATGAAGTATAAGAAATACTTAAGTTTCCCTGTGCTTACTTGGTTAATAAGCACCCCCATCTCAAAAACTAAAGATTTAGTGGGAGAGTCATTTGAATTTTATTAGCAAGTTTTAATGATTTACCACTCTTCAGCTGTAATTTATGATTCTGTAGCTGAGTGGTAATAACAGGCTGTGAATGTATTGCAAGTCTTTGCAATGCAAAGCAAAACTAATTTGAATAAGCCATCAAAAGAATAACTAACTTGAAGAGCTTGAACTTAATAAAACAAAGGCAAAATCTCAAATAACCATCAGACTATACCTTTCATTAGACTTTGTGACAGACTCGGAAGGTGGAATAACTACCAGGGACTCAGTTCAAGATTAGGAAACATAACATTAGATTTCTTCATTTAGGTATCTACAAGCATGTTAAATGTCTTAGCTCTCATTACAGTCTATGGTGATCTAATCCTTACAGTCAGTGGAGGCTATAGAGTGGTTTAGGTCATGCTGAAGTAGATGCCTAGTGGCTGGTATATGAATTGTTCACAACGCTCTGTTGATCTTGAACTGAACCCTGCCATTAATGATTGGAAGTAGGCAGCCAGAAGATGACAGGAAAATTTAAGCAATTATCTGAAGACTGAGCAGCTAGTCCGTTTCTCTAGCTCCACTGGCGTTCGATGTGGTGCCCAAGTCTCTTAAAGAACACCATTTTATTCTTTTATGTAAAACTTAGGTAAGGGATTAGACAAAGTCATTCTTCTCCATAATTTTTTTCTTCTGTGATCTCTTTCCACTTCACTTTCTGCAGGGTCTACTGCTAGTATCTCTTACCATTTTGTAGGGAACATATGATCACTTTTCTTCTGGCACACTGGTCCTACAAGAATGGTTAATCATGGTCTTCCTTGCCTCTGAAAGGAGGATTGTATTGTTATGCAGCTCTTCTGGAATCACTAAGAATACGAAGTATTTCTATACAAGTTCCTGAAAGGAAAAAGCTGATTTTGTTTCTATGATCTGTTACGTATATTGGTCTTGATTGGTACAGTCCTTTTCCAGGTTTAGAAAATTACATTGGGACTGTTGTCCTAGATGATCTCTAAAGGTCTCTTCCTGCCTCAGCTGTTCTGCAATTCTGAACCTCAGGGAAAATACAGATATAAGTATGTGAAGTTAAAGCATAAAACAGTGTGTTTAATTTGGAACAAAAGCTAGTCTAACACTCTTAAACTTAGTGAAAAATGGGACAGGTGTGGAAACAATGTACATCTGTAGAACTAGGAAGGATGTTAATCTTAACATCCCTGCTGTGTTAAGCTGTGCACAGAGATCCTGCTAGCTTCACCTCTACTTCACAGGCATCATATATTTTTTTCCTTTCAGACATGCTGTGATACGGGTATGAGTAAACTTTTAGATGTTGTTCTTAGCTTGTATTTAGCGTAAATGCAGTGTTTCTGCTCCAGATCTAAAGGAGGGCTGGGGTCTCTGAAAATGTCTTATTCTTTTGACTTGACCAATTGGTCAAACACAAAATATTTCCCTCTCATACAACCATTTCTACTAGCCAGGAACTATATGAAAGAATAGTGCTATTTTCATTAAATCAGAATCACACCCTCTCTCTTCATCTCATATATATTTTTGCTGCAAATCCTATGTCTTGCTCTCTGGATGATATAGTATTTAATATGTATTTTTTACTCTGAATTGTCTGTTACTGAATATCTCAAATATTGGTTTTCATTTATTATTATTTTACACCTGTGCATTTATTTGTTTGCATAAACAATACTTGGTGTGAGAAGAAAACACTCTTGGTTTTAGAGTTACTTCCATTTCTGCTTCCAATTTTAATATAAATAATCACCCTCTTTTTAGGAGACACTGTAATCTTTGAGACTGGAATGGCTACAGTTATTATTGAAGCAAACGATGATCCTAATGGAATTTTCTCCTTGGAACCTATAGACAAGCCAGTGGAAGAAGGCAAAAGTAACATTTTTTTGTAAGTAAGTTTTAAATAATATCTCTGCATTTTTTTGGAACTGTAGCATGGGTAATATTTTGATCTAATCTTATACAAGTTTGCATTCATAGAAATGCATTATGAAAAAATAACTTTTACTAAATTTTGGATTAAATGATTTTTAAAGATATTGAAGACATCAAATGTTATATTAAGCAGACTGTACAAATTAAAATGTATCCAGAAACTCATGTTAAAATATAAATAGACTAATGGAGAAATAAAAAAAACTACTCAAAAATGGATTTTTGCACTTTACTTTGAAAACTTTCCTTGAAAGTAGCCAGTATTACTATATAATTTCTGTTCATCTTTGAGAAAAGAGGATATTAATTCATTGTAGTGTTTTTTTTAAATATTATAGATTTGTTTTTGCTATGCTGTTTTTGCCTTTTCCCCTCCTTTATCATTTTATTTGCGGGAAGAATGATGATTTGAAGTAAATATATTTATATACAGGTGCATTATGGAAGCACAGGATACCAAGGTCACCAACATTTGAGGACCTTGCTCAATCCTTGTTGATGAAATGTGTTTGCTAGGAAGCTGTCTCTTCCACACTGTCACTACTTTAACTACTATTTAGTATTTAAAAAAAAAAAAAAAAAAGTCACAGTACCATATAACCTAATCACTGAAAATACCTGTGGTAGCACAGAGTTTTATAGGAAGTAATTCAAGTTACTGCCAAAGTACAACACATCTGGGTTAGACTGCCCTGGTTAATGTCAAAGAAGAAAAACCTACACTAATTTAGCTGCACTAATTCTTTTACCTGACTAGATCTCTTTGCATGGCATTTCATTTCACCATGTAAACTGACAAAAGCAAAATTCTTATATGTAAAGTACACTTAGTTAATAAAGGCACTATAAGTAGATGCTTCACTTTTTATTTGTAGTGCCTTTTGAAAGTTCATGAAGCTGTTACCAGGCAGCTAAACAAAAAAGACAATCTTGTTTTACTTGACTTCATTCTTAATCTGGAATAACCATGGATTCTGCAAGATATAGAACATAACCCTAATTTAATACCAATATAAGAAAGAGTTTAAAGAGGATTGATGACAAAGGGAGAAATATTTATGATTAAATGTAGACAACTGCCTTCCATGTCTAATGGTAGTTGACTACATTAAAAATTAATGTTAACCTGATGAACTACTGTACATTCACATACATTATTTCTATAATAGAAGCACAAGGCAAACTGATGAGTAGCTTAACAGTACTACTTTGCACAGTTCTGCATAAATTACTTCTTTTTAAGGTATGTGTCCTCTACACGGGAGTAGAATTATACTGTGAAACTGTAGGCCTTCAAAGCAGGCTGGTAGTATTTATTTGTATTTATTTAGAACACTATATATTAATTTTCACTGTAAGGAAGATTACTGCCTTCGTGTCTTCCCTTTCTATTGAATGTTGAAGCATACCTGCCATGAAGTTCACTCTTTCTAAATCACTGAACAGGGTTGTGAGACATAGAGGACACTTTGGCAATGTTTCTTTGACCTGGCAGCTGTTTGAAAATGACTCAGCACTGAAGCCAGGAGAAGAGTTCTATGAAACTTATGGAACTGTGTGCTTCATTGATGGTGAAGGATCAAAGCCAATAACACTTCATGCTATTTCGGATAGGATTCCTGAATTCAATGAATTTTATATTCTAAAGTTGGTGAATGCTTCAGGTAATGTCTTCCGTATAACCCTTTCCTTCATATCTGGTAGAAAAGAATTATGTTTGATCAATAAAAAGAAATCAACCCTGGAAGTAGCTTTTCCTTGAATTATGTCTTGATATCCTATACTTTTTTAGATTTTATTTTTCTTTTAATTTAGATATATGAAAACAGTAACTCAGTTCCCAGATTACTATTCTTAGATATATAAGCTGGTCTGACCTCTATAAAGGATGCCTCTTGGTGATTTTGAAAATGCAGGTCTTTAGAGGAAGGGAAAATAAAGATATTAAAGGCTGTGCATGCCTACCATAAAGAAGGTCAGTTTTGTTTTTGTTTTTTTCTGGAGAAGGTAGAACACTTACAATTACCACTTCATGCTACTTAAAATACAACTTCAAATTGCTACTGAGCAGAGCTCCTAATCTCCTGGATGCATTCCATTGAGTACTACTTAAGATTTCTGTGCCCAGGTGGAAGTGAAAATGTGTGTTGACCTTTCATGTGACTGAAATGGACCTTTCATGTGACTGAAATGTATATAGTTGTAAAAAAGATTTGCTACTTATAATAGCATCTTTGTTCTTTGAACATGGTGGTCTACACTCACATCATTATCTTCATGTCATGAATTCTGCTGTGCAGAAGTAGATGACTAATGACAGGACTTGGGAGCAGTTTTAATACACAATTAGTTACTAAATTTGCAAGGTATTTTTACTTGTGTTTCAGAGGCAATGGGCCAGATTTTGTCATTACATATTAGTATAAATCTTGGGGTGAAATGAGAACTGAATTTGACCCCGTAGGTTACCTTTGTTTCATATGATAAACGTATCTCGTTGGCTAATTCAGAAAAATTGGAGATAATCTTGTCTTAGGTGAAAGAGAACTGTATGTTTTGTAGCTGATGTGCAACATCTGTCTTTGTTTTCTATTAAAATTATGCCATTGTGGTGTGTTAAACATAATCCGGTTAAATTATGTTATTTTAACATTAAGGCATTTTCTAAGAGTTCAGAGGATCTTAAGACAATATTTTTGAGCCTCCTTAGAAACATATTTTATTAAGCATTTTGAAGTACTTAGTAACTTTTTTCACATTGTGTTGTTTTAAAACAAGTCATTAACTTTTATTCTAATTTTCATTATATAGGTGGGTCTCCTGGTCCTGGTGGTCACTTATCTGAAACCAGCCTTACTGTAACTGTGATGATCCCATTCAATGATGACCCTTTTGGAGTCTTTGTTATAGATCCAGAGAGCCAGGACAGAGAGATAGCGGAAGATGTTCTTTCTGAAGATGATCTTTCCTGTATTACAAACTTCACCATCTGGAGACAACAAGGCACCTTTGGAGTTGTCCGGTTAGGTTGGGAAATACTTTCTAGTGCATTCCAAGCTGGACTGCCATCAATGGTAGATTTCTTGTTGCTTGGATCATTTCCAAGTTCAGTACAATCACAGCCCCACTTGAGGCGCCATCACAGTGGAACAGATGCTTTGTATTTCAGTGGAAAAGAGGATGCATTTGGGATTATTGGTCCTGAGTACCTGTACAGCGGCAATAATGCAGTAACTAACTTTACGTTTTCAGCGTGGTTAATTCCTAACTCCAGTACTGATGGTTATATAGTTGAAAAGGATAATGATAATGGGATCTTATATTATGGTGTGAAAATCCAAACAAATGATTCCCACGTTTCTGTAATGCTTCATTATACAGCATTAGGATCCAATATGACATATATGGTTAAAACAGTGATCATGAAATACCTGGATGAAAATACTTGGCTTCACCTTCTGATCACTCTGGATGAAAGTATAATTGAATTTTACATTGATGGAAACCCAGTTCTGGGAGGGATGAAGAGCCTTCAAGGAGAAGCAATTGCTGATGGTGAGCTAAAAGTCTTCGTCATTTTTCTCTATATGTAAAATTCTGAAACATGAAGAAGAGTCTAGCATCTTGAAAGGTGAATGCATTGTATTGAAACAAACTATTATATCTGATTAGTTAGTTGAAGAGAATGGATTAAATTTTCATTGAGGTTTTTCAAAAAGCATATGGTAAGTATAGCTCTGGAAGTTCCAAAAAAGTCAAAACTGTAACAGAGCTTGAACTGTAACAATTTGAGAATAAAACTGTATTATATTACAAGTAAACCAGTATCTTGTAACCAATAGAACTTTTGCAAAGTGTAGCTTTATTAAGTGTGTGTATACATGATATATCAAAATTATGCCTAAAGGTTTACTTGTGTTCCAAGGAATGTTAGTATGTGTACTTAAGTTTATCTAAATGGCTATATGCAGTTGTGCCAAACTTCATAGATTTTAGTTAGAAATAACCATTATAGTCATTCTTTCTGAACTAGCATAGCAGTGATCAGAGAAGTACCATAACAATTTCTTTATAAAGTCAAATAGTATGTGGTTGAAATATGCTTGTACTTACTCTCCTTTGCAGTTTCCCTCCCTTCCACTTGCCCCCCCCCCCCCCCCCCCCTTGGAAATAGTCTTTGTCCTTTTTCCTTTCTTTCTCTTGCTGTCAGTTTCACGTATTTTCTTGGTTAGGGAGACGCAGTTAATGACTGCCAAATTCTTGAATACAAGCTGATTGCTCCTCTTTTGTAATCAAAGAAGGAGAATTAAATGGGTATAGTCATGTTAAATACATACACCTGTATGTGTGTAGAGAGAGAGAGAGGATAGAGAGAGGACTTCATTAATTGTACAGTGTGGTATTTTATTTCTGCTTGTAAGTTTCTGGTGGTTGAAATCTGAGAAATAAATTTGCCCTCTATAACATGGTATTGCTTCTGCAATTAATAATTTCCATTAGATTTGCAGTACTATAGCTGAGAAAGGACTTTTTTTCCCCTCTCAGTTTCTAAAACAGACCTGTGAGATGCAGTAATGCTTTTGTTGCTAGAAGGAAATGTCTGGGTCATTGTAACTTTTCTGTATTAGTGGAGATGGCATATGTCTCTATGGAGATACTGCAAGTGTAAAGTAAGGATTTCTTCTCTCTCCATTTAATATTGGATGATGCCTACTACAACACAGTGATGAACATAGTGGCCCAGTTTTTCTCACCGCTCTTCCCTGTGCCCTGGGGCTATTACCAATTGCTGTGGTTGGTCATCTCTAAAACTGCTACTCAGTATCATATGTATGTCAGGGCACTGGAAAAGCACAATTGTTTCTGAAAAACAATGGGAAACAACTGAAGAGAGGAAAGATGTATTAGCTTACTAGGAGTGACTATGAGCTACCAGCTTAGTATGTTTGTGACAAAGGCAGCTGTGACCCTAGGATTTGTTKAATTGGGTAGTTCATTGAAGATGGAGAAATATTAATGCTGTTGTAAAAAGCATTGGAATTTGATGTATGTTCCCAAAGCGTGAGAGCTGAAACAGATGACCAGAAGGCCTAATTTAATGGTGATGAGAATGGATCAGCTACCCTGGAAGAGAAAGACAAAATGAGAGTTGTTTAGCAAAACAAAGGCCAAGAGGAGTTACAGTTGTGCTCTGTAGATCTATGTTGGAAAGAGAGAGGTTTCTAAGTCTCAGAAAAATGAGTAATGGTGACAATGTGCTGATAGAAGTAATGGGATGAAAAACCTAAACAGTTTAAGCTGGAATTGTTCAGCCTATGATGATCTACCTGTAACACTAAAAGACTAGGCTCAATGAACTGCCTGATTTCACATTCCAAGATCAGTATGATTCCTGTTGATTTTAACTATAGCTATTCAGTTGCAAACTTCTATTACTTTGAGGAAATGCAATAACATGAGAAAAATTATAATTTCCTTCTCAGGTCCAGGAATACTGAGAGTTGGAGCAGGAATCAATGGGAGCAGTAGATACACAGGACTAATGCAGGATGTAAGGCTTTATGAGCGTAAGTTGACACAAGCAGAGATCTATGAACTTCATGCAACTCCTGCAAAAAGTGATGTACACCCTGTCTCTGGGTATTTGGAGTATCGGCAAGGAGAGACCAATAAATCATTCATTGTGTCTGCAAGAGATGACAAAGAAGAAGAAGGAGAAGAATTATTCATACTCAAGCTGGTTTCTGTGCATGGTGGGGCTCGAATTCCACAAGAAAATACGACAGCAAGATTAAGAATACAGAAAAGTGATAATGCTAATGGTTTGTTTGGTTTCACTGGAGCATGTATCCCTGAGGTAAGACAGTCATAAGGAAAGCTGTAGATGAAGTTTCAGACACAGTGAATTCTGTGCAAGACTGACTGAGCTGCACAAGACCTTGATTTCACATTGTTACTTTCTGTGGTTAAGCAAAATGTTCCTAATATTTCGAAATAAGTAATTTATTGTTAAAACTGTCTCAGTCGTGCTGGCATCTACTATATCATTTTAAAAAGTTCCATTAAGTTACTTATATATATATATTTTTAAAATACAAATATATAATTCAAACTGTAGACTAAGGCATAAGTTGTCTAGAAGAATTTTTTTTTTACTACTTTCACATCTGAGACTGAGTTATTAATGAAAATATATGATTTCATTCTCATTTTTGGACAATGGATTATTACAAAGATTTTTTAGTTTTCTATGTAAAATGCTGTATATGGAAGAACTTCACAAAAAGTAATGCACTAACAACGTGTTGTATTTTTTCACATTAGACTGCTGTCATAAACCACAGGATAAATTGAATATGTTAGGTATGAACTTGGTTGGTATTAGCTGTATTTTTTATAGATGAAATTTTTCTTTCGTTGTCGCTTTTCTATATGCAGTTTATTAACTTTCTGCTCTATTGGCAGGACTGAAAAAATATAATTTACTTTTTTATAAATTGTATGGTGGAGAAACATGATACCTGTTTCCATTGGAATTGGATTATTTTGGAAAACAAATTCAAACATATTTTTCAGTTTGGGAATTCTTGTGACCTTTTAATTACATTCTTTCTAATCAAAGTACTTCTGTTGTGTTTGAAAATTACCATTTTGCCTGAGTGATATTAGCTTTCAATTTGGTTCTGTTTGCTTTTTAACTGCCTACCATATGCTCTGATAATAGATTCCTTCAGGTTGAAGTGCCACTGATACAGTGTGATGCCACAGATCATCGACCAACCATGCAACACAATTAAAAATGAATAGGGCATGTTAATTGTTTTGCACTTACCTTACATCTGTTTCACCAGGGATCTATTAGAGCTCTTAATAGTGTTGCAGACACACTGCATTCTTTTACCACAAGTTTAATTGGTTTATGTGCATATCTGTCTACTAGGGAGGTAAAGTCAAATGTAGTATCTACACTGTGTTAAACAGCAGCTCTGAAATAATCTAATGCATGCAGGTAGCTTTAACCCTTTTGGAAATTATGTTTTTCAGCAAAAAGTATTTTCTATTTTAGTTCTATATTCATTACTTTCTAAAATATATGGTCAGTACCAATACATACTTTGTTCCAAAGATGTGAAATTGTTGCTATGCACGGCATGTTCTCTACAAAGACATAGAATTGTGAAGAGGACTGCAGTACAGAAAACTTTTTCACAGTTTTTCCTGAACAATGATAGTTTAATAGTTTCATTTTAATGCATCTAGTTTTCTCCATAGCGTTTCTGATTGAGGCAAGGGAGAATCCAAATTTCTTTTTAAATTACCGTTAAGGAAAATGAAAATAATTGTCATTAATGTAGAGCGTAGTTTCAGTTGCTTTTGACATGTCCATTGCAAGTGTATTGATTCTACCTCTAACGTAGTTTTGGGGGAGAAGATAATGYGGCCAAAACAAACTGCTGTGTAATATTATTTGCTCTCTTAATAGTCCTTAGGGAGATACTAGAAGCTGTTGCAAATTCCGCTAAGACTATTCCTGACCATCATCATCAAGGACAGTTTCATTGTTCTACCACTCTGAAAGTGCTGAAAGTAACATGACAACAATTTTTTACCGGAACACTTATGTGACATTAGAGAATTCCATACTTTGCATTTATTGTCTTCATTTACTTGAAATGTGTGTTACTGTCAGATTTCTTGCTTTCTTCCAGGCTTCTGACGAAGGTTCCACTATATCCTGTGTTGTGGAGCGTACAAGGGGAGCCCTAGACTATGTGTATATAAATTACATTATCTCGCAGGTTGATTCCACTGGCATTAATTACTCTGTTACCGATTTTTCTAACAGCAGTGGCACTATCACATTCCTTCCTTGGCAGAGATCAGAGGTAAACCCTACCTTCCTATTAATTATTCATCTAGTCCTTTGCAAACATGCTGGAAAATACCTTCTGAGGGTACTTGACTGTTCCTTATAACCAGGGAGTGTTTACTTCACATGGCTTTTGTTATAATTTTGCAGGACTTCTTGGCATTCCTGACAACTAGCTAGTGATACGCTAGATGCTTATAGATATGTGTATACCTCTATACAGGTGTCACCATGCCTGTGTGTATGTTTGAATGCACATAATATATTAGACATTTGTGTGTCCATATATCATGTGTCTATATGTAGAAAATAAAAACTAGATTTATATATGTATGTATTGTAAAGCATAGGTAGTCCTGGGCTGAAATAATGGATTCAGCCACTTTTGAAATTGAAAAGTGATTGGGTTTTTATCTGATTTTCTTAACTCAAACACATCTCCACATCAATTGAATGGATAGCAGTAATGTGCACTGCTGAAGTCAGGTGTCATGCACCTGCTGTCGCCCATGTTTTGTCTCCTTTTGCTTAGTCTGTTTCTGTGAATTCCCATGCTGACATAGCACGGAAGTTTTACATTCATTTGAAGAAGTGGTGTGGTGGGACCACAATATTATGGAAAGTTCATGTAGATTTTCTGTTGCTGTTCATATCATAATCATGATATGCTGTTCATATCATAATCATGATTCATATATCATATATATGTTTTATATATATATATATCACTCTGCTGAAGTCAGTAGAGACTGAAACTCACTGAAGCCAAACTGATGTTTGTGACCTACTCATTCTCATGCCTCTGAATATAATTAACTACATAAGCTTTTTGTTCTATATATTTGTCTGACCATATCACAACATATAGAAACATCTAGAAAGCTGGAATTATCTGAGGTGATGCCATTAGTTTGTACAGAGGTAGTTTTATATTAAGTAGTATGACCTGAAATCTCAAGTGTCAGGTGATAGAAACAAGCTTAATTTACTTGTTCTCTAAATTGGAATAATTACTATAATGTCTCTTCAGGAGCACAGTTTCTTCAAGACTTTGAGATCTGCCAGGTATTTCCCTTTCAACACACATTAAACTATGCTTATTTTAAAATATGAAAATAAATATTTGCATGTTTATACACACACACACGCACATATACATATACATGTGCACGTACATATATTTTATATATATATATATGGAATTTGAAACATTTCAGAAAATATACCTTCTGTTTCTGATAGCTTGGTAACATTTTGGTTTTTGAAACAAATATTCTAAATGTAAAATATTATCCTAGAAGTTAGGTTAACTTACCTGAAAAGCAAAAATGCTGTCTGTACTACTTTAAGAACTGCACAGCAAATACACCCAACTGGCTAATCAAAGAATTCGGTGAGTTAGGTAGGATCACAAAACTCAGTGATAAATGTTGCATGCTTTGATCTCTCCATGACTTGGTCCCATCCTAGGTGTTAAATTTGTATGTGATTGATGATGACGTTCCAGAACTAAATGAATATTTCCGGGTGACACTAGTTTCTGCAGTTTCTGGAGATGGAAAACTAGGTTCAACTCCTACCAGTGGAGCAAGTATAGATCCAGAAAAGGAAACTACTGATATCAGCATCAAAGCCAGTGACCACCCATATGGTAACAATGATGAAAAAGATACAATGTTGTTCCAGATAATTGTATAGTTTTAGCTCAACAGATAAAAACTTTGCATAGCCTTGATGGTTGAGGAAGCAATGCTAAGCATGCCACTCATATATAAATAATGAATGAATCTCAAGTTAAATAAGAGTGAATGCTGAGTTACTTGTTCTTGAGAATTTTACAAAAAGGCCTTGCAGCTGCTCTAACCAAACAGATGATGATTCCCTTGTGGGAGCAAATAACGATTGCATGTGGTTGATCCTGCGCAAGTCTCTATCAGATGAGACCATTTCTGCATGCTTGTTATATGAATAAGTATCCAATACTATGACATGCTGAGGCTCTTTGGGGAAGAGCTGAATTAATTATTGCACCGTGGCTTTATTGAGACTCATTTAAAATATACTGTTTATTGATATCAATGGGAGGGGATAGGGTACACAGTATATCCCTGGAAATAACATGCTTGAGGCCTAAGGGCGTATCAATAATAGATACTTAATTTCAGAACCACCATAAAATATAAATATTATAAATTATGGATTTGATTATAAATCATTTAAATTTGGTGCAAGTAGCCATGTAAATGATACTTCTTGTCTGCCAGGTTTACTGCAGTTCTCTGTGGGGCTGCCTCCTCAGCCAGGTGATAAAATGATTCTCCCAGCATCTGCCGTGCCCCATATTACTGTTAAAGAAGAGGTTGGACACATCATATTACTGGTAGTTCGTGCACAGGGCCTTCTGGGAACAATTCTGGTGGAATACAGAACAGTACCACTTACAGCTTTCAGTCCTAAAGATTATCAGGTATTGTCAAGGTGGTGTAGTTATTTTGGACTTTATTTCGATTTATTTGTTCCAGGGATAGCCTTCATGTTGAGTATTTTTGCCCAGCTATGATTCTTTCACAGAAATAGTTTTATGCAATGATATGGTAAATTAATGTTTAATATTCACTTAAAAAAAGATAAATAATTACGTGACTTCTACATCTTTTCTGTGTACAACATATTGCAGTTCCTAGGAAAAGCTTGTAGGTTTTGGGTTTTTTTTCCTGAAGAGAATTGTTGGTGTAGCAAAAAGGGACGTTTGCCATTGCTGCAGAATAGGTCAAACTTTGTATGACCATTAAAGGTGCACACACGGGTTAAGATTATGTTTGTACATACTGGGATCTGCACTTGTTAAAACAATAACCTGCATGTATCTTTGCTTACCTAACTTATATTTGGGCAGAAAAATGTATATGAATGCAGATGCTCACTGTTCTGTGAATTTAGATGTTTTTCATGCCAAAGATTCAACAGGTTTTTGAAAAACTTAAAAGAAGAAAAATAGATGTATTAAAAAAGACAACAAAATCAAAGTTGTTTCTTTTTTCATATGGATGAAAAGATTAGACTTTAACAAAAATGTAAAGAGCTTTCATGTTGCAGGCTGTTGTGGGCACCTTGGAATTTCAACCAGGAGAAAGACACAAGTACATTACTGTAAATATCACTGATAATTCTGTCCCTGAATTAGAAAAAGATTTTAAAGTGGAGCTGTTGAACCCAGAAGGAGGAGGTAAGGCACATACATAAATTCCTTCCCTTTATATTCATGACCTCTATTCACATACAAAATTCTTATCTTTTTTTGGTGCGCTAAGAAGGTTTTTTTTCAATGTTATTTCTGAAAACAAACAAACAACACCACCCCTCCCCCCCCCCAAAAAAAAGCTGTAATTTTTCTTGGGAAAGAAGTGCTCTTCAGTTAATCTGTCAATTGTTGCTAGAAACAACCAGACCCCAAAGAATTTGGATTACTGCTATGTGTTAGGTCGTATAAAGGCAATCACTGCTTTTTACTTTATAGAAACTTCATGGTTGGTAATGAGAATTAAAATAAATTAAAATATATATTAGTGATTAACTGTGTTTCAAAATTTTAAATATTTATGGAATATTTAAGGCTACGCAGCCAAAGGTAGCTGTTTCTGCCATCAATAATTTATTCAACCTGATAGCAGTGGAGACTGGCAGGGTTGAGAAGCTTAGAGAGCTGAACTGCAGGTGGAGAGATATTTGCTACCTGTGTGGGATAAAATACTCAAAAGAATTCTTGCCGCAAGATGTTAGTCCAAAGGAATGGTAAACATCAGTGCTCCTACCACGAAAAAACCTTCGTCTGTTTTTTCATTGGGGAAGTTTTTTTTAAGACAGATCATAAAATTAGTTGGAGGGGAAAAAAAATCATTGGAAATGTTGACAGCCATAAATTGATTTTTTTAATGACTGTTATTTTTTAAACAGTACAGAAATGCAAGTATTGTGCCTTATGGGAAATTGTATCGTATTACCTTGAATGAATCCAGCTCTCTGCTGTGATTATATGTGTCTATGATGTAATATGGCCTTAGTGAGTCTTTTGATTTAAAAAATGTAAACTTCGCTTGCATGTGGACATTTTGGTTGGATATTTGTTTTGTTAAAAACAGCTCCACTTTTCTCTTTAAAATTGTTTTGACAGAAAACTTGCAACTAACTTTACTAATCCAATAGTTAGATAACCTCTTAATACAAACCATCTTTTTGGCTTTTCCAAGCACCACTACAAGCACAAAATATGGGGTAAGATCTCCATTAGTTAAGTCTGCAGATTTTTCTAACTTTCTGATAAATGTTTTCACACTGTGGGAAAATATTAGAATAAGAGCTTGGTGGGTTTTTTTCCCCTCACTTTTTTTTGAATATGTTTCCGGTTTCTCCATAACACCTTGGGATAGGAATGAGAAAGAACAAACACAAAGAGGGAAAGAAAGGAAAAAAAAGAAAAAGTTTTATTTGTTGTCTTTCCTTCTGACCTTTCATTGCTATTTTCAACATGATACATTAAGTAAAAGGTGAAATATGTAATGCTTTATCTGGCTTTTACCAGAAATCCCGTACAATGTCATAACCAAAAATGATGCCTCCTTAGAATGTTTTCCTCTTTTTTTTTCCTGTTGTCCAGAAATGTTTAAATTACTTTATGCTTTCTCTGTATTTATAAATGTATATATGTGTATATATATGTATCTGTCTGTCATCTTAAAGTTGCTGAGCTCTTTAGAAATGATGACAGTGGAAGTGGTGATGGGAACATGGATTTCTTCCTTCCAACTGTCCATCAACATGGTAAGCATTTTGAATTATCCTTTATTTCTTTATTTCTCATAAATTACTATAATCACACAGCTTGTCATAGTGTTATTTTACTTGTATTTACAGGGGATTCAATTAACTTCTTCATCTTGTTCTCTCAAAACATTCTTTTCCATTTTAATTTAGGCAGAATTTCAATAACAATCAGTGTTAACTGTAACATAGAGAATAGCAGCTTCTGTACTGTCAAAACTATATTGATATAAAACACTGTAGTTATTCTAGAATTGCAGTTAGAAAAATTAGCTTTGCTTGAAAACAGACAGATTTTCTGGAGTGCAAAAAGCAAAGAAACATTTTTAAATTGAGGGTAATTAAAAGCCTACCTTACTGTATGCTTTGATATGTGCTTTATGTTACTTAGGATTTCTGTGTGTCATAAAGAAAAGTGAATCTGTTAAATTTGTAAAGGAAAGTTTTGATTCATTTCTTGTCTTTAAGTTTGTATTTATTCCTGAAATATTTTCAAGGTTTACAGAAAATATAATTTGATCTAGAGAAAATTAAAAAAAATAGATACAGAGAAAAAGAAAAAAAAAGAAGGAAAACCCTGTTGAATCCTCCAGACCTGAAAATTTTGCATTAGCACCCAGTATCCAAATCAAATAATTTATTTCACTCTAATTTTCAATTTTATCTGTAAATATAAAGAAATTCAATTAGACTCTTGGACTTTTTGGAGCTTCCTGTTTTTTTTCTGGAATAGTATTTCCCTCTTCCTTGTTTCCAGAAATGATTCTCTTAAATGACAGGCTCTTCCTCTCTGAGCAGCAAGTTATCTCAGCCAGGTTGGTGGTAAGATTTAATGGACTTTTTCTTCTTTTGCTTTGTTTTTCATTCCAGCTCCTGTTATGATGAGACCTGCTTTCATCCAGTCTGCCCTGCTTACACTGCATTTTATCGTATAACTCCCCACCACCCTGAACTTTGCTGCATTCTCATTCATTAAATCTTTAATACTTTTCTTTCAGTTCCTTCCTTAAGATACTCAAATTTATTTTTTTTCTTTGGTGCATTGTTCCATCAGAAAGGCTGCCAGACTGCGTTACTGAAACTCAGTTTCTTATCCATGTGGATAGTCATCCTGCATTTAAAGAAAACAAAAGTGAAACAGCACAGAAAGTGCAGTCATGATCTCCTCTGTAGTTTTGTAGTAAAATTCCTTTAGATATTTTCTAGGTGCTAGAAAAAGTAATCTTCTTTGGAACTTACACTTACAGCTAGCTTGGGAATTGCATCCCACATCATTGTGACTATTGAGGCTTCTGATGATGCTCATGGTGTGTTTGAATTCAGTATGGAGTCACTCTCTGTAAATGGAACCGAGCCTGAAGATGGAGATAGCATTATTGTGCTGCAGGTTAGAAAGTTTTGAGTCTCATATTGTTATACAGTCCTTTCCCATCTCTGTTTTCACTGGGGATTCTGTGATATATTTATTATAAATCCATAGGGTTTATAACTTTTTAAAAACACACATCTATTTTGCAATTTAATGCATTCATTTTTTAGTATGTGTCTTTCAACTTGCACCTAAAACGATGTAATCATGTTTGATTTCAATTGTATCTACAGATTTGAAATTACATCTACTTACTTACATTTGAGGTATTATTTTTTTTAAAGTAGGAGTGCTGATTATACAACAAAAAATACAACAAAGCTGAGATGGTAAAGGTTGCACTTTTTTTTTTTTTTAAGATGGATTTATTCTTAACCCATAATATCAATGGCTTTCCTTTTTACCATTTCATACTTTTATATTTTTCTTTCTCTACAAAGGAATGTAAACCTTTATATTTTGCACTTAGGTTGTGAGATCTCATGGAGCCTTATCTCAGGTGACACTGCATTGGATCATAGTCTGTGATCTTACAGAAGACCTGATATCTRGTTATGGGAATGTAACATTTGATGTTGGCCAAGCAAGAGCAAATATAACAGTGCAAGTTTCACCTGATGAAGTTCCTGAACTGGATAAAATGTTTTCTGTTTTGATCATCAATGTTTCCAGCGGTCGTCTTGGAAATCATACTAATGCAACATTAACTATTTTAGCTAATGATGATCCGTATGGGCTCTTTATGTTTTCTGAGAAAAACAGACCAATAAAAGTTGAGGAAGAAGACAGAAATATCTCCCTGACAGTAGTAAGGCTTGGTGGTCTCCTTGGAACAGTAATGGTAACATACAGAACTATTGGTGATGATGAAAAGTCACCCTTTCTTCCATCTGACGTAGCTAGAGCAACACAGGGAAAAGATTATTTGTCTATTTCTGGTTCTGTGATCTTCACAGCCAATGAAAGTGAGGCCACAATAACTCTTCCTGTTTTGGATGATGATGATCCTGAGAGGTCAGAATCTGTTTTTGTGGAGTTAAACAGTGTTGCTTTGATCAAGAAAGTACAGGACCGGCCAAGTAAGTATTGTACAGTCTCTCTAAAGTATGTAGGTTAGTATTTATCTTTAATAGGATAAAATGCAACCAGTTAAATTATAATAAAGTTTTACTGTGCCAAACTGCATATAATTAAGTGTTCTCTGAGTTACCTTTCTTGTGTACTGTCAGCATACATTTCCCTTGCCACAGTATTTTGTCAGGGGTTAATGAGTGTTTCTTTATTCCTTTTGCATCCCTTTAACCAAGGCCTCTCTGGCATGTGTGTTGCTGTACTGCTTTTGTGCACTAATACACATGTTCATCTAATGTTCATCTTATGTTGTTTCTGTTAAGCACCCTATTAGAAAATAACTGAGCTAGATTGTATTGTTTATTGAAAGCCAAAAAAAGGTTTAAAAACAAACTGGTATAGTATTGTACTCTTTGCATGCTGCTTTTTTAATGTAGACGACGTTTGCTGATTCCTCATTCAGATACATTTGGATAGTTACAGCCTGATTTGTGCTTCATTGTTTCTTGGCTTGTCTAATTGCCTCACCCATTTAGTCCTGATGTTAAGGGAAGCTTCAAATATAATTCTGAGGGGAGACTGAAATGTTATTTATATTTCATCACAGCAAGTGTAAAAATAAAATTCTATTGAACCTGGAGTGATCTTACTACTGGTCCTATGGACAAACAAATAAATAAATCACCTTTCGAATAATTGATGGCTTGTATGCTCTGCATGAGAGTGATGATAGACTCCAAGAGAATAATACTAAGTTACTAAAAATTAAGGTTTTCTGCCGTAGTATAATTCAAACACCAAAAGTATTTTGGTGCAGTTTCAACTATACTGTGTCCAATTCTAAGAAGATAGTTTTGTTGAAAGCTAATAGCAACTAACAACTAAACTCTCCTGTATGTCTATGAACTCTATAGCCATAGACAGCAAGGATCTCAGCCACTCCCTAACTCAATTTTCGTTCCATTTCAGTTTTAAATTCTCCTCGACTTGGATCAGTGGGTGAGACAATAGCTCATGTAATTATCAATGCCAATGATGATGCTTTTGGAACACTTCAGCTTTCAGCTCCAGCTGTGCGAGTTGCTGAAAATTATATTGGACCAATCATTAATGTGACCAGAAGTGGGGGAATTTTTGCAGATGTTTCTGTGAAGTTTAAAGCTGTGCCAATAACTGCAACAGCTGGTAAGAAATCAGAATAGCAGAAATACACATTCTATGTTAAGCTGAAAGACCATTCTGTATGCTTTGAGTGCAAGCAAACAAATGCATACTGAATACACTCTATTAAACAAACAAACAAAACCCCCACATTTTACTGACTGTTTAGCAACTAGAAATCTAGGTTCTATGGAAGACATTGTGAATGAGCTTTTAAAAAGCTCTAGAACATCATCACTGTTAAATGAAGACTCCATCAAGAGAAATGAGTCAAGCAAGTGGGGTGCTTGTTTCCCTACTGTTCCCCCACCTCCTAAAAAAAGAAAAAAGAGAAAAAACACTGTCGTAGTATCTGTAAATACTCTTTAGTCCTTTAGTATGTATTTAATCATACTATGCATAATTTAAATGAATTCACTGAAGGGGAAGACAGAATTGGAGGAATGGGGACTCAGCTGTTCTTTAAAAAAAAAAAAAAAATCACCAGTTGATCCCTGCCACAGGAAAGCTACATGAAGAAAGGATCAGCCTTACAAAGTGTGCAGGGTCAAAACCACATAGATAATAATGAATCCAACCCACTGCATTTCTACTGTGCCCAGAATTGAATAGGAAGGTAGTGCATGCTCTAAGAATAGATATCCAGGTTTATTTTTTATATAACTAACTTTTCTAAATGAGTATGCAGGTAGACTGATGTCAGAGCCTGTTTCCAATTAGTTTCTGAAGCAGAGTCACTATTTAGTGCATCATAGTTATTCAGCTATGCATTCTTAGAGACAAGTTTGCCTGAAGGGAGGTCCATGCTGAAGACAAATTGTTCCTTTTTAGTAAAATCTACTTGGATAAAAGTGCTTCTGTTCACTGTCACCTCTTGGAAAGCCAGAGAACAATCAGAAATCAAAGACTCAAATATCTTTACAGTCTAAGCGTGTCTTTCTCAATGGAAGAGAATGATGGACCTTTTGTAATTGCTTCTTGTTCTAACAATGTAAACTCTGTTTTGGCTAAGTTGATTTTTATTTTAATCTATCCAGGTCTCTATAAGGCAAAGGGAAATAAAAAAGATTTTATTGTCTAGGTCTGAAGATAAAGAAAACCCCATGTAAACACAGGGGAATGCATGTGTATGAAAAAGAGAAGATAAATAGATAAATTGATGACATGTTTAATACAATGAACCATAATGCATTAATACTTTTCTGTTTTTTATTGCTTTGTTTTTTCATCTACAAATCTAGGTGAGGATTACAGTGTAGCCTCATCAGATGTTGTCTTACTAGAAGGGGAAAGAAGTAAAGCTGTGCCAATTTATATAATTAATGATATCAGTCCTGAAGTTGAGGAGTCCTTTTACGTTCAGCTGCTGAATCAAACAACAGGAGGAGCCTTGCTTGGATCTTTGACTAGGGCAATCATAACTATTGAGGCTTCTGACGACCCATTTGGATCTTTTGGTAAACAAGTCCTATTTGCGTATTTTCTCTCTTCTGTTAACATTTTTACTAGAGATTTCTGGGTGAGTTGTTACTGGGCAACTGAATAACAACTCACAGAAGGCACAGAGGAAGCCTGGGTGAACGCAATATAAAACAAGATAAGATAAACTAAATTGAAATATTTAATTAATGTATAGTAATATTTTAATATAACCAAACTGAAAAAATATTTGGTCAATTGATATGTCAAGATTTTTGGCCTATTTAAGAAAAAAATGGATTTGGGGATCTCCTTATGGAGATGGGTGGATTCCCTACCCCCCCCCCTTTTTTAAATTTTTGTCTATTCTAAATGCTGCATATCTGATACAGATTTAAGCCAAAGTCTGCCATAAATAATTTAGTTTCTTTGTTTTACTAGATAATCAGCAAAACAGTTTTAAAGATCTGAGGAATTAAAAAATATAACTAGAAATGGAAATTGTGTTTTCTTACTTTCTGTCTGTTAGGTATGTTAGTTTTTTTCAATCTGTTATTATCAATAGAATGGATTGTGTATAATTTCCAAAAATATTTTCATTGTACAGATTTTGAGAAAGATTTTGGTAATATCAAAAATATGATATTTTAGATATGCATTTTATTCATTTCAGTTTTGGGGAGTGTATTTTTTTCTGGCCCTTTTCTTTGCCCTACCCTTTTCTCCCTTCAGTACCCTTCTTTATTCCTATTGCTCCATTTTCTCTGTTGAAGAAGAGAGGAAAGAGAGAAAATATCTAACCTCGCAATGACATTCAGTAACCTCCAGAAAAAGTATCTCTGGGTAATTTGTTAACTTTATTCTTAAAAACTGAAAGTTTAATGTCAGGAAGAATTTTGCTTAACTCAAAACTTTCCTTTTAAAATTGTTTTTAATATTTCAGTAAGTAGCACGTGACAACAGCTGAAAAATTTCCCTGAATAATTATCAAAATGGCTTTTTGCAGCTTAGAAAAGCTCAGGGCTAACCTTGACCACCAATAAGTATGTTGAAATAAACTCATGGGTTTTGTTTGTTTTTTAATTTTCATAGCCATTTCTTCTGTTCTCTGTAGATGAAAATACTAATATTGAAAGTTCTGTTTCCAATTTCAACCTGTTTAGAAGTGATTTATCTGTGCAAGTAAATTCAATCAAATGAAATAAAACTATATATTTCATGAAACAAGGTGATACTTTTACCTTCAATATTATTTTTAATGAAATAACTCCCTCTGTGCTGTACTTCAGTTTTTCAGATCACTGAATTTGTTTTGGAGGAGCCTGAATTAGGATCAGTAACCATAAATCTGCCAATAATCCGCAATGCTGGGACACTTGGTAATGTTACTATTCAGTGGGTTGCTACCATTAATGGACATCCTGCTGATGCTGACTTGCAGGTTGTCTCAGGTAATATTACTTTTGCCCCTGGGGAAGCCATTCAGATGTTGCTGTTGGAGATCCTGGCTGATGATGTTCCAGAAATAGATGAAGTAAGTTAAACATTTTAATACTATTTAAGGAAGATGAGAGTTTTGACCTGTTATAGAAGTGGGTGAAAATGTTTGGGAGGAATGAGCCAGAAGTTCAGATTATACTTTGCTTGTGATTATTGTTAGAAGTACTACAAATTGTTTTGCTGTATTTTTTTTTTTCTCTTTGAGGTTGTCCGGGTAGAATTAACTCAGGCCTCCAATGGTGGTGCTATTGGGTTGGACGGAGTGGCAAATATTATAATACCTGCCAATGATAATCCTTATGGCACAGTTTTCTTTCATCACTCCTTGTATCGAATTCAAGAGCCACTAGAAAGAAATTTGCTTGCAAACATAACAGTCAGGCGAAGGTCTGTATAGTGTTTGCTTTGTATATAATTATTATTATTTCTTTTTTTTTGTATTGGCTATAATTTCAACTTCATGCTCTTCTGATTTTAAAGCCTTTGCATCAATTTCTTGATCTGCCATCTCAAAACATTTTTATTTCATATATGTTATTTTTGAGCTAAATGTCTGCTTATTAGAAATGTACCAAAATCCCTTTAGGTATCATTTTTTCTGTTTAATCATCAAATCATGTAAAGCCACACAGTAGCTTATTCCTGTGATTTGAACTGAAGGACAAAATGGGTCAACCTGTGGAAGGAAACAAGGAAGGGAAAACTGGGTTTATACATGTGATGTGATCTCCTGAGGTCACCTAGGAAGAAAGGTGACAAGGCTGGGCAGCACTGGCTTTTTTCTTCCTTACCAGCTAGAAGAGTTGGTGAGTCCTAAGAAGAGCAAGCTAATACCTAGAAAAAAAATTATTTGAAATATGCATTCTTAACAGACTACTGCTCAAGTTGTAAATCAAACTTGCTATCCACACAAAGTGCTAACTCAATTATTCTGGTACTAGCTTCAAGGGGAATGCATTTTAATGCATTATTTGGAATTTTTCAGCAATTCAAAGAGGGTCAGTAGTTTTTGTTCAGTTATTCTTAACCAGAAGCATACAGAATATTAGACATATTTCATTGCTTAACATGACTTTTGCCTTTATTATGTCTTTTAGTGGGGGAAGGTTTGGTGAGCTTTGGATTTTCTACAGCACTTCTGACACTGATGTTGTAGCTCTTGCTRTTGAGCAAGGTCAGGATATCCTGGCCTTTTATGAGTCTCCTGTACAAGGAATTCCTGACCAACCATTCAAGACCAGAGTGAATGTGTCTGCTGCAAATGACCCACTATATGCTTGTGCAACTTGGTGCCTAAAAGAACAAGCATGTTCAGCCTTTACGCTTTCCAGTGCCTCTGGGATTCCTTTCTGCTTCTGGCTGACATCGGAAATCAGCCCACTAACTAATATTTCAGGATTCTGGACCTACAAGAAAAATGCCACCAGTACATCCACTCTCTTTAGCACACAGGCCATTGCCGGTAGTGATTATGAATCTGTTACAAGACAGAGGGCCATAATGCTAGAAGGGGAAGAGTTTGCAAATCTCACAGTTACCATACTCCCTGACAGTCTGCCAGAGTTGGATGAGAAATTCACTATATCCCTTTTGAAAGTTGAACTAATGAACATCTCAGCGAGCTTAAAAAATCAACCAACTATAGGACAGCCAAATAGTTCCACAGTTATCATAATGATGAATGGAGATGCCTTTGGAGTATTTAAGATCTATAGCGTAAGTCCCAATGCAACAGAGGAAGGTCTGTATGTTGAAGTAGAAGAACGTCCTCAGACCAAAGTGCAGCTAATGATACACAGAACAGAAGGCAGCCTGGGACAAGTGACAGTGGAATGGCGTGTAGTTGGTGGAACTGCTACCCCAGACTTGGATTTTATAGGTGTTGGTGAGATTCTGGTGTTTGCTGAAGGTGAGGCAAGGTTTTGCATTTGCTTCCATCTTATAAAAATAAGGAAAAGCAAAAAGAAYCTGACTAGCACTCAGTCCTCCAGAAGTTTTGACAAGAGTGTCATCTTATTCTTAGGCTAACTCTCCCTTAATGCTCAAGATAGATATGCATAAGAATACAGCTGTTTTTCAGCATATAGCATTATTTTGCAGAACACGCACCTAGTCTTCTCTAATGAAGTTTCTCACAAGGTGATACCAAAAGATAATGAAAAGCATAAATATCCAAGGTTGTTTCCTTTTGAGAAATATTTCAGTGTGCATTTTAAAAATTTCATTTACACCAAATAAATCAGGAGTAATAATGCTGAAGATAGTATTTATATCAAGGATATTGGAAACAAGAAGCAGGCCAAGGTCATCTTTTCTGAGCCTTCAGTGCGGCACCACTTTTGCAAAAAGCAAAGCTTTCTTAATGACTGCTGCTTTCTTTCACCCAATAACTAGATTTTTGAAGTAATGAAATCCCTTTTTAAATTGCACGATTGTATTAATTTCATAAGACACAGTAGAGCATGCTTAAAAAATTTACCAGCAGGACGAATGACTCACTGGCAGACTGCTTTAGTACAAGAGGGCATGGTACAGATTTATTTTATATTTTCAAAGTCTAAGCTGATTGAACAGGTATTTTGAAAGCAATTTGTGGGAGCGTAGTAAAGATTGTAGTGTGCTAGCTAGATTGATAAATTACCTGAACTCAAAAGAATGGTTACCAACAGTGGTTTTGAGGCAGATATGTAATTACAGTAGTTGTTTAAGTTTAGCACAAAACTTGTAGAAGTGTTTTAAAAGACAATTTAGAAGCTAATACATATATATTCTGTAAATTATTATTCTCATAACCATAAAACACACCTCAGTTATGCTCATGTGCTGAGCAATAGGACTATGTTGTAAAATTTGATGGATTATATAGGGACAGATAATTCATAGTGTTCGCTAGTTATATTATTGTTCTTTGATAGTCCAGAAGGCAAATAGCTAACACAATGATAGCCCATTTTTATGCATTCCCTGGCCTAGTAAATATATTCAAATTGGGTGCATAGTGCATCAGAGAGCTTATGTACTTGGTAACTTTCTTTACAAGAATAATATTCCCCGTTTCTAAGTTAAATTATAAAGTCAGAGAATGTGTAATGCAAATAAATAATTCAGAAATAATTCCTACCCAGTTATTCTGTACATAGTACCTTTAATAATAATCATATTGGCCTAATGTGACCTCTTTGATGGTAATTGAATAAAACCTCATAATGACATTCAGTAACTTTCAGAAAGAAGTAAACAGATATGCTCCTTTTGTCCTTTTTATATTTTTAAAGCATTTGCTGCAAAATGAGATGATTGTCTTTTTAAAAGGTGATTTCCATGGGCACATATATGAATGCATTCTTCTCCTTGTAGGGGAAACAAAAAAGATGGTCACATTGACCATTTTAGATGATCCAGAGCCAGAGGATAATGAAAGTATCATAATCAGCCTGGTCCATACTGAAGGAGGGAGTCGGATTCTGCCCAGTTTTGACACTGTCACAGTGATTATTCTGGCAAGTGACAATGTGGCAGGAATTATTAGCTTTCAGACAGCCTCAAGATCTGTTATTGGTCGTGAAGGTGGGTTCTTCTTTGTGTTGACCACACTCAGTTTTTTTAACATCAGCTTCCATCTTCATGCTTTCTGTTGATAATGACTCACAGTGATTGTTTGTTTAATTGTTCAGAAAACGTCAGCAAGCAGCGAATAACTACATATTTGGCACGAATTTCTTTGAATTTTAAACTCTTGCAAGTATAGCACTTAAAAAGATTTTTGGAAAGGATAGGTAAACCATTTTCAAAACCATTTTAAGTTTCATCATCAGTGCTTTCCTTTTTCTGAAGATCGTGCCTTGCTTCTGTTGGTATTCCATTTCAAAGCTCCTTTTAACTTTTATTGTCTTATTCATTTATGCCAAATTCTGGATCTGGATATAATTCCTATCGTACACACATCTATTAATAGTTATAAGCAAATGTCATCTATCAATGACTTTAATTCACTTTAAATCTTCTGGAAGACATTCCCACAAAAGGATTAGGATTGCCTTTTCCTTTTTTCTTACTCATGAACTTGCTGGTTTAAAGTTTTCTATGCTTTTTTATGACAGCTAGTTTAGGACTATAGCAAGTCTTGCTGACATCGCTAAGTCACATGGCATTTGAGAAAGAACTAATAATTTGAAAGGGAAAAATCTACTAGTGTTTTAAAGAGCACATTGCATTATCTAAGGTTTGATACAGTTTCATGTAGGATGGTGGTAATATCCATGGTGATTACTTTGGGTGGCCTCTGTTGGAATCTGAAAGTGTTACAGTATCATTTTTCTCTGACTTTTGAACTGATGGTCAGGAAAAATTACCAAAACAAAAATTTGTTCTCCAGCAATGTGTGCATTGCATTTTGTGTTTGAAGGGGGGAAGTCTTTCTCTACCAACTCTTTCTCTTCTCCTCCCTGAACGTGAAAGGACATCATAACCTTCGGGTTTTCATCTAGACGGTTTGTGTTAATTCTGTGTGGTGTGTGTGCCCAGTTTTCATGCTTTATTCCTCCACATTAACAGTTCTGATCAGCCTGTCAAGCCAGCTGCAATCTGACAAGCTAAGAAGAGCTGTTAATGAGCACGAGGAATTAATGCAAACTGGCTCAGTCCCAAAGGTTATGATGACCCTGAACATTTTCCACTGCTTAAATATTATTCAATGCACAGTAGGAAATGCTGAACATCTGGAACTGAAGTACTCTGTTACAGTTTGGAAATTACTGGACTGCAGTTTTTTCAGGTTGTGAAGAAAATAATGCATTGGCTTGCAACAACAAAAAAAACACACTGAACCCTTTGTTAAAAAAGCATGAGCTACAGCTATTAGATGACAGATTTTAGTGTTTGTTTTCCACCTTTAATATCCAGGCTTTCTTGTTTTGAAAACAAAATTTACCAAATATAAATCCAAATATCATTATCTTTTATATTTATTATATTATTGAACAGTTTTGCTCTCCATCAAGTAAATATATATTGTTTTCAAAATGTGAATGTTCATCACCTTATTCAGGGTAGGTATAGCTTTTTAATATGGATAGGGGCTTACAACAGTTGTGTGGCTATAACTGTATTGCGGGAGTATGCACTGCACTGACTTGAAATAATGGGGAAGAGAAGGATGGCTGAGGCACATTTCTCCTTGATAGATCCATACCTCTTGATTTGTATTTACTAAAGATACATTTGGTACCTCACTTTTAAATCACAATGTAGAAATCCAAAGATATAGGTAATATGTTTAAACAGTAGAAGATGTAAAACAAAAAAGTGGAATTAGCCTAATAACATCCTTTCAGTCATCAGAAATCAGTTGGTATTTGTTGAAGCCTATTGTATATCAAAAAGTATATATACACAGCTTGTTTTTCCTATTTTCTTTCTGGATAAGGATACTAAAGGTCTTGGTAAAGCTGTCCAAGAAACTTGGCTCAGTAATTAACTACTTGGAGTCTGTAGTAGTAGTGAATTAGACTTGGGGCTTCTTTTTGGTGTTTTGATTTAGGATATTCTTGATTTCATATTGTAACAGCCTTTTATATCTAAAGCATTTTGTTGTAGTTTTCAATGAAAAGTCATTGTATTGTATAATGTTGTATTGAAATACGCTTTGTCTTGTTTGTGCGTTTTGCAATGGTACTAAGTAACCAGTTTTTGTGTTAAGTATTTATTTGTTTGCAATGGTTGTGCAAAATTCTCAAATAGGATAGACTGGATTTCAGTGCAGTGTTAAACAATATGATAAAACAGTCTCAGACGAACCCATAAACTGGGAATGTACCCTCAGATATCTGACTGTAGAAACAGAATACTTGTGATGCCAATAAATTTTTAATTCTTTTATTCTCTTAGGAGCAACATGGACCAACTTAAGACAAAGGTGTGAGCCTCAGTACACCTCCAAGGCTTAATTGAAGTTTGAAATGCTGAGGCTTAAAAAAAAATATACATTTATTTGGAAATTGGCTTGAATAGTTCTTGTATTATTTCTTTAGCATTATTAATACTGTATTTTAATGAATTATATTAAGGGCTCTTGAAATTAGTAGTTCATAGGTCTGTCACTGATGGCCAGCATACATGCATCTCTGATATTTCCGTACTAAAAAGAAACATATCTAGAAAATGTTCAAGTTGCTCCTGTCAGTGTCAGCTATGTGATGCTGCCCTATAATGTAACGAAGGAGAAGAGCAAGATACCATCCTCACTTGACGCTCTCTAAATTACATGAAGAAATTGACCAACCCACCTAACCTCTCTGGTTATGCCATGGAGTTTGAAGCCACATAGCCCCACGTCTTCTTTCATTTTCATAGAGGTACCACCCTGAAATCAGATAAAGTTTTGGGTACTTCTCAGTAGGTATGATTCTAAACACGTGCACAAGACAAATCAGAAGTTATTTAAATCAAATCCAAGGCAAACCTAGTGATATGATACTATATACAGTGCAACAGACTGAGTCATTGTATGCTCATTTTCATGAAGCAGAAAAAGCAGTCATAATAGGCCACACAAACTGATTTGCAACTGGATTATCCATTATCTAATTTTTCTTCTCCTCTTTTCTTAGATATGTGTAGGAATCACTTGGTCCAGAGATGGAATTATTCCCAGATTTAGCAAACTGAAAGCATTTTAAATCAGTTTATATCAGATAAAATAGTAAGAAAGACTTTTTTAGTGAGCTGGGATGGAATCAAGTTTGTCAGATTTCTGTTTCTACATCACTAAAATACATGTTGACATTTTTTTGTTGCATTCATTCTTCAGTAAGCAAAAGAAATCTCATGTATTATTATTTCCAAGCATCTCAGTATAGTAGATTTTTACACGTTTTACACCTCTGAGAAGCCACTGCAATACTGTATGTACTGGCAAACTCAAATAATGTGCACCTGAAAAATGCTGTTGAAATGCATATGCAATACACTTACATATTATAAATAAGCATCTGTGTTATAATGTGAATGTATTGTATAATATCACTAATTTTACATGCTGATATATTGATATGTTAATCTCTTATGTCCACATTTAAAATATGTCAGTAGTAATCTTAAAATAACATGTAAGTTTAAAACTTGATTTTCTAAATTTTATGAAGATTTTGAAGTAGCTTGCTCTTTTTAGTTAAATTGTCTTTGGGGTTAAATATTATAAATGTGAAAAATATAATATTTGCTTTTTATAGATGCCTATTGTCAATTGATACTGATATCTTCAGAAATGATCAGAAATTATTAACATTTTCTGAATATTCTCTTTTCTAACACTGATAATGTTTGTAAGTTCAAACTCACACAAATGGATTTTACAGGTAATTACAAGCATTTTTCTGCATGCATTATGTAAGGTCACATGGCTGCAAATATTAGGAGAATGTATATTCCTTGCCAGTGAACTGTTGTAGAAAATTAGTTGTGTTATAGCTGGTACATACAGCATTTACTATTTTGTGTGGTTTACAATCCAATATTGCTCTGTTGTTTGTGCATGTTTTGATGGCTATTCACTTTGTAAGTTATTCATCTTTAGCAAGTTCCCTGATATATTGATAGTTCTTTCCAAGATTGAACTAAAAGCAAACAAAAAACCCTCCAGAGTTTAGGTTTGGGTTTTTCTGTTCAATTTTAAAAGTGAATGTGTTGTATGCCTACAATGAAGCTTACTATCAAAGATATGAATGACTCTCAAAAAATTATTTTAACTGTGTAATGCATGTTTCTGACTTCCAATTTTTATAACTGATGTATAGAAGAAGAAATCTCAAAGCATTTTGTCTTGTCCTTTATTCCTAGGAGAACAACTGCAGTTCCATATCCTTAGAACTGCCCCAGGACTGGGAAATGTTACTGTTGAATGGAAGATTGTTGGGCATCGTGTAAAACAAAATTTTGAAAATTATTCTGGAATACTCTTTTTTCCTGAGGTAAGACCATAAACAAAGCTAATAGTTAAAGGAAAACATTGTATTTAGAACTGAGCTGAGAAAGGCTGTATGCTTTCCTAACAGTTCTTGTTTCTTGATCTGGTAATTTACTTGTTCCCATACTCTTTGAGTTCTAAATTGGAGAGAGTTTGTATTTTTTGTTATTTTAATTTAAAATTTCTTAAAGGAGTCATTCAAAATACTTATCAAGTAGTAGTATGCTTGTATTTTTTACAGTAATGACTAATCAAATTGTCATTAAAATAAATAGGAGTCATTGAATACAACATTATTTGTTCACTTGCTGGATGACCATATTCCTGAAGAAAAAGAAGAGTATCAAATCATCCTATATAACGTCAAAACACAAGGTAGCGCAGAACTATAGCATGCTGTATCTTAAAAATGCCATTTAAGAGTATAATATTTTTCATATATATTAATTCATTTTGGAGGTGTAAGACTAAACTGCAACTGCTGTAAAATATGTTAAGTTCATTCTTATTTTATTAAAATAAGTTTGGTTCTTATATTTTTATATATGCATGTCTGTACATGTGCTTATATATGTATACATATGTGTGCATGCACAGACACACAAACTCTCACACACACACACGCATATATATATACACACACATATGGGTATGTTAGATACATGAAGCTGTATTTCCCAGCAGTGTCTTCAGAACCTTTCTTAGATTATCAGTCACTCTTGCAATGTTCTGTTGGCACCAAAACTGATATTAGTAATATATTAGATGTCCCAGTTAGTACTTCAGCAATGTAACATATAACTTATCATGCTCCAGGCAGACTTTCTGACTTGTCTCAGGAGATCAGAATATTTTATTCTTATCATTTAAATTAGGATGACAGAAGAAGCTCAGTCAAATTCTACAACCCTTCTGAACTATTCTGTATTAAAATGAAATTAATGCCTAAACCCATCACTAATTTGGTATGGATCGTATTGCTGCTAGGTGCCTTACCAACTTTCTAGAATCATTTGTTGACTCTTGTTGTCCATGACAATTAGCATAAATTGATAAATCAGCAGTTATTCACCAAGGCAATGTTTAGCCTAAGAAATATAATTTGCCTTAGCATGCTCTATACCCAGTGGTAAGGGAGTAATTTCTTAATGGAATGATCGAGAAATGGAATCTCATTTTAAGTTTTCAGAGTTACTTCCTTCCCTATTGATTTTAGGGAAATCAATATTTGGGACTGGCCCATTAAGTTTGCTCATTTCTTAATACATTTTTGTCATTTTTATACTTAGTAGGGCGTATGTTTTCTACTGTGATTGTATGTTTCTGTATTTGTTTTAAAACATAAATATACATACTATATATGTTGTGTTACACCATCCATAAACTTCAGTGAGCACATCATGTTTTTGATTTCATTGCATTTGCACTGCTTTTGACTGTTTGTTATTTAAATRTAATAATAATATTATAATGAGAAGAAAGTAGTTGCCTAGCACTTTATTCACTTTAGCCCATGGGTATTTGCAGGAGTTTCCTCAACGGGAGCTGCTGTTTTGGATAGTCAAGGATATGAAGCTGTTCTGACAGTAGAAGCTAGTGATGAACCACATGGAATCTTGAATTTTGCTTCCACATCCAGGGAAGTTTTAATTCCAGAGGAAAACAAAACTATTCAGCTCTTTATTAACAGAGAATTTGGATCACTAGGTTTGTATAATAACTTCAAGAGGAAGGAAGTTGTAACTACTGGACTTTTTTGTTTCGGTAATCATTAGGCAAGTGAAAGCCAAGGCAGGGAGTCTAGAAGGTTTGGAAATTTTGGATCCAGTTGATATTTTCAGAACTTCTAGGCTGCCTACCACAGGACTGGAGATTAAAACCAGAGCCATAGTCCTCATTTCCACATCAAAGAGTCTGGAAGCTATGATGAGGTTAGGTGTCCATTAAGGATACTACCTTTATGTCTAATGAGTCTGTCTCAGAGCGTTAGTCTCTCCAGAAGAAATAAAAAATGCATGAGAAAAGGATTATGTATAGAGTGATCTTTCCATATATTTCTCCTCTGCACTTCTAGAAGTTGGCAGTTTAAGAACTTCCTGTGGAAAATCCAGACCACTGAATTCAATTGATTTGTCTTCTATGAAAAATTCTCATTTCGTTTTGAATCAATTTATCTTTTAGCATTCATAAAATTCCAAAATTTGATATGTACCATGTGCAAAAATATTTTCTTCTGTTCTAAAACTGTTGACTGAGAATTTCAATTTATCTTCTGCAAAACTGTGTACAGCAATTTCCTTTTCACATTTTTATACTATATTTAGACACCTGTGATCATCCTCCCTCAATTTCTTCTGCTGTATCTGTTTTGTAATGAAGTGACCACTTACAACTAATATTCAAGATCTGGGCACACCAGAGATTTATAGAGTCAGACATTTTAATGACATTTCTATGCTTTCTCATTTCTTTTTTAATCTCAATCAATATTCTRTTTTACTCTTTGAACAATACTCAGGAAACTAACATTTTAAGATAACTATCCATTTTAATTGTAACAGCTCTTACCGAGTGGTAATTCCTAGTAAAGTGCATCACTGTCTGTTTAGAATTAAGACTCTCTTATCCTTTGTATTTTATTTCCCACAGACTAGCTTTGAACTTCATCTGTCATTTTATCTCCAGGATCACTGTCTTTACATTTTGCTGCTTCACTCACCCTGACAGATTTGCGAGGCATGGCTTTATTCTAAAAAAGTGGTGTTTAACTTATCCCCTTGGTAACATTTTTCAGTGTGTCCTCTAACTTTATTCTGTATTGAAGTTTGTATGAGTCTACCCTGGAGGGAAGTTAGGTTTATTAACCTGTATTTCCCAGCATTGTCTTGAGAACCTTTCTTAGATTATCACTCTTGCAACGTTCTATTTCCTTTGGCACCAAAACTGATATTAGTAATACTTCTGCAGTTAGTCTTTTCATTTGCARTTGAACATTTGATCTCTTTTCTTTTTCTAGGTCAGTGAGAGTTGCATAAGAATTGAAAAAAAATTTTTTTTTTCTTTTTGTCACAAATTAAACAGGTACTATCAATGTTACATATGCAACAGTTCCAGGATTGCTCACTTTAAGGAATCAGACAGAAGTGACCTTGGCTGAACCAGGAACTGATTATATATCTGTTTCTGGATCACTGATTTTAGAGGAAGGAGAAACATCAGCTGCCATAAATATTACTATTCTAGAGGTAAACTTTAAACCCTTTAATTCTATACAGTTCTATATGACTCCAAATAGGGAATACTTTGGAACCTAAAACTTGCAACCTATACATTATTTGAAGCTATATATTATATGTAGTTGTGGTTTAGAAAAATGGTTTTAATCTCAATGTTAAAATCACAGGGGAACAAGTAATCAGAGAAAGCAGCTCTACTTATGCATAAATAAAATTAAGCTGTCTGATTAAAGCTTTACCAACAAATATTCAGAATAGTGTACTTCATTACCTGCATACTGATATGAACTGATTGCTACAGGCTCATACTTTTTCCTTGGTTGAGGTTTAATGCCTTTGAAATTGGGCAGAAAGTTATGTGTAGGAATAACTTAGTATCTCTGCAGTATCTTTTTCATGAAATACAGTATTTTACTTTGTAATTCTTTCAAGATAATCAATTTCAGACCCAACAAAAGTATTTCAGGAAAATAGAAAAATAAGTGAATTCTAGTGCCACTTTAATATTACAGACTTCTAGTGGGTTGCTTTTTGGTGACTTCTGTGGATAATTCTTAAAGGTAAATGGAAAGATTGTGCACTGTATTTGTGTTTTGCAGGATGATATACCAGAGATGCAGGAAATCTTCTTCGTTAATTTGTCTTCAGTGGAACTCATCATGAACCATTCAACTTCATTCCCACCTAAGATAGGTATAATTTACAGAATTATCTTTGCTTTTCCTTTTCTTTGAATTACATACATATTATAATACTCCAGGAGATTATCATCATCACACTTATTTACTAACTAGGACAAGATGAGACAGGATTATCTGAAAAAAAACCTTTATAGAACATCAGACATATTCATTATTACACTTATACTTCTTACATTTTTTAGAGTCTGGAAAAATTATTGGGTAATTTTTATAGAGGAGTTAGTAATTATCAGTTGAAAAGCACAATTATCTGAAAAGTTTTATTGACAGTATCTTCATCTGATTTACATTTCCTAAGTACATAATGGAAACAAAAATCTCAAAAAATTACCTTATGTGTGTAAATAGTTAATTCTTAGTTAATTCTTTTAAAAGTCTGTTTTTATTTCTGCTTTTAGGAATCATATCCTATAGCTTTTCTAATCTTCCAGTGATCTTCATTTATCATTTGCTTGGTTAACTCCTCATTCCTGTTCCTCTGAATTCAATAGCAAAAGCTCTACTGGCTTTAATGACAGTTGAATTATCCTGTAGTACTAAAGAAGTAGTTGTATTGATTGTTTCTAACACCTTTGACTCTCCTCCCTTTTCTTTGCATGCCTGTAGAAGTGACTGAGTTAATTCGTTACGGATTGAAAGGTAAAATGCAAGACACTTTGCTGATTTGTAGAAACTAAGCTGTGATTAGTTAATTGACTATAAAATACAAGCATAAAAAGAATAACATACAAGTACAAAAGATTCATCTGAATTAAATTGTGTTAGGTACTGTATAGTCTCACCTTCCGTTGTAACAATTTGGCAGTCTCCTTGGACTGTGATTATTTAACCCTGGTGTGATATCTGCATTGGGTTAAATGTATTTGAGCTGAACAGATAAGTTTTAATCCATGAGACAGAAATATGTTGTGGTGATAAAATGTCACAATGAATTCTATTATCAGACAATATTCTTATTTTCCCTGTTTATATACTTTGATTTGTTATGATTGACAATTTAGCTCCCTGTGAATGCAATGTATTTGCTTTGGATTTCTAGCAATATCATACTCTGTACAGGATATTTGAAGTATTTCTAATGCGGGATCTAATATCAAAAGAAATGGCTGTTCCACACATGATACAGGCATGTGCAGTCAATCCAATACATCCAGAATATTTTGCATGTACTGCTTATGGCATGGCTGTTGGTGTGCAGTTAGTCTGGTACGTCTGTGATACAGCAAATGCATTGATGGAACAGGAACAGAAAACATATAGTTTTGTTCTTTTGTCCCTGCTCCTCCTGCTCCCATCTTCTGGAGAAGATGGAAGAAACAGCTTGACTCAAATGCAAAAGTGCAAGTAATGAAAAAAAGGAAAAATGTTGAACAACTGAGAATGATAAATAAGAAAAAAAAATAAAGGTAATGGACACAAGAAAGAGTTAAGCATGAGTGGGGAGGGGAAGGTGGAGAATAGCAGTTGGCAGTGTACCATTAGAGATCCTGGGTGTACAGATCTGACTACAAAGTGACACAAAAAATGGGGATAGGAATGAAGCAGAAAGGTCTGTCATCCCTAGCACTCCATCAGGATTCCTGAACCTCAGTAATGTTTCTCCTGCCTGTCACTAAGTTTCACAGTTTTATTGCTGATGTTCATCTCTACTTCATAATGACAGGTTTAGATTCATGGCAATAACCTTGTAGTTTTATGCGGTTTAACTGAATTGATAGAGAAAAATCTTTTCTGTGAAACTAAATATCTAAATAATGCAAATCTAAAATATATTTGCTACAGACTCATTTTATGCAGTCAGTCTGGTTGTAGAAGTTGGCATTCTTCATTTCTTTTTAGGTCTTATAAAATGTAAGTTGAAGTAAATTAAGGTAATCATGTGTTGCTATAATCCAAACAAATCAAGGCTCTGTTTTCTCAGAAAAATCAAGTTGCAGCTGTCTGGTTTTGGCCTCTGAAATTAGTGGACATTTCTGACACTAATCTCTCTATTATTCAGTGTTTTCACACTGCAATATATATAATAATGCCTCCCAATCTCACAGGATTATTGTGAGGACACTTTGATTCTGTGATATACAGATTTATCGGAATCACAAAATGTTTTCTCCAAGGGTGGAGACTCCATGACCTGTTCCAGTGCTCTGTTACCTTCACAGTAAAGAAGTTTTTCCTTATGTTCAGCAACAGAGTGTTACAGTGTATAGTAAAAGAGAACAGCCCACAAAGAAATTAATAATTCTGTATTAGAAACAGAATCTGAGGTGTATGCCATTAAGGTTTATGATCAGACACTGAAACATGAATAGAGGATAAAATACTGAATCATTTCTTACTTGTTGTCCCTTCCATACCCTAAATAGCACAGTATGCAAAATTTTGAATGTCATCATAATAAATAGGCAAAATAAAAACGAATTAAGTTTGCACAACAAATCTTGCTTTTGCTATTTCCTAGATTTTTCTGTGCTGTATTTTGCTTTCCTGAAGTTCTTTAGTCTTTTTTTTTTTTTTTTTGGTATGCATTATTAAATGTAACAGTGGTAATTCCAGGCATTGTGTTGATAGTAGTTCTGGTGAGGTATTAAGGACATATTTTCTTCAGAACCTTTCCAATTATCTTGTTCACTCCCATTTTCTCCTCAACATTCTAGAAACAAAAAATCATATATTTTATCTATAAAGTTAGTAGGGATTTAAGAAATGCTTCTATGGTTCTTGAAAATCATGAAAATGGACTTTCTTGTTCTTTCATTTTTGTCCTTCTGTTTTCTATTTTAGATTTGGAAGGTTTAGCTTCTCAAATTGTTATTGATGCTAATGATGGAGTAAGAGGAGTAATTGAATGGGAAAGTACCACGTAAGTCTCATTTTCATTGAAGAACTTACTGTGTCAGTGATTGGGTTGCCTAATTATTTTCTTTTTCAGTTAATGGTAAAGTTCCCATTAAAAATAGGATCAGATCTTTGAGATGGCAAAGGATCATTCAAGTCAGTAGAATTAGGAAATGGAAGATAATTCCTGCACTGTGAACCAACACTTAGTGTATGTTTCGTAAAAGTTCTTATGCTACCACTAATATACTTCCACTGCTGTCATTTTATATTATGAGCTTGCCTCATTTCCTCAACCTCCATCCAGTGTTCTAGCATCTGCATCCATGAAAGCAAACACGTTGGCATTTCCCATCTCTTTTTCTCTCACTAATTTCCAGGAGCTAGGAAGAATGCATCCATGAATGTAGATATGTTTGTATGACTTTTCTTAATCTGTCACTAATAATCAGGAAAAAAGCACAACATTCTATAGCTTAATTCCATTTAGAGGAAAAACAAAGGTAAAAAGGTTGTTTTAGATGACTACTAATACTGTAATGATGCTTTTTTCATATAAGACACGTGGAGTCATTTAGAGTGAAAATGAAATAATAATCTGCCCTTATATTCAAAAGAATACCACTCAACAAACACTGAGAATTTTTCTTCCTTTTTATTTTAGTTTTGAAGTTAATGAAACTCAAAGAAATCTGACAATAATGGCAATTCGAAACAGAGGATCATATGGCAATGTTTCTTTGTTTTTTTATGCCCAAAATTTGGAGGCACAGTTGGGTTTGGATTTTAATGTGACCTCAAGGGTAAGAAGCAAGCTCTAAATACGATACTCATTCCTTCAGCATCCTCAAAAGAATATCTTCTTGATTATTCTGCAGAATGATCAATAATGTAGCTAGGTATTTCAACTTACTTCAATTGCTTTGGTCATCCAAATAGAATGAAATAAAAATAGTTTCTCTATTCTTATTATTTCTTTCATTTTAAATATTAAAATATTTTTAATGTAAAATGCATTCTAAACTTTCAAACATCTATCTCATATAATATTGCTTAGAAACATTAGATCTTTTTCATAAAAGATTTTTTTTACGACGGGACTTTCAAAGTAAATGCTCTTGCTTGTCCTCATTTTGCAACAAACTGAACTTTTTAATTTCAGTTTTATCAATTTATAAGAGACATTGGGAGTATGGCTCTTCATGCCTTCTATTCATTCCTATTTAATAGAATTGATGTACCTTAACTGAAAAATTCTGTGTACTTATTAACTGCTGTAAGTGTTCAATGCTTTGTGTTCAATGTTGTGTTCAATACCAGACTCTCTTTTTTGCTGATGGAGAAAGGCATAAATCTGTTGATGTCATGATTTTTGATGATGATATTCCTGAAGGCGATGAGAGATTCCAGTTAATTTTAACAAATCCCTCTCTGGGGCTGGAGTTAGGGGAGAATACAACAGGTAAGACTAAGATTATTCTTCTGAATAACCATATTTCAGAAACTACCATTGCTCTGCTATTGTAGATCTTTAAACTTTCCTGAAAAGTTCTTAAACATCACCAAGAAATCTATGCAATTAACAAGATCATATGTAAAATAAGGAATTAAAAAGTAAGAAAATGAGCTTTCTAATAAGTATTACCACACCAAACTGCGGCCTTTTTAAGGGTGATTATAATGTTTTTCGAGGAGATTCTAGATTCTTCTTATCTAGAGATCTTCCTTGTTAAAATAAAATATTTACATAGTCTCTTCAGGTAATATCACAGGCATATAAGTACTCTGTGTATATACTGAAGTGGTGGGAACACGAATACAATATTTGGTATTGGAAGTGACCTCTGGAGATCATTTGGTCCACCCCCCCCATTCAAGGAGGGTCAGCTAGAGCAAGTTCATGACCATGTCCAATCCGGTTTGAGTATCTCTAAGGATGGAGATTTCACAATCTCTCTGAGCAATCTCTTTCAGTGTTTGATCACCCTTTACAGTAAAAAAGGTTTTTTTTTTTTTTTTAATGTTCAGACGGAACTTCCTGTGTTTCAGTTTGTGCCCATTGCCTCCCGTCATGTCACTGGGCACCGCTGAGAAGAGTCTGGGCTGGTCATCTTTACACCCTCCCATCAGATATTTATAAACATTGATAAGATTCCCCCTGAGCCTTCTCTTCTGCAGGGTGAACAGTCACAGCTCTTTCAGCCTCTTCTTGTATTAGAGATACTCCAGTTCCACAGTCATCCTTGTAGTCCGTTGCTGGACTTTCTCCAGTACATCCATGTCCTTCTGGTATTGGGAAGCCCAGAACTGGATACAGCACTCCAGATGTGGCCTCACCAGTGCTGACTAGAGGAGAAGAATCCCCTCCCTTGAAGTGCTGGCAACATTCCTCCTAAAGCAGCCCAGGATGCTGTTGGCTTTTTTGCCATGAGGATGCATTGCTGACCCATGTTCCCCTTCTTGTCCACCAGGAGCCCCAGATCCTTTTCTGCAAAACTGCTTTCCAGTCGATTGGCCCCCAGCCTGTACTGATGCATGGGGTTATTCCTCCCTGGGTGCAGGACTTTGCACTTCCCTTTGAGAAGCAGGATGGATAGAGAAAGAATGGATTTGTGTTTATATGTATTTTATCAGTATGTATGTATAATTATATTTTATTATGTTAATTAAAGAACATTTCCATTATTTATTTCTCAAAAGCCACAATTACTATTCTTGCCAATGATGATGGCCATGGAATTTTGTCATTCAATAACAGCGATCACTTCTTCCTAAGAGAGCAAACAGCTCTCCATTTGATGGAAAGTGTTGCAGTATTAACCATTATTAGAGAGCCTCCTCAGGGGATATTTGGCACTGTGACTGTTCAATATCTTGCAAGTGAAATTAATTCTTCAGAGGCATCGGTGGATTTGACCCCTTCTCAAGGATATATTGTGTTGGAAGAGGGAGTCAGATTCAAGGTAATGTGCAAGTAGTGGTTACAAAAGAAGTGAAGGAGGCATTTTTGAAATTGTTGGAAAGAATTCAGAAATGTTTGTGTTTTGTCTTAGATTTATTTTTTTCTTATTTTTCCTTCATTCTCAAAGGAATCATGAGCTGTGACTGATTTCTTGTCGTTATCTTATGTAGGAATGCAGAAAAATTAAATGTGCTCATCTTTAGATATTTCTTTCTTTGTAATAGTTGAAGTAAACTGAAAACAGTACAGTGTGTAGATTATGTTCATGCTTAGGAACACTTCCTTGTATGTACTTAACAGGTAGCTGACACACACAGTTTAGACCAAATACTTTACAGGAGTAATAGGGTAGAAGTAAAAATCTCACTCTGTACCCTGATACTTCAGTTGGTCTGAACAGACTAGAGTGTGCTGTTACAAATGCAAAAAGTTGTCGATGTCTTAGGAATAGAAAATGACCTGTTCCTCTGTGAATATGAAGCTTGCTGCCTCTGTACTGTCCCCCACAAAAATGTCAGCTACAAAATGAAAGACCCTAGAGTGAAGTTGCTTAAGTTTATGAAATCCTGCCACTTCTAAAGCTTAATGGCAATTTGTTTATTGTTGTCACTTAAGGTGGGATCGGAATCTGGTTAGTATATTATGGGCAATGGGATAGAATCTGAAACAAACACTTCTTGGAAACACTGGTTTTCAGTTTATGAACTTTTGGAACCATAGTGCAGCAGACCTGTAATAAGTTGGAGACTTCTTAAAATAGTCCCTAAGTATCATTTATTGCAGAGGTAAACAGGGATTTAAAAGATCATAAATTCCAGATGTTACATAGTAACAGATGCATCATTACTACCTTTACGTTCTCAGTAGCAAAGCTATATGTACCTCCTAAATTTTGCTTGTTTGGGTAGTGGGAAGGATGGCAGTGAGCCCCAAATGAAAGTGAAAACATTGACCTCTGTCTAGAGTATTCTCTGCTAATTTGAGACCACCTTGAGAGGATCCTATTCTCATCCAGAGTAGTGCAGGAGAGGAAAGAAGCAACAAGAGCAAAAACAGTGTTGTTATTTTAAATATCCCTCTATTCTTGCTACCATCCTTACCCATTTTACCTATCGTAAATGTTCTGCAGCAGTGGGCATAGCTGCTGTTTCTTAAAGTCCCTATTATTTCTTTCTTCCAAGCACCAATAGTGGGATTACCTTGTTGCCCTGGTACTAGTTTAGTTGCAATACCAAATTAACTGAGCTGCATTAGGGTATCATATAGTCATGTGATGAATATGAGCTACAAAGGAATGTACGGAATAAGTAAAGATCAGAAGTATGAAAACAAGAATGAAAAACTATGAAATTGCAGAGGGTCAGAGGATGAGAAGAGGAAAGAAAAGAGAAGAAAATAATGCGCATCTTACTGTTGCRCAAATGAAGGCCACCGGAATGATGACTTTAGAATGGTCCTTTAGCTTGAACCCTCCTTGCCTCAGTTCTGTTCTGTCTTCTCCAGTTTCGAGAACTGCTATTCTCCTTCTGTGCTATCCAAGGCCTTACAGTGAAAGAATACAAACGTAGCATGGTATGGTAGAGTTGGTGCATTATTAGCTGTCATATTTCAATGACTTTGTATACTTGTTTTATTATTAGACACTGCACATTTCTGCGATACTAGATGAAGAACCAGAACTGGATGAGCACTTTATTGTCACCCTGTTCAATCCAACTGGAGGAGCCAGACTAGGCACAAGAGTGGAAACTATGATCACAGTATTACAGAACCAAGCTCCACTAGGACTTTTCAGCATCTATCCAGTTACAGATAGGTACTCTATATTGATTCAGTTGAAAGGAGATAGTTTTTCATATTCAGCAGAGATGGTATTTCTCTACAACTTTATTTTCAATTAATCCTTTTAAAGAAACAGGTATTCAGCAACCCAGTTTTAAAACATTTGTAAGTTTTTAAAATATGCAGTGTCTATCATACACCATTGTTGCTCTATAAAGAATAGAAAAAGACTTAAAAATAGACTGTTCTTCATCAGAATTGTCAATTTCTTTATGGATTTTTTTTTCATAATGCAATATTTCATTTGTGTCAAAATATTCCACAAATAGTAATCCATGTCTAGAGCTCCAAGCCTCAGATCAGTGCCCTGGGAGTCATACTTACATTTTTTTTCATTTCTACTTTTTTTCGTTTCATTTCACTTTCACTCAAGGCTATTTTTCAGAAGCAAGTGAACCATATGGAATGACATTTTCAAAAATCCTTCAAACTAAAGCATACGTGCGATGTGTTTAATTTTCAGGTTGCTTAAAGATTTTGTTGAATTGCCGATAATTTTGCCAGAGTCTTGCAATAAGGATCACTGGGCAACCTTGATGAATATAGTTATTAGTTCATCAGATAATGAAACTAATTATTGATATTTTCTTTTTATTTCTGTTGTATATTTTACAGCTGGGGTTGTGCTATAAAAATCTTATTTTTATTACAGCAATTCATATACTGTAAAAAATTCATTTTTTCCTTATTTTCACAATTCTCTTATTTAGGACAAATTTCCTCGTAATTGAAGAAGCCAACACTACAGTTTATTTGAAAATTTCACGGAGTAATGGTCTCAACACATCTGTGAGTGTTGAGTGGGAGACACTGTCGGATACTGCATTTGGCATCAGTAAGTTCACTTTATAAAGAGTCCACTGCTTTTGTCAAAGTGTAGGTATTAATAGACTAGCCAAACAAACAGAAGATATAATTTTGGAATGTAAATTTGTATATTCAGACCTGATCAAATTAATACTTCTCTGAGCATGTCAAGATTCAGTAGACAGAACAGCTTAGCTGTTTGAGTCATCTTGTCATCAGCCATTTCTGACAAAGTTTCAATAATCTCCATTGCCCTTTTTGCCCCTTGTATGAACTTTATTTTAACTAGACTTTTCTTTATTAAAGTATGTTCTTTAATACTTGTAATTTTTGATTTTTCTGACACAGTATATAAGACATGTTTCACATAAACCCAGCATAGCCTTGTTCCGCAAAACTGCTGCTATGCATAGTTCTGTGGTATCTCTCAGTGTGCCTGCTAATATGCATTTGTGAGAGTCTCAGACTGTAGTTGCAATGAACATTTTAATCTGATCTAAATTAGCATTGTGAACAAAGGAAGTCTTTCCATCTCTGTCCACTTGTCTCCATTTCTGTGCTAAACATTTTTTGTTCCGGTACAGTTATGTATGTAGCTGCTCACTGATTCAGGTTGAAACTAACAGGGCAGAAAAGGAAACGCTTGATTTTGAACATGGATCGATATCCTGTCTGGCTCAGGAGCTGGTCTAACCTATATATAGGATTGGCAGTTTAGCTTTACTCTTGCAGTTTAGTTTTGACAACACAGTGTTTTTTTACTATAAACCAATCAAACAGTTCAGGCAGTTCTAAGAATCTCGGTGTTATGACTGCCTGTTGTGGTGGAGTAGAGGAAGGGAACAAACAAATATGTAATTTTGTAATTTCTTTGCCACTTTTTTATTACTTGCTTTCTAGCTAATTTTCTCCTTAACTAAATTCCAAAGTGAATCATTATGAATCATACTGAAGTTGCCTATGCAACATCCATGTGCAATTGTAATAAATGAAAAATACATTTATTGCTTAACTCTCATTATATCCTCGCTGCTATACTCTTTACACTTCTACCAAGTGCTGAGAGACAATTTCAACACTTCTGATATTAGATCTGAATTTGGCAGGTAAATCGTGAAAATGAGGTTGGAAAAGACCTCAAGAGTGAGTTATTAGTAAGTAGTATTTTCTTTTACTATATTGCAGGGGGTGGTATCAGTGTGCTGTCTGTCTTACAAAGTTTTGTGGAAGAGTCAGCATCTACTTGGTGTTTCTTTACATCAGGAGAAATCCTATATGGTGTTCTGTTGCGTACACCTCCAGCTAGCTTTTCTACTGTCTACCAATGGAAGGGAGTATTTGTTCCTGTTGAGGTAAATGTTTGTTCCTAAACACCAAACTTGCTTGTTAATAAGGAATTTAAAACGTAGTCCTTCTTTTTTATTCCCCTCTCAGAATTTCAGTATATGGAATCCTAGAAGGTGTGTGGCATTCCAAATCAATGCCTCTCCCTACCTTGTAATAAGTCATGGAGGAGGCGAACAGGGAGCTTCCAACAACAGTGTGTATGCATTCATGCCTGGGCACAGACTGTTGCGGGTAAGTTTATTTTACTTATAAAATCATAAAATAATACATGACTTTAATGGCATAAGGTTGTCACAGATGGTTGTTTAGTGTGTTTTCATATTTACAATTTCTGTGGGGGAGTTAACGTGGGAAGAGGGGGAGAAGAAATTGTGGAGCAATCAAGCCATAGAAGATTTTCTAAAAAATGGATCATAAATTTTATTAATCTTATGTAAATTAAATCTGTATATACATATGTAAACAAACTGTGAAGTGATTTACAATCACTCCTTTTCTTGTATTTCCCTCACAGATACAAACTCTCTTTGTTCTGTATACCAGAGACGTAAAACATTTTGCTGTGGAGGAAGAAGACTATTTGATTATTGCAAGTCATTCAATCCATTCCAGTTTCATCCAGGTTAGAGTACACTTCTGTCTTCTCTGACTTTGATGTGGGTGGTTTGTTTAGTTTTGAGTTCAAGAAATGAAAGGATAATAAATCTATAAGCATATATTTTTGACAATTTACTTTTGTTTGTATTATGAATTTATAGAAGTGAAAATTTCAGACTCGTTAAAATTTACCAGTAGTCTCCACATGAACAAATTATTTGCATCTGGTTTACTATTAATCCTGGTGTTATTTCTGCTTTGAAATTCAGTGCATAAAACACCTATAAGAACAAAAGTAGCTTCTGAGCTTAAACCTACTTGTCTGAAGAGTGAACATAGCTGCTTGTAGTAATGTAGTTTCCCTTACAAGTGTTCTCCTATCTTAATGTAGAGACCATCTTAGAAGTGAGAAGTTCAGTTCAGTATAAGTCTTTCCAGTTTTTCAGCATCTAATTATGCTCTCTTGGTACTAATTATATGAACCTATAAAGAAGAGATTTTCTTATTTCCATAGATTTTCCAGTGGAAGAAAGACATCTTTGTGTTGCATCATCAACTTCCACTCTATGGAGCTCTGAACATAGCCTTGTTTCCTAGAGGAGGCTTTCTGTACCTATTAGTTTCTTTGTCAAATACCAGCCAGAACACCCTGTTGTACCAGTGGTTGAATAATGAGTTTAGGAAACTTGATGAAGTACCAGCAAATGATATAAAACATATGGAAGCCTGGATTTCTGGATCAGACATCTATTTAATTATTGCAAAAGGTATTTAGCAGAAAACAAAAACTGACTTTGCTAAGTATATGCTGATTTGTTTGATGGCAAAGGCATGTGTAATAAAGGAGTTTAAATAGGGACTGAAGTATTACTGGGGAGTGGCAATTCTCTCGTAAGAATCTTATCAAAGTAAACTCTGTTTTTTCCTGATAAAATACAAGTGTTGCATTCGCTCTCAAATACTTATGCAGCAAATGAAGTATTTTCCCAGGAACAGTAGGAAATAACAACTCTGCTCTAGCTGCTGACTATACCCTTTCTAGGCTTTTCCAAGCTTTGTGCCATGCAGAGATCATCAGTCAGCCCGGTTCATGTATCTTTTATTACGAGTATGATATTTTAGGCGTTGTTTTCTGAATGCATTCCTATGTCTGTTGAAAAATCTGTGTTGCAGCCCATATTTTTGTTTGCAATTGGTTGTTATCTTATGGCAATCTGAATGTTCTTATATGTGAATGAATACACAAAAGCCCTTAAATGGTATCAGTGGATGAATATTACCATGGGGATCAGTCAGGCTATGGAGTTATGTACCAAATGAAAAAGAAAATATGGTAATTGGACTCTCTTTGTAGTTAAAGCTGTCAAACCCTAACTTTTGTATGGCCACCACTGTGTGATTTAACAACCAGTCAAAAAATGTTTAAGTTTTGTCTTTTTGCTCCTTTACAGAATCTGGAAATTCATCTGAAATTTTTATCTGGGAGACAGGGCAGTCTACCTTTAGACACTTTCAGTCTCTTCCATTCCAAGCTGTAAAAAACATCCATGTATTCATGCCACCTTCAGGTTTAGGTAAGACTTAAATGACAATATTGTTTGTTCAAAACCTAGTTTATTACACTGAAATTGCAGAAATAAATACATATGAAAAAATGAACTCATATACCAGACCTTAGAAGTTACTGTAATCAGTGYGCTCCCAAGGGCATTTCTGGCATTACAAAGGCAATTCTTAAATATGCCACTGAAATTTTCTTTTTTCTTCTTTGCTTAACATAGTTCATGTCCTACTAGCTGGTAGGGATACAACAGCACTGTATGCTTGGAACTCGGAAGTAAACCAGTTCTTTGTAATTCTGGAGGCGCCATATGCTGATCACATCACTTCAGTTACTGCAAGGTCTCTGAACTCCAGCAAGAGCCTAATTGCTCTGACTGTCGAATCTTATTCCCAAATTTATGAGCTGACCACAATCTCCAACCAGTCAGATTTTATACCTAGGTAGGTTTTTTTGTTTCATATAACTTGTGTCACAGCTCTTGCATTTCTTTTCCTGTGATACTGTTTTTGTTACAGTGGAGAGCATTATATACTTATGTGCATGGTGTGCTTATTAACAATCAAGAGAGTTTTTCACAGAACAGATTTAAAATAACCTGAAGTGAAACAGCCTTACACTTGACTTTAAAGCATGGTAATAGAGGACTTGTAGTTATATCTTTGTTTTTTAGCTTTTATTTAGGATAAATTAGATTACTTTCATAATTAATTTCAGTTACCCTATGATCTGTTGGTTTTTTGTTTTAAAAAAAAACCAACTTTAAACCTGCATTACTTCTGAGCCACAGAAACACTAATTCAAACTCTGAAAATGCTCTGTAAATTTGCAATAGAATTTTCAAAGATCATTAATCATTATTCTCAATTACTAGTTATTTGATGTATGTGTTTTTATGCTAGTTCAGGTGAATTGATATTTGAGCCTGGGGACATGGAAGTTGTGGTAGCAGTCAATATCCTTGATGACATTATTCCAGAGGAGGAGGAAAGCTTCAGAGTGTGGTTGAAAAACCCTAAAGGAGGTGCAGAGATTGGTGCTCATGGTTTTGTTAACATAATTATTCCATCCAATGACAATGCCTATGGAGTCATTGCATTTGCTCAGGTAAAAATTCTAAGGTAAATCATTAAAATATATGTACCATTTCTGAAGAATAGAATGCTAATGTACTAAAACTGTAAATTAGAGAATGTGACAGGATTGTTTTTCTGAAGTTCTGTATCAACCTGAGACAGTAGCTTTTTAACACCTATTTAGCATTGCTGTATGTGATTATCATTTCCACAGTCGTTTCTTTTGTGAGATTTTGTAATCCCTTTACGTTTAGATTAACACATTAGTTTATCAACCTTGTTTTACAACAAACAAAATGCTCAGTTTTCAGATGCCATGTATATCATCATAGAGATTAGTCACTATTGTTTGTTAATTGAGGGAATTAAGTAAATGAATCTGAAGATTCTTTTCCTGTGAAAAATATACTTATTAGGTTATGTAATGGAGTGAGACAGTTTGCCAGAAAAAAATCGTTTATTTGGAGAGAATGTCAGACTGAAGGTAGTATTTGGAGTGGTTAATTCTTAGATCATCAAACGCAGTAGAAATCATCCAGACAGGGTTATAGTAAATCCATACTAGAGATATAAAACACAGAAAATTCTTCACTGAAATGAAACATTGCATCTGCACTTGGTGTGAAGAGGATGAATAACAGAAAAGAAGCAGCAGTAAAAATACAGAAGTTCCTTTTGTTTGTCATCTGCTTAATAAAGTTTGGACATAAAATATTGTTCTAAAAAAAAAAAAAAGCTTTGTCTTTTTCCTTTAGATAAGAGGCCTGACATTTTAATGTTTTGTTTCCATGATACCTAGGAGTATTGAATACCTCTGAAAATTAGGTCATTTCAATTTAATGAATGAATGTGTATTTGGGTGCTTCATGGTAGGACAAATATTTGTGTCTCATGTCACTGGCCCACTTCAAATCCTGAGATCCCTAAAGTATTGTTATGTATAAAATAATTTTATGGTTCTGCCACTTTTATCTTTTCTAGAGTTCTTTATTTAAGCAAGTTGAAGAAATGGAACAAGATAACTTAATCACCTTGAATGTTGAACGTTTAATAGGAACATATGGACGGGTGACAGTAGAGTGGATAGCCAGTGGGAGCATTAGTGATATATTTCCAACTTCAGGAATGGTATGTGGTAATATCACTGATATTAGTGAAGCATTGACTTTAAATATCTTGCACAATAGGTGCAGATGTACTAAGGGAGAAGGATAGTACATGTTAAATTTCCTCACTCTCCTATTAATTCCTGCGTCCTGATCTTCTCTTATGAATCTGGCAATTCTCACTTTTGGTTGATTCGTAATACCACAGCATCACTCTTGCTTTTCTAGAGCCAGATATTGCAATGTTGTCCAGACACTAGAAAGGTGCGTCTATAATGTTCTGTTTCTATCTTCCTTTCTTCCCACTGTGGGATCTAGATACTGTGACTCTTCCCACTGTGGGATCTAGATACTGTGTCAAATAATTGTCACAGGCAGCAATTTAGGCATGCTTGCTCTTCTTTCTGCCAGTGTCTATACACTTGAGAGCTTCAGTGACCCAGGAAAATATCACAAGCCCCAATTTTGGCTTTTTCTGAGACTCTTCAGATGTCCAACAACGTTAAAATCCGGGTTTCCTGTTAGCTAAACCTTTTGATATGCCTTAGGACCAACATATTCTTGATTCTTTAAGTCAACTGTCTCCAGCGTGTGGCCGTTTATTGAAAATACAAAGCCTTGTGGCCCCTGAGACTATAGAGCTACAGTACAAACCATTGCTGTGGGGAAATAAGAGACAAAAGATTACAGAAATAAAGCTTACGTCTGGAAATAATGGAACTGAAGTAAAATAATAATACAGAAAATTCCATTTAAACGTAGGAAAAAACTTTACTGTAAAGGGTAGTCCAACACTGAAACAGGTTGCTCGGAGAGGTCGTGAAGTCTCCGTCCTTGGAGATACTCGAAACCCAACTGAACATGGTCTTGGGCTAGGACCTGCTCTAGCTGACCCTGCTTGAGCAGGGGGAGCTGGACCAGATGATCTCCAGAGGTCCCTTCCAACCTCAATAATTTGTGATAATGAAGGTGTGTAATCATTTTGAAATGACTGAGCTATTTCATCTAAACTTAGAGTGCAGTTGTCACAAAGGAGTTTCAAAAGTTGAATGCCTGTTTTTCACACAGGTAGGTATTGTTGGCTTGATTATAACAAATTCCTTCTCAACTGAGTACTCAGTGTCTCTGATAATTGTGCTTCTGATTGAGAATTTGTTTCTTGCTGCGTGACCAGCACTTCAAATCATTTTGTCACATTTAAATATCTTACCTTTTTCTTGATTTGGCTCTTTTTTCATGTCTTGTTTCTCTGAATTTCTTTTTTTTTTTCCCTGTATCACTTTGTATACTTTTTTAATGTTCTCTTGATTTTTTTCTATTGACAGTTTTACTTTAAAAAAAAAAAAAGTTGGTACAGCAGAAGAAATTTGACTTTTTTGTGTGTGTGTCTAAATCTTTAGATTACATTTTCAGAAGGTCAAGCCCTGTCCACCATCACCCTGACAATTCTTGCAGACAGTGTTGCGGAGCTGTCAGAGACTGTGGATATCACACTCACCCATGTCACCACTGTGGGTGTTCAGGATACTGTGAGAGGAGCTATCATAGATCCCCAAAGGGCAACAGCTGTACTTACCATTTTACCTAGTGATTCTCCACATGGTGTAATTGGCTGGCATGCAGAGTCTGTCTTTGTTAAAGTCATGGAGCCAGAAGGTAAGTCTGATTTTTGTTTCTTAGGAACAAATACATGTGTTTTTTTAAAGTCAGCATCACTGAAGTTATGATATTGGTTATGTGATTGTCTTAATAAGTGGCATTTTTCTATAAAAGCTTTGCAGCAGAAATAGCCTTAAAAATACCTAACTACGCCATTTTGTTGCATATATTTTGTATCCACTATTTCACATTGCACGTATCAAGTTTATCTAGTCATTCTTGTTTACAGTTTTGATTATTAAAATTTTAACTTCTTGTGTTACATTTCAGTAGTACATAAAATCCTTTTATTTAGATAAAAAGCCAAATCTGCACATTTAATGCATTTAATATACTGTTTGAAGTATATTTACATAAAACACATTTTTTTCATGAATTGGGTCAAAAAGTGAAGCACATTGTTCTGTGCGATGGGGGAAGGAAGGAAGCAGAGCTAGAGCAAATTACATTTCAAGAAAACTGATTTTTTTTTAACATTTTGTACATTTTCCATCAGACTATTATTACAGTTAAAACTTCCTAACCAGTTCTATTTTAAAGCCAATTATTGTTGCCTATTTTTGCTCCTGAAAGTATTAGGAAGGGCTTCTGTTGGTTCCTTGCGCACGTGCACACGCACACACGTGCATGCGCATTATATAATAAATTTTATATGTTGAAGTTCAGGATTCAAGGCATGTTCTTAGGTTTCACTTGTTATATAGTTTATTTTCTTATCTTTAAGTATAGTATTTTTAATGAATTATATACTGACAAGGTGCTAACTGTGAAGTATTATCTAATACAAATGGCACAAGCTACTGTGAAGTACAAAGCCTATTACTTTTTATCTGTTATTTCTCCAGCTGTAAACCTAGCGCTTTTAGCCAAATGCTGTGTTTGGCAGTTTATTGGGAAAAAAATGTAAAACTAGTTTCCCAAAAGGGAAGTGAGTTGTACTGATACAAGTGAATCTCATTTTGTTGGAAATTTTCTTCTTTTTGTGTTAGGATTAATAGTGACTTCAGAGGCATATAAAGGCCAGGCAAAACAGTGAAACAGGAGTTTGGAGCGGGGTGTGGGTGGGGGAAAATGAATGAAAATGTGGATGTTGAAGTAAAAGTTTTGTGTAGCAATTATTTGAACTACAAAAATTCAGTATTCTGTTGTTCCTCTAGATTCTATCTTAAAATTCTTTCCAGCTGTACACACTGTGTGTATATTCACACCACTTGTATGTGCTCATTAGCCAGAGACATTGAATTATCCAAGTATAGTATATTTGTGGTTGTGTTGCTAAACACAATTAAAGTGTGCTCTAGGCAGCAGTCCCAGTACACTTAGCTGAGCTGGAAAGCCATCAGGGCAAGGGTTGAAACAATCATGTCTTGCTTTTCTTTTTTTCCCCCCTTTTTGTAGGATGGGTAAATTCAACTACTGTTACTTTACAAATTGTTCGAGAACAAGGATTTGTCGGAGATATTGCAGTTCAGTTGAGCACCACACCTAATTTTGAACTCCCTCTCTCCAACCAAGCGACAGAGAATGAGGATTATATAATAGAAAAGAAAACAATCATTATGGCAGAAAACACAACAATAGCTTCTGTCGTAGTCACTATTTTTCCTGTGAGTAGTCTAACAGCAGCTTTAGTTATTAATGTCTTCTAGGGAAAGGGAGACAGATTAGAAGGATTCTTGCCTTGTTGGATTGTTGTCAATTAAATAGAATTGCATCCATCTATCTCAAAAGAATTTGAGTATTGGTTACTGGGAATGAACCAGATATTCTGCTTTGTTCTCATTCCAAAATTAATATATAAAAATGGAAAAAAAAGAGAATTATAAATCTCTTAGGTGTCTGCTGGTTTTTCAACTTGTAATTTTTTACAGAGGGCTTATTTTACTTTGTGCCTCTTAAGAGATTTGTTCTGTAGTTTGGGAAACATTAATTTTTCACAAAAAGTATGTATATTCTTTGAATATGTTCAGAATAGAGGTATTACTTTTCAAATTCCTGGCTTAGTTTCTAAAATCTGGCCAGCTTTTCTACAGAAAGGAGGAACAATGGGCAGCCAGCAAGAATCATCTCTGTTCTTACAGATTTTGAATATGACTGCCAACTTCAGTTCCTCAAATTCAGCAGAGGTTCTTTCTTTTACCTTTCATATGATGTGAGGCAAAGAATTGGTAAAATACCCCAAGTGCTGGGAATTTTTGAACAGTAAGCAATCTGCAAATAGTTATCTTTCTCCATGTATTATAATGTAAGTTTTATAAAGGAAGAAACATGTAAAAAAATATATTTTTGCAGGATAATGTTCCAGAATTACAGGAAGGATTTATAATCAATATTACTGATGTGCAGCTGGTAGATTCTTCTCTTACTGGAGGTCAGCCAAGTGTGAAGAGGCTTGGGCTAGAAATAGCTGAAATAACAATTGAAGAGAATGATGACCCCAGAGGAGTATTTAGTTTCAGCATTAAAAAGGTAAGACTGAATGAAAAAAAATTAAAGCTGCATTCCAGCAGGAGAGTCTGTGTTTTCAGACCATTTTTATTTGTGTTATAATAGGTTTTATAAGATGAAATTGTTCTGGATAAATAGGCCAGATACTAGACAAAAAAATTTCTATGTAGAAATTTTTTCATAGTTCATATATGAAGTTCATTATGGAGCTGAAAGGGTTGAATCATAGAGTCCTACCATAATTCAGATTGAAGGGGACCTCAGGAGGTCATCTAATCCAAGCTTTTGCTCAAAGCAGGGTCAATGTTGAATTCAGACCAATTTACAAGTGGTTATTAAGCATTTATTCTTACCTGAAAGTCAAAATCAAATGAACAATTTGACTGATATGATATTCATAGCCTGTCTTGTTCTATATAGTTTATGGAAGAGGCTAAACATGCTTTTAATGTAGAACCCTACAGATTTTGTTGCTTTTGAACATTTCAGTGTCAACTTTTAGCAGAAAAGTGTTTGCTGTGACACTCAGCAATTTCTTACTGAATTTTCAGGATGCAAGTGGAGTTGTTCCTGCTTATGAGGTACCACCACCACAGAATATACTGAAACTTCCAGTTGTTCGACAGGCTGGGACCTTTGGGCCAGTAACTCTGTTTTGGGAAGCTACTCATTTAACTGCAAGCTTTGAAGACTTTACACCAACATTTGGAAACCTTACATTTGCAGATGGGCAGGTATGCACTTGCTGAAAATATAGCTTTCTGTGGGTTACCATCTTAGAGTTTCTTTTATTTTCTTCCAGTAGAATTTGTATCTGTTCATTGAATGCATTTTCAAAGCAGAGCAATCAGCTGTTTTTAACATGCAAGATTTGCCATAGAGGAACTTAAAAACACTCTTGAAATTTTATCTGATTATAAATATACAAGTGCAAGAAGAAATAAGCATGAGTAGCAATGTGTATTTGCCTATTATTAAATAAAATTTATCTATTTTAATTTTACATTTTTCAAGCAATTCAGAGAATATTATAAATGAAGCTTAGTTGTACTTTAAAAAACATTTTTTTTACAGGCCACAGGAGAAGTAGAAATTACAATCATAGATGACAGTGAAGTTGAATTCCTTGAGATATTCAAGATTGCCCTAACAAGGGTAACAGGTGGTGCAAGACTCGGGAATGATACCCTGGTAGCTGTTGCTATTCCACCAAATGATTCCCCTGTTGGAGTATTTGGATTTGAAGAAAAGACTGTGAGTATGATTGGGATTGTACTCTCTTCTGCAAAAGCAGGATAATGTCTTTGTTTCACTAACACAAAGCTGCTTTTGGTAAGCCTTTGTTGCAGCACAACTCATGTTTGTTTGTTGTTTTCACTGAAAGGCATGCTCGTGCATGTTTTCATCTAGCTGTGTAGGGGGTAGTATCAACGAAAGTCCTGCAGCATAGATTTAGGTTTTTGCATAAGTGGATCAATTTAATCCGGTATGATAAGAATTYAAGACATCCCAGGTAGAATTTGTGGTGCTCTGTTGAATGTTAAAAAGGTTTTGTAATAATCTGTATAGCTGAAACAAAAGTTTGGAAAAAAAATTATGAAAGGAATCTTATTTTAGTTCTTGTGAGTGAACGATTCACTGCTCTGCATTTTGCTGGTGCTGTGCCTACTTGTGACTCATTGTCTGCAATTGTTTTGAATCATCAGGCATACAAAAATAACTCGTGTGACTAATCTTTGCTAGCAGAATTCAACACATTCCTTACATCTGTTATCTTCCTGTCAATTTTCACTCCTGTCCTTATTTTGCATTTTCATTGATAATGTTCTCTCTGGGTTTTTTTCAAAGTCAGTTTTTATAGTAACATAATGTATTGATGCCTTTTACTGCTGTTCCTACCTCCTCCTCCTCTTTCTTCATCAGGTGACAGTGAAAGAACCTCAGACACCTGATGACGCTGCTGCAACTGTATTGCTCACTGTAAGTCGGAGTCAGGGAGGACAAGGAGCAGTGCAAGTGATATGGATTATTGAGGAGGCAGCCAGATATGATCTGACTCCTCTGAATGGTACTCTTCACTTCAATGAGGTATTTCTGATATTACAGTAAATGATTTAGCCTTCTTAAATTTACAGATAATTTTTCTTCTTATGTGTATTTGCATGGTTTTGTTACGGGTTTCTAAAAGTAGCGGGTTATTAAGTACTATACCATTAGCAAAAGGCCAGTTTGAACTGGTGGAGTTGGCGATATGCARTATTTTCTTCAAACAGAAAAGGAAAGCTGATGTGCTCTCTTTAAATTAGTATAATGTAATCATCAGGAAGATAGGCTCTTCAAATCCAGATTTTTTTTTTAATTAAGAAAGAGGAACACAAATATACTGAATGTGAAGAATGATTACAGAAACAGTTATTCTATTGCATTTGTCTTACCAATGACTGAGGAAGAATGACATTGAAAGGATGAAAAAGATAAAATAAATAGTAGATCACCCAAGTGACTTTCATATTGGACAGTGTTATGCAACTGTACTCTGTGTTTCATGGCAGGCTAAAACTCTGAAATAGGAGTTGAAATGTTGAGTATTGTCAAGCTATTGTTATTAATCTTAATCATTTGTCTATTACAGGCTACGTGAAATGCTGAATAAAGTGTTTTAAGATAAAGCATAATCTATTTTGTCTATACAAGGCTGCTTTACATCAAATAAATAGGCATACCTGTTGTGTCTTTTAATCAGCTGAAATATATATTTTTTGTAAGTCTGTTAGTATCTGGCACAGTATTGGTATTATTTTACTAGCCTGTCTCTACTGATGGGCCTGGAAATGGACTTTTATTCCTGAAATTCTTATATACCTGCATATCTGTGTGTGTGTGTATGTAGAGAGAGAGGGAGAGAAAGAACAAGAACACTAAAGTAAGGCTCAGTGTATAGCTAATTTTTTCCCCTGTATTCTTATTTTAAGCATTTGCTACTGGCCACTGTCAAAAATGTGGACTAGACAGGAATTTGCTCTGATCTGGTATATCTAATCTTAATAATGTTCTTCCATAGAATTTACATATTCCATCAAATATGCACTTTCTGATAGAAAAGATTTAATATAGAAAGTTTTCTCTGGGTTTAAAACTGACGTGAACACAGTTGTAAAATTATTTCAATTATTATTCAGGTAAAAATAGCCATTTTTGGGTGGAGTGGGGTGGGGTGTAATATTTGATAGGCAATTTTTCTTCTTTATTAATCTGTAAAAAAACTTTTCATCTAACYGGAAATTTCTTATTTGAAAAAAGTCAGATTACAGAATACATCAGCGTATGCATGCTTAACACTTGAATTGTTTAAAAAAAMCACTTTCTTGCACAGTATTGTATTTTGCTTTATTTTAATTGATGTATATGTGTTTTCTGGTATTTTTACATGATGCAGACTGAATCCCAGAAGTTGGTTGTTTTACATGTGGTACAAGATGGTATATTGGAGGGGAATGAAACATTTACAATTCAGCTAGTCTCTACTGGTGATGCAGAGATATCCCCTGTAAATGGTAAAATTTTAATTCATTATGTTCTGTTTTGGGGCATTTTGCATGAGAATTTGAGAAAGTCTATCCATATTACTTTATTCTGCAGGACTTGTGTATGTGGTGTGTAGCTAGTTGATAGCAGTTTGAACTGTCAGTCCTTCCTAAATTGTTTACTTGTCTCAAGAAATCAAGAAGAATTATGGGTCTTAATTTTTTATTCTAAATTAATTGTTGGCATAGGCTTTTGTGTTCAGGTGTTTAAAAAAAACCCCTTCAGATGTAGATACTAAAAATTGTGCATAAAGAACTCGTAACAAAAAGAAACAAAAAACAAAATGAGGTTCAGACTTTTAAGAATCATAAAACAATTTTGTTTTGGAAGGGACCTTCCAGGGTGATCACCTAGTCCAAAACCCTGCTTAAGGCACAGGAAACTTCACAGTTAGATCAAGTTGCCTAGGGCTTGTCCACTGCAGTTCTGAGCATCTCCAAGGATGGAGATTGCACAGACTCTCTGGCCAGACAGCGCTTAACCACTCATATCACAAAAATTTTCAGAAGTTACCTTTCCTTTGTAAATACTGTTCATTTACCGTAAGAACCTTTCTTCTCTTCATAGGTCTGGCAACCATCATTATTGTGGGGGATGAAGGAGCTTCTGGGATGGTTGGGATAGCTCATTCATCCACGCATGTTCTGATTGGAGAACCTTCAGGAAATTATAATGGAACTGCTCTTATTAGGTAGGCACATCACTGTTTTTCCTAAAGAAAGGACAACAGTCTTCAGAATTTTCAGAAACTGAGACTCCACATTTGTCATGCCTCTCTTGAGTGCTTCATTTACTTATCACTTCTAAAATCAAAACTATTTTTAAAAACAGATGCCTGGTTTTGAAACAGGGCAAAATATGCAAACTGTGTTTAAAACCAGTTCAGTATTATTGCAGAGCCCTGAATATTCCTCTCAGAGTCTTTGAATTATTTGCAACATGAATACATTAAAGGAAAGATGATTTTTATAAAAGGAGAGGGGAAAGGGAATTCAATGACATTTCAAGATTATCTGTGCTTTTCAAGATTGGTTCCTGAATAAGTACTGTTACAAAACTGTGTCAGTATTTTGCTATGATGATTAACAAAACCAAAGTGGGAACTGAGTTTTTAATTGAAACAAGATACAATTACATCACTGCATTCARTCAACTGAGAGCAGGATCCCAGGATGAAGGTGTTACTATGTCTTTTCAGAGTGTTGAAAATAGGAAAACTCTCCTGTGTGCCCCCAGATGTGAGCAGCATAATGTTTTGCTCTAAGAAGCCCAAAAGGCAAGCTGATGCTTTGTGCAGCAGTAGTGGTGCCAATATAGATCATATTAAGCAAAGCTAGATTTTTGCTATGGCTTACAGTTCACCAAAATTTGAGTCATGAGTAGGATTTGGCTTCAGGTTTTTAAACAAGCAGCAAATAGAACATTTCCCAAGTGATCTCATACTAGTATTCTAGCATCTTTGTGCTTTAAAAAGCAAATTGCCTCTGGTCACTACCTCTCAGTGCCCTTTTGCCTCTGGTTTGTATCTGTACCTCCTAAAAAGCAGAATGGAAGCAAGAGAGCTCAAATTTCAGTCCCCACCTTCAGGCTATTGGAGCAAAGAAACTGTGAAGCACTCTCTTTAAAGATAATAGCTCAAGATGCCTCCCAACACAGGGAAATGGAACAGAACTGCAAAAATGTTTTCGCTCTGGAGAGTAAATTTTACAGATCTTAGTAGTGACCTAGTATTAAAAGTCAAGCTTCACAGTGCTGATAGCATTTCTTTCAAGCACTGTAATATAGCAGCATACTGGTTGTCTCTGCCATAGATATTAAATGTTAAAGATAGAAAATAAAATCTGTGTTTGTGTTCTTACCTGCAGCTTGGTACGTGGTCCAGGGATTTTTGGTGAGGTCAAAGTATATTGGAATATAACACCTCCTCATCATAAAGAATTTGCTGAGACATCGGGAACCTTGACAATGCGAGATAGGCAGTCTGCAGCTGTTGTTCTAATACAGGTATATGAGAGATTTTACAGCATGAGCTATTTCCAGTGCTTCCTTTTGTTTGGATGTTATGTTGGTTAGAAATTAATTATATATCTCTCTCTGAAAATGGTTTAAATCCTTTTAGCTTTAATTGGTTCTTTTCCCTAGGCTGTAGATGATAACCTTCCTGAGGAGAAGCATTACTACCAATTTCAACTAACTGGAATCAGTGATGGAGGACTCATAAATGAATCTAGCAGCACAGCAAATATTACCATGGCTGCTAGTGACTTTCCATATGGACAGTTTACATTTTCACGGGAACTATTGCAAACAACAGAAGAAGAAAAATGGGTATTAGATTGAAATTCTTCCATGTGTAAAATACTCTTGGTAGCTTTATGCTTAACTTCAGAAAAAAATTAAAGCTAAGATTTATTCAGCATTTATCATAGTACAGTCTCCAGAATTGCTCTCTGAGGCTTCTGGAGTTTATTAATACTCTGGGAAGGAATGCCGTCTACTAAATTGCATATAATCTGTACTTAATATAGCAAATTATTGTTACCTGTCAGACCTATTGAAAAGATGCCTGTAGAATGGTCTCCTAAAAGCAAATGTAACAGAAAAATGAAGTCATTTTTAAAGAAAATGTCCTCTCTCCTTTAGGTTAACATCACTATTGTACGTGCTAGTGGATGTTATGGCAAAGTGCATCTGTGGTTGCAGATAATAAATGGGACTGCTGAGGAGGGAATTGATTTCGCTCCCACAGTAAGGGAGGTAGTGTTTGAACCAGATGAGGAAAATAAAATAATTTTGATTGAAATTCATGATGATGACTTTCCTGAAGGTCCTGAAGACTTTTTAGTGACAATAACCAAAGTGGAACTCCAAGGAAGGTAAACATAAAGCTTCCAATAGAATGGAAGATTGATTACAAGCCAAAGAACATAATATATATGGAATCTGACCTAACTGCAATAAAGTTCCTGTTTGATTCCTGCTCTGTTTTACTAGAAAATTTCATAAGACAGCTATAATAGTGATCATGATAAGAAATGAATGTATGGGGAACCCACTTCTCTTAACATATTAATATAAACATTTTGCTGATTAAGATTCATTTAAGCTAAAAATTCATACATGACATACATTTCATTAAGTGTATATGCTTTTATGTTGTTAAAAGTGCAAAAACAAATTTTGGCAAGATTTTATATTCAAATAATACATATATTCTGTGATAAGTAAAATATGGTCATTTAGTTGGGATATGTTTATAAAGTTAGAAATGCTACAGATGCTTTAGAAATACCAGAAAGAATACTTTATTCCAAAAGAGACAACAGTGCAGAAATTATGACACTAGCTTAGGCAAATATAACAATATTGGAGTTTTTGGCGCTGCATTGTAGGTACATCTGCATTCAGTTCCTTTTTACTTACTAGAAATAGTTAATTACTATTTAGTATACTGTTACAGTCTGTCAGAAATATAAATGAATTGGAAACAATATTATCTAAAATAAATCACCAGAGGTGGTGTGTCTGCCCAAACTGGAATTCTTACTGTGGTAAATCAGAATATAGGAACATTAAAATAAATCTTACCAAATTGCATGATGAAAATAAAGTATTGCAATATGTTTCTCAAAGTACGTTGTTGCATTCCTCAATAAGTTGGCATTTTTAGGAGCTTTTAGAATTTTAAATGATAATTTTTTTGTACCCATAACAGTGAAATATAATACTACAGCTGTAAGTGTGGCTGTCGTTCTTGGACACTCTTATGCTATTTGGCATTTCTTTTACAACTGAAAACACTATCAGGCTAATGGAATGTGTTACTGTTGAATGACTGATGAATTAGAATTTCCATGATGCATGTGCATTCCAGTAAATACACAGGGGTGCTTAAGGAATACCAAACCTCCAGTTTTCCAAGGAGATTTTTTTTCTTTTTTTCCCCTGAAAATCTTGACTTCAGACATTTGTCCCGGGTCATGAGAAGATGCAGGAAAGAAGCATGATGTCTGGAATTGCTGTATACGTTCACTTCCTGTGCACAAATGAAATCTAAAGTCCATGTATTCATGATGCACTGGATTTTTCTATTCGTGTATATGTCATCGTGAATAAAAATGCAAATGTGGCATATATGAACTTGTCACTGTACTGAACTCCTTTGGTATGGTACTAAATTTTTTATAACTCCAACCCTGTAGTTATTTTCATAAATATCTCCTGCAAGAAGTTGTATTAAACATTTGTATTAACAGAGACTATATTAGGAAAGATGATCACAGTTGGATTCCAAAACAGATGTACAAACACAAGTCATTATGATAACCATGTTGTATGTCAGCAAGGGGATCCACCTTGGCAAACAATCTCCAGTTATTTAAGTCTTTGCTGATTCAAGATTTTAAGGCTTCTTTCTGACAGCACAGTCTCTATTAATGGACAGGGTTTCATTATTAACAGACAGTTTATCATCGTCTTTGCTTAGAGTATGACCTCATTAATAATTTCCTTGATTTTGTCAAGTTGCATGAAAGTCAAATAAGAAGGACAAAATGGGATAGAAAACATGGAAGATGCACATTTTTGGGAATACGATACTACTTTTCCATATATGTTAGTTTGAAAAAGTGTGGCCACAAGATCTACAGTGATAACTGTCAGAATCTATAAGTATTTGTGGCAATCTACAGATTGTCATACATGCATCTTAATACTTCCACAAAAACAGTTAAAATTTTTTTTCTTTCTTATGTTCTTGCAAGTGGGTTTGATTTTGCTGTAAAAGAAAATGGACTACAGGTGGATCAACCCCCTGTGGTAGGAAATATCTCCACAGTACGAGTCGTCATAGCAAAGAGTGACAATGCAGAAGGCATCATAGAATTTGATCCTCAGTATGTCGTTCTACATGGTAAGTTCACTTTAATTTTCAGTGCGGTTTAAAGGATAAGCCTGTGGCTGCGGCATACGTTTTGGAGTTATCTTTCAACATCTATCCTGAGTTCTGGTGCAAACTATATAAGCATCTGTAAATAAGTTCTTCAGCATTTTTTCTTCATACTTTCAGCCACTGTAAAAGTAGTAAAAGTACAGTTGTGCAATATTTTATTTACTCATATACCTGGGACAATAAACTTGGCGGGAGGGCAAGAGGAAAGAGCACTACCTTTTTCATTGTCTATCATGATAAGAACAGAATTAGTTTTTTTATGACTCAGTATATTCTGTGGAAAAATTCTGAAATTGTGTTTGGAACATATAACAGCAATGCTGAAGCTTCTTTGATATTGCTAGGCAGAAAATACTATAGGAAAGTGTAACCCTTGCTTCATTTTGATATTTCTTTGTGTATATTATCATTTAAAAAATTATAAATATAGTGTAATCTGATATGTATGCATAATAACAAAAATTGAAACTTGCCTATTTTTCCCTTGAAGGCAGTACAAAAAAACCAGAAGAAATTAATTTGGCCAGCAGTAATAATTTCATTCTTTGTCAGCATTCTGCCTGATTTACTTAGGTCCACTTAAGGTAGCTCTTAAATATTTCTTATAGTCTTAAGCTATTTCCAAATGGAGGTACCTTGGCTGCTTAAGTAAATGTTTAAAAACTATCTGGAATGTTGTTGATCTATCATATTGATTAGTCTTTTACTTAATCCTGAGGACTTGCTTTTACATAATCTTTGAAGGTAAAATTAGTTGCCATGGTATCATACAGCACACTAAAATGTAATCTTCTTTTAAAGTCATGGTAGACATTCATGCAAATGAGGTATGCAAATAGAAGGGTAAAATAATTTTTCCTATTCATTTTTTTCCTATTTCAGATTCAGTTGTTAGAAATTTTTACATTAACCATTGACTTTAAAATTTTGAATGGGAAAAAGGAGAGAGGAAAACCTAAAAGCATAAACCCGAACTTTTCTCCTTGATTAAAGGAAGTGTATGTAACTGCTACAAGGAACAACCTTACTTGCTTGAATTAAAATGGCGTTAGACAGAGGGTATCCACTTTTCAAAAGCAGCACTCACAGTTGCTTCAGAAAATCCTAGATTTATTGATACAAATGGGGTTCATTACACAATCCATTATGTTTTGAATCTATATTTGAGATAAAATATCTGCAATAAGTTGTTCTCAATTATTTTTGCAGTGGAAGAGGATGCTGGAGTGATCATGATTCCTGTTGTGAGAAAGCTTGGAACTTATGGCTTTGTAACAGCTGATTTTCTCTCTCGAAGTATTTCTGCACTGCCCGATGGCATTGACTATTTCGTCCATAACAACTCTGTCATTTTTCATCATGGTCAGAACCAGACTTTTATCTATATCTCTATTATAGATGATGAAGAAAGGTAATTCATTTTTCAGATATTTACTCACTAATTTACTTTTGAGTAATCTTCTTTTAGCCTGTGTTCTATACCTATGTATAGAATTGGAATTGAAAACAAATTGCTGCAGTGGTAAAAAATTGCCTAACTTTAACAGGAAAAAAACCCTATTATTAAGTTTCATAGGTCATGTAAAACTTTATGCAAATCCAAGACTTTTTTCTAATCAGATTATCAGAAATATTAGATGTTACTAATATTGCTATGAGTAATAAGATATTTTGCACCATTTTCTTTCCTTTAAAAAAGAGAGCTATTTAACACGGATAGAATATAGGATATTACTTTTATTTCAGATATTACCATCCTTATAAATGGAAGGAACTTTCAATTGTACGTTTACAGAGCTATTTTCTGTATGTCTTTAAACTATGACTAAACAGGATCAATTAGATAAATGATTGAATTTTTAAGAATAGTTTCAAGTAGTTTTTCTTAAAATTCTGAGAATCTCCTTGCCTTTTTTGGTACAGTGAGTTTGCTGAGCAATTTGAAATCCAGCTGACGGGAGCCACTGGTGGAGCAGTCCTTGGGCTCCACCTGGTGAGCCAGATCACTATCGCTAAAAGTGATTCCCCCCATGGTATTGTCAGATTTCTCAACCAAAGCCAAATTATTCTTCCCAACCCTGATATATCCACAACAATGTCCCTGGTGCTGGAAAGAACTGGAAGATTGCTTGGAGACATACAGGTAGGCCCTGACTGTAGAAGATTTTGAATGCTTTCCAGTGACTATTTCAAAAAGCTACTGCATTATCCTTCAAAAATCTCTTTGTGACTTATTTCTAAAAGGATAATTGCAGTTTTTTATTAAGCATCTTTACATATAGTTGCAGTATAACAGCAGATAAGTTACCTTTGTTATTTTCTCTTTCTGCCCCTGCTTTCCTCCTATCATACGTTATCGTCTCATGTGCTTTGTTTTAAATTAGCTCTTAATTCTATCAAAAATAACATATACAATTAATTTCAAGCACCACCAGTAGTTTCATTCAATTCAGATGAATTACTTGCTAAAGCTGGTCAAAATTTTTTCAGTAAATTGTCTACTATGCATTTTCTGGATTTTTCTGCCTGCTGTACAAACCGCTGGTAAAGGAAGGTGTAAATGTGAACCAGCATAGGACTTGCACAGTTTTGGAAAATGACCAGAGAATTGAAAATAAAGACCATCAGCTCTTCTTTTCCCCCTGTAAAAATTGTCTGAGTCTTCTTTAACTTTGTTTCTAGAAAAGTCRTTTGATAAAATTGTCCAAAAGAAAGGAAAAATGTCCAAAATAATCATTTTAAAATGCTTAATTTGACCTCCTTAAAAGCAAATCTGATTTGTGGGAAATTTTGAAATATTCTAGTTTTTAATTGGGCTAAAACATATGAACAATTATTTGAGGGATTAAGATCTTTTATTGCAGGTTATTCAGAACATATTTGTCTTTTTCTGTCTTCATACAGCATTTTGCAGGGAAGATCATGAGTACTGATTTGGGGAGCTTTGCAAAACAAATGGTGAAAGAGTGTAAAATAGAAACTGGCCTGTGTGTTTCCCTTTACGTGCTAATTAAAGCCCAGTTTCTCTTCTGTTTATTAATGTCAAGAATTTAGAATTGTTTTGTAAATTGGCATTATGGCTAACTCTTCACAATTTCCTTTTGCAATTTGTCACATTTATTTTTCCAAAAGATTACAAAATTTCCCACACGCAATTCATTATGAATATTGTCTTCTGTATTAACAACACAAATTTAAACACAATTAGTCACCTTACCTTAAACACCATTAGTCTTGTATCAGATACAAGAATCTTATGTCACTTATGCTACCTTATGATTTCTCCCTCTGGGAGGCTATTATTATGTATCACTACTCTAAATCTGAAACCGGTGTCTTCCACAGATTAATTGGGACATTTTAGGACCCAATTCAGAAGAGGTTTTATCTCCCCTGAATAGTGACATTGGTGACCCTGTGAATGGATCATTCTATTTTAGAGAAGGAGAAGGAGGTCTGAGATCTGTTAATCTGCAAATCTATCCCCATGAAGAAGTTGAAGTTCAGGAGATCTTCATTATTAGACTGAGCCTTGTGAAAGGTGAAACAGAAATAGATCCCAGGGCAAACAACATTACGCTAATAGTAAGTCATTGCTGCATTCCTTTCTCCTCCTTCCCACATCTCTGTTGATATTGGCATTTATCCTGCAAAGCTGTTAAACGTAAATGTGACTGACTGCATAGTTTGTCATTTGGCTTTCTTTTCCCCTGTACCACTCAGGAGCACTGTTATGTCTTCACTTCTGAAAAATGAACGCAAAGAATCTATCAGTAAAAATTGGTGTATATAAGCCCTGACTTGGCCTTCTTACTTACACATTTTCATGGTCTTCTTTGGAGAGGAAATGGATTTGGGTCCTACATGTCAGTTTGTTGTTCGTCCCTTCTCTGACGTATTCTTCTCCRGCTAACATATATAAAAGAAAGGTCTGGCTATAACAGAGTAAGACATACAGGTAGGGGAGAAATGCAGAAATATGTTGGAGAAAGCAGAGAGAGTTGTTGAGGAGAATTAYTTGCTCTAGGGATATTGAAACAGAGGAAATATTTGCAAGAACTTTATAAAAAGACAGCAAAAAAACAAATCCTTCCTATAAATAGGATTTTTATTTTTATTTTTCCTGATCTATGGAGTAAAGCAGTGCTGGAATCAGGCGCTATTTTCACAGACACTTCAGGTTGTTCTTCAGGGACCCAGTTTTATTCCTTGAACTGGAATACTTCATTCTGCTTCACAGTGACTTGGCTTCTCAGCAGACACTGATGGCTTCTGCAGAGCCAATCCAGGGTAAGGCCCTTGGCTTCTTTATGTAGTCTGATTCTTATGTCAGGTTAAACTACATCTGTGTAGTGAGAAAACACAAAGCAATCAAAAAATGGCTTCAGATCCTAGGGTTGCTAATTCTGTATGTTTGTGCTTCCCTCCATTTCTCCTTAGCTTTTCAAAAGCTATAGGAGGAAGCTGTAGAGACTAGACTGGTTTTTGACTCCTTTTGTGAACATTTTTTTTTCATGGCAGAAATTTTAACCCGAATTTGCAGCAAGGGTTTCTCAAAAATACACTTGTCCGCTTGTGTCTCTGATCTTTTGTTCCCATCAGCCAGGTTGAGAGGGGATTCGGTTTGCTTCCTATTTTCAGAAAGTCGGTAATATCAATAGGTTCTACATATGAATCTGTAAATACTGACTGACAATTAGGAGATATGTTAGTTATTATTGGGTGTCTAGATATTTCAGAGAACTTCTCTCAAAAGAAAACTGTTTTAAGTCAATTTACCATGAATTCTTGTTGCTGCAGCTAGTGATTCACACAGATGGATGTGGATGAGCTCTATCCCAGTGGCTAAGTTTGCAAATTTGTAATGTTAGAAGAATTTCTATACACCAGCCTAAGATGCCTGAGCATTTATTGTTTTAATATCAGGGTACTTAAATAATACATTTGAAATAGAACCCTGTCCTTTTCTTTCTTGTACAGCACTCAAAAACTGAAAAGGGGACATTCATGCTTTCTCTGCTCTTAATATCATATTTCATCCACATGGGATGTGTTTTCCAAATCCTTTTAAAATTCTTTTACTCTCTGAAACGTGTCTAGATCATTTAAAATTTGCAAGTTGTTTAAAGCTGAGTGGTCAGTATCATTTTCATTGCCTGGATTTGCTTCCAAATAACACTTCTTTTATTCAAAGCCTAAGAGCTTTGCATCTTTATTGATAGCATCATATTACTGACACATGTTCCATTTATAATCTGCTCCTCCTTCTTCATTTACACTGTAGGATCTTCTCACAAAAGAGCAAGTCATCCACAGATTTAGTATAACAGTTTTGCTCTGTGTATGCACACACGCTTCATATCACTCCCTTCTGAGACCTTGGTGGTTCTGTCTACTGTTTGTTTTTCATTCATACAGTCTCTGTTCTGATTGTTACTGTACTCTTGAATCTTTTTATGAGGCGAAAACTCAATAAGAAGACTTAAGAAGATGTGCCGCCTTGCACCTAGTAATGAAAATCTCGGTGATTTGAAGAAGATAACTCATTCTATATTTCTGATTTTTTGTTTGTTTCTTTCTTTACAGATACAGAAGTTTGGTGATCCTAATGGTATTGTACAGTTTGCTCCTGAATCATTATCTGAGAAGAACTTTACAGAACCCTCAGCAGTGGAAGGGCCACAGAGTATTACATTATTTGTCAGACGAATTCAAGGCACTCTGGGAAACATAACAGTATGCTCACTTTTGTTTGGTTTCCTTATAAGCAGTATAATCTGAAATTGTCCTCAGGATGAACATATGGAGGACAATGGGAATAATTTTTTCCATGCCTTTCAGTTGCTTGTTTTTCATTTCATTTTGAAATGCTGCCTTTTAGACTGAATTTTGCAAGGGCTTCAGCCCTAGTACTTGTGGTTTGGAAAGCTGGACTTCATCTTTTCACCGGTCAGGAAAAAAAATGAAACTATACATATTGCAGTGCTCCTGCCCCTCCCTCCCCCCTAAGTAATTTTAAAAAATGGTTCAGAGATTCTGTATAATTTTTAAGAAATCTTCTTAAGATTTGCAGAGGAAGTCTACATTCATAGTACTGTTGTTAGAGGAACACCACATTCTCCTTTTGTAAGATAGTCTATGAATATCTTTCTGTATATACCTAAAACAATTTCTATTTTATCTACTTAAAACCAATCTGTACCCTATGCTATCTATACTGAATCTTGAATGTGAAAGTTTCTGACTCTGTGGTAATTTGGTTTTGTTTTGTTTATCACTTATTTCAGGTTTACTGGGAAATATGTAGTGATTCTGACATCACAGGTGACTTCCTTCAGACAGAGGGATCTGTGGTCATGGCTGACCAGCAGAGTACGGCTGAGATAATTATCTATCTGTTACCTGATGATGTTCCAGAACTGGATGAAAACTATGTGGTACAGCTGATTTCAGTGGAAGGTGGAGCAGATTTAGACCAAGAGAAAAGAATTTTAAAGATCAGTGTTTTTGCAAATGATGATCCCTATGGAGTATTTGCCTTGTACTCAGATCAGCAGTCAGTATTAGTAGAGAGAGACCTTAGTCGGTATGTTCAGATTAATGTAACTCGGCATGCTGGGGCATTTGGAGAAGTGATTGTTGAGTACCATATCTTGTCTCATCATGAAGAAGCACTAATTGCACCTGAGAATGTGGTGGGATACCTAGTGGTAAAAGATGGTGCCAGCTTTGAAGTGAAAAGAGTGCCAATAAGCAGCCAGGTCTGTAATATCCTTTTAGCTCCTTAGATAGCTATTGTTTACATTTGTGTTCATCACAATACAAATGTGTTGGATAAGATATTAAACTCTCAATAGTATCTACTGTTAAGATGCAGCAAAGAGTTTTAATATTATGTTTCCTATATATGGAATATAAATGTGGTTAAATATCACTTTTTCCACATAATAATTACAAAATCAGTGCTGTGCATATATTCATGTATTCAGTTTGTTCCTCCATCATTGCTCCGTGTTATTATCATTTCAATTTTTTTTATCATTATATGCATCCAATTTTTTTCTCAGGTTTACCTTTTGAATTGTCAGTAGTGGTCTGTGAGACTCATGAAGCAGTAGATACATTTGCCTTCTGTTTTCTGTACTCCCTGATTGTTATTATTACAGTCTTGCATCTACACTTTGGTAAAACCTAAGGATTAAAAGCAAGTCAAGGCTCACTGTGTTAGATACAGTTCATAAAAATGGCAAAATTGCCTTACAAATATTCCAACAAACTGCTTCACGACATTGATGTTCTATCTGTAGCTGTTTTGAGAAGGATGATCAATAAATTATTTGTCTTGAAAACACTGATTTTTGTATGGAAGTAGAACAAAAGTTGCAGATGGTTCTGTTGCATAATCCTTTGAATTGGTGGATATCATGTTTTTAGTGGAATTAAATTTCTACCTCTTTATTTAAATTCTCTCTCTCAAAGGCATTTCTTTTCCTGGGATTGAATTTTACTCTGGAACTGATCAGCATAAGCCTGGTTGGGGGAAGTGCCAAGGATGTGCCTAAAATATTAGAAAAAGCAAAGTCAGCTATTCTGCTTATTCCTGAAGAAGCTGCCAATTCACAGGTGAGTAAACTGGCTGCAATGTAACATTTTTACCACAGGAGGGAGATACACAACACTTCATTGCAAAAGATAGCTACTGTAAGGATTCAGTTGACACCTTAACAATTTTCATAATCGCAGTCAATTTAACTACTGACAAGACTCTTCCATTTATTACTTATACTATGTGTTATCTAGTCTTTTCATATTTTTCAGTTCTTATAGAAATGGGTTAATACTGTTTAAAAATATCTTCATCTGTTCATTTTACATTCAAAAACAGCTATGGTAAATAGTGTAAGTACTATGCTTAAGCTATACTTTTGTTTTCATGAAATGAAATCTCTAAGATTTTAAGGAACATTACTGATTCTGGACAATGTTATGTCTTTAGGTATGGCAGCCCAAGAGTAGATAATAGCATGTACACGGTAGTATGTACAAAGAGAGATAGTCCTGCAGCTGTTGCCCATGAGCATTAAGTTTGTGTGTGTTTGTTTTCCTTTGAAGGATAGACCTGCAATGCTATGTTTGGTGTTTTCAGTGCAGAAATCTGAGTCATATCTGTTCCTTTTCCCTGAGATCTAATTCTCAAAGATCTCATATTTATAAATATTGTTGAAGACTTTGAAAGAAGTGTGGTTGTATACATAGTTATTGTAATTGCTTACAGTGTGCTTGCATACATGTTATTGCCCATTCTTATCTCATCTTATACAACAAAATTTATTATGCTTCCATAGGTTGGCTTTGAATCTGCTATTTTACGACTTACAGACATTGTAGCAGGAACAGGTCAGGCTGTGATAACCAGAGAAGGAGTTTATGGTTCTGTAACAGTTAACTGGACTTCTGGGTACCCACCAGACAAAATCACTGACTTTGTTCATCCAGGCAATATTACTCCATCATTTGGTGAGTATTTGCCTGAGGAAAGAGCTACAGAAGTTCCATGAGTGATGAAACCCCATTTTAATTGTTTGTACCTGTACGCATTTCCTCTCTTAATGAAGCGTCTTTAGAATGAAAGTGTATGGTCTGATTTTTATCTGTGACTGATATGTTTATTTAGTCAGTAAGAAAAGAGTTGTGCTACATAGATACATGTCTGTGAGCTAAACACGATGCCATGCCCCTGAAGAACAGCTTTATAAAGAAAAGACAATAGACTCTTGTTGTGCAGATTTCCCCTTCCTAAATGAAATGGTATTGTGATTAAAGTTCCTATCTCAGCATGTTCCCAGGTGAAAAGATGATTTCTATTTAGTGATTTTGAATTGTACTGTCTTTCTTCTCTCTCTCTTTTAATTCAGGTAGTGTTGTATTTTCCTCTGGTGAACAGAGCAAAGTAATTTCATTTCAGGCTACTCCAAGCCTAAATAAACACGAGTCATTTGCTATCTGTTTAACAGCAGTGCACAGCAATGTGTCTGGTGGGGCTCGCCTGAGGTAAGGATGTTAGAATCTTTAGTTGCACACATGCTGTAAGAATTACGATCTGGGTACAGGCATACACCTTATACAAATCCCTGTTAAATTACAGAAAGGTATGAATATGTAGTCTCTACTTTGATAAATTTGTAAATCTTGTCTCAGGTTGAAACAAATGTCAGTACTGCAGATCTGACTTAATCAGAACTGATGCTTTTCTCGAAGTCAAGTCTATTTCGTACCAACAGAATGCAAGGTGTAATAGGTATGGTGGCAATGATGGAGTCAGCTAAGGAAATGAAGAAGCCAGATCTACAGTTTTAGCCAGAAAGTGGAATAATGAAAGCAAAAAAGGTCCAGATCAGAGTGGTCTTCTCATGACACTTTTTATTATTTGCCCTCTAACACTTCTAATTAATCTCCCTAAAAGATCATAATTAGATGATCTTTGATAACACTGTTTTAAATAAATAAATTGAAACGAGTAATGATCAGAAGATATCTCAGTTATTTAAGAAATCATTTTATTCTTAGCAATTAAAACATTATATTTAGTGTAGGTTTCCATCTCAATTAAGTGATTTATTCTTCAAATTATTTTCTTTTCATTCTTCCATACTCGTTGATGGCTAAAACTGGTATTATAAAACAGGATGGGTAGAGTAACAGTGTGTATGAAGAAAGGTATTGGCTTTACCAAGTTACTTCCTTCAGGTGTGCCAATCTAGTTGTAAAGCATGAACTGTGCCTAAGCTACTGTGACTGACCTCTTCTCCTAGGCCTGTATGTCCTTCAGGCTGGTGTCCTCACAGCACCTATTTACCATGCAAATTAAATACCTTGAATATCTGAGAATGAAACTTCCTAGAAAATTTAGGACTAGATAGCACAGGAAGCAAAGCCAACAATTACTTTGAAGGGTTTCTGACTTCCTTAGAGGGTGGAAAGGGTCTAGTTCATTTACCAAAAATCCAACAGTGTAATAGCAGTGCTGTTTGGTAGCCTCTGGCGTTGAATACTAGGTCAGTTCTAGAGAGGAGCACAAGACCCAAGGCTTAGCAAAGGCTCTTTGGGTTGCAGATTAACATAGTCTTCATCTCTATGCTTATTTTTCCCATAAGAGGGAGATATATTAAATATGGACATAGGGACTGTGGGTCTCAAATCTGGAAAAAATTACTATCAAATATTTTGAGGTGACAGCACATTGAAACCTCATTGTAAGTCTTAAAATAACATGCTTTCATTTTTAGCTTTCTAGCTAAAACTGTAGCTCTGGTAACATCCTTCTAGTCTGCAGTTTTCTCTTTGTACAGAAAGCTTGTTCTGTGGTTAAAACTAGTGTTATTCAGAATGGCTGTATTATAATATATCTCCCTGCATTGTGATCACAATAGACAGACATTGTACATTCCTTCCCCCTCCATTTTCTGAGGAAGACCTTATTTTATATAACCTTTACTGTCTCCTATGTTGACTCAGAATGAGTTCAGCCTCAGGAGGGCTGGGAGGGCTATTTGGCCTGGTCATTCCAAAAACACTTTTTAGGGAACCTCTTTATATCTTCTCTCATACTGATGCTGTTTCTTCCCTCTACTGTTATCACCCACCTTCTGTGATCTTCTTTTTCATCTGCTTTCTCACAGCCATCATTGATTATTCACTGGAAATTATTCTATTTGGGTGTTTTACTTTTCATATTTCATGTTTTCTTACTCAACTTTTATATCTTCTATTTCAGGACAGGATTTACAATAGCTGAAATTGAGCCATTGGGGATCTTCCAATTTGCTCCTAACTCAAGATATGTTTCAGTTGAAGAAGATGTTCAGGCAGTCACACTGCATGTCCAAAGACTGTTTGGTTTTCAAAGTAATCTCACTCAATTGACATATCAGACTAGTCCAGGAAGTGCCAAACCACTAGAAGACTTTAGACCCATCTATAATGGAGAGCTTATATTTGTGCGTTTTCAGACAAATGCTGTAGTAGAAATATCAATAATTGATGACACTGTTTCTGAAACGGAGGAATTTTTTTTTGTAAATTTGACTGCTGTGGAAGTTTTGGGTGTTCAACCCTTGAATCCTAACTGGAGTCCACGTCTGAATCCCGCTTTCAGTGTTGCAACAATTAATATCCTGGCTAATGATATCGTGCATGGAATACTCAGTTTGGGGCCAGAGTTTGTTTACGTTGAAGAAGATGCAAACAATAGTACCCCCAACATGGCAATACTTCATGTTAGAAGGACCCAAGGTTTTGCTGGTGATATTGAAGTAACAGTTAAAACCTTTGGTGGAATAAGTGCACAAAGTGGAGCAGATTTGTATCCTTTTGAAAATGCTTATGGAAAATCAGTCTTTACATGGGCAATGGAAGGAGAAGATTTTGAGGAACAGTCAGTCTCTCTGACTTTGCTGGATGGAGAAAGAGAAAGCAAGGTGTCTATCAAAATTTTTGATGATGACGAACCTGAAGGACAGGAATTGTTCTATGTTTTCCTCTCAGATCCTGAATGCGGAGCTCAGATTGTGGAAGGAAAGGATGATTATGGATTTGCTGCTTTTGTGACAGTAATTATTGCAGGTAGCATTTTTTTTCCAGAAAACTAGTAAATGAGTCTGAATTAGCTAACAGTAAATAACTGGCTTTATTGGCAATTTTCATGTAAATATTGGGATTTCTTACTGGGGAATAAGCAGGGTATTTGATTCTCAAATCTGAGTTTTTCAGCTCAGAAGAAGCTATCTAATGTTTCTGAACCAAACCCCACCATACCTCACTTAGCAAGGTAGCTCAAAATACACTTTGTTTGTAGTCCCCCTATAGACACTGCTTGTGTCCATTTTTTTCCTGTTTTCCTTGATGAAGAGAAAGGCTAAGCTTGAACTTTTATCCTTCCTGTGTAGTGGCATTGTGGGTTTGTTGGGTTTTTTGGTGCATTTTGCCACTTTTATATTGTACTGGATTTCTACAAAGTTTAAAGAACAGAGGAGTCTGTTCTCGCTTGTTGATTCTATGTACTTCATCTCTGAACTTGCTTAATTTAGTCATCCTTTGCTTCTGGAGAAGGAGGATAGGAACAGGCTTAAAGATGCATCTAGAGAAGAATTTTTCTCTTGGTTACTGCATGCTGCTGTGGCAGAATAAGATCATAGCTCCAATTTCCCTTAACTTGTAGATATCTATCAGATTTTTCCATTGAACATAAATTAAATTTAAAGATAATACAAACCAAGTTTTAAAAACAAGTTAGGAATAAGAACACTTAAGGATGTTTGCAAGCTTTCGTTTTGTTTTAAATCAAGAAACTCATATGAGAGGTCCAACTGGAAGTTGTGTGTAAGCAGGCACTTTTAGCAATACAAGATAGATGTTGGGAATCGGGATCAGATTCTGCTCTTGGATGAGTTTATGCAACAACTAGAATTACATATGCAAGAATAAACCGTTTAAAATGTACGTTCCATTGATGTGCTAGTCACTAGAATTCAGCATGCAAATAACCAATTGCCTGAATATGCAAGTTAGCTGAAGAATTACATGCATAAGTGCAGGTTGGAATTTGAACTTGTATGAATCCCATAGAAGTGTATTAATATGTTCTAGACTTGCTCTGGGAGTAAAATGAATGCAGAAAATAAGATCAGGAGACAACATTGGCAAAGAAGAAAGGTCAAAGCATACATCTGATTTTGAACGTGTAGCTAGAAAGATACTTCAGATTAAGTATTTATGCATGTGCATAAGCAAACACACAGGTTGTGTTAATCTTCTGTATAAATATTGAAGTTTAACATGCACAGGGTCTGAACTAGATTCCCTTTCCAAATGTAGAGTAAAGCTGTCATTACCTATAAGGAGAAATCAGGATTTAATGAGAGGCTGTGAAGGCATTAGTCCTCCTAATTGGTCCCCGGGGTTTGGGTTTTTTTTTGTTTGGTTGTTTGTTTGTATTAGGTTTTATGGTTTTTTTGTTGTTGGGTTTGTTGTTGTTGTTGTTGTGTTTCTTTTGTGGTTTTTTTTTGTTTGGTTGTTTTTACTCCCTTGCTATTTATGTTCCCATGAGAACAGTGCAGTATTTCCAGCTCCCTAGTTCCACACACTGAATTAAGGACTCAGGAGAAAACCTGAAATATTGATCTGGGAAAATGAATGGGTTCAACAGCATTATGAGGGAGGTAAGATGGGATGAATAAGGAGGCTGAAGTCACGTCCTTGGAAGCCCATCTTTATCTCATAACCAAATATAACACACTGGCCATCTAGGGACACACTAAAGTCCATTTCTGTTTAGAACAAGTATGTTTTAATGATTACAGTAGACATAAGATAGATGATGTGAGTATCTCTTAGGGGCATGATAAGCAAGGTTTTTGAAACTGTTCTGGACTAGTGTAACACCTAGTCTCTTGAAGTCAAGGGATACAGAATTCAGTCAGTTTGCTGAATGCTGCAGAAAATGCAAGGTTATCTGCATAGGTGCTACCAGAATTCTCAAAATTATTTATTTTACCAGTTAAAATAATATGTAGTCATACCAACATTTGAAGTTCTAGAAAAATATGGAGAGCAAATTAAGAATTGTAACATTAAGAGACATTTTCTTTTCTATTCTTTGGAAATGTTCCCTGCTGGTACTTTACAACATGCTTCAGATATCTGCTTTTCATTTTTTTAGCAGTTTTCTACATTAAAAAGTACAGTTCAGTCTCAACTTAATTTTCTTGCAAATTACTTTCATGGACTGTTTCCCATATAGGAAGTGATCTCCAGAATGGCATTTTGGGATTTATTCCAGAAGTGCAAAGCGGTCTTGTTCTTGATGAAGACTCAGAAAATAGAGAGGTTCTGCTGATTGTCACAAGGCAACCAAACAGGTGCAGGCAACAACTGATAAAAGTGCTGTCCCCACGTCCTGTAATGTGCTGTGTTGAATCAAGGATGCTGCTGTTAGTGGAAGAGGTTGTCATAGAATTTTATAATAAATCCTGCCTTTCAGCTTCTTTAAAAATTAGGCAGAATTTGGCAAACATAAGTTGTAAACATGAATAGATTTGTCACTGCACTGTTACTAAACAGAAACAGGAAAAACAAATATTTTCCAACTTGCATCATAATGGAACAAGTGTGAGAGTAACTTCCCTATTGCTTAATGCTAAGTGTTTACTTTGCTAAAGGTACAATTAAATGTGTAATCTCCTTGTTTACCTAAGTGTCAGCATCATGCTTATGTCTTCTTTCACACAGATACTGTGTTTTTCTAATTAACACACGTATACTTTGCACATTTGTGTGTACTTTGAAAAAGTATACTCAAGTATTCTTAGTTAATTTCAAACTTACAGGGAAGCCAGATTTTGCCTGGCTTTCCAAGCAAATGTTTCCCTTTATATTAAGGAAAGTACTTGGGCACGTGCCTCACTTTCGGGCTCAAGTGACTCTTATTCAGCTAATCTCATGTTTTCTGAAACAAAAGTTGAAAAACAAATTGATCTGGGTGCCCCAAATTGCTTGACTTTTTTCTCCCTATGTTACTTTTTCGTAATCCAATCAGGTTTTAGAGGAAGTAATTTAAATCAAAAGAAAGAAATTTTCATCTTAAATCAGTTTCTTCCCTAGTGATAAGTTTTGAATATTAATGAAAAACAGATGCATCTCTGGGGTGTGTTTTCTAAAGTAATAGTTGTTTCCTTCAGTACATGTATAGTGTTTTGCTTTGCTTTGCTTGTAGGGCTTTTGAAGATGTGAAGATCTTTTGGCGTGTGACCTTTAATGAAACTTCTGTTGTCCTTCTTAAGGATGGCATAAACTTGGAGAATGAACTTCTGTCTGTGCTAGGAGCCACCACCTGCATGGCAGGTCAAACAATATGCAACATCTCTATTGAAATAAAACCTGATAATGTAAGTAATTCTTGCTCATTTATGTACAGCACTATGATGTTGGATGGCAATTTATCTAGATGGAAAATAATCTCTGATCCAGATGACCGGGGRTAGGACAAAGTCTGAAGATGGTAACTTGGCATCTGCTCAGTTTTTTGGCAAATACTGGTTTATTTTTAGGCTTGTGCTGCCTCCATTGTGACCAGTAAAAACTCAGGAAGGTGATAAGGGTTTAATTTGGAGAGTAAATTGCAAGTCTTGGGTTTGTACAGAACGGTAAGAAAAATCGGAACGCAGGCACTTCAGTGAAATGCATATTCATATAATGGACTCTTACTCTTCACATAGTACATTTTTAAATTTATCAAAGCACTTTTAGTAGGGTTTTTTGCAAAGTATAAAGTAAGCCTGTAAGTAATAAAGCCTGTAAGTAATAAAGCCTGTAAGTAATAACATCACATTCAGCAAAAAACTTTTAGTACAACTTGTGCAGAGTTTACATGCCTAAATCTGGCACAATGATCTATGGAAACTCTACTCAATCATGAAGCTGCATAAGAATCACTAGCTGCCTACAAGTCTGTTGCTGTGCACATCCAGCTTATGATTAGTAAAGTTCAGTTTAGCAGCCATCATCTACTGAGGCCATTTGGCATTCTTCAGTTGGGTATGCCTAAGCCTAAGTGACTTGAGAGGCCCAGCTGGTATTCAAAGATGAAGACATCATTGAATTAACACAAAGCACAGTATTCCCAGTCATTTTCATTTAAAAGGGAAGAGGGGGAAAATTTTTCTTTGTGTGAGTGCCTAGTAGTTAGAGCAGTCATTTAAGAGACATAGGATTTACGTCCCTCCTTCTTGCAGAGTGAAGGGTTTGAAACATTCCAGGAGAGTATCCTAACAGCCAGGCTATAGGCAAAGCTTGAGATTTGGAGAAAGGAAAAAGGACAAGAAGGGAAGGTTCTCCTCATTTTTCCTACCACAGTCTAGAGAGTAATGCAAGATGTAAGATGTTGGAAATAGTGGTAAAAAGGGTGCATTCTCATAGCTGAGTGGGGAGACCATTCTGCTCGAGATGTTATTTTTAAATTAAAGAGCCAATGAATAAAATATGTAGACAGTAGTGGAACACAGGCTGCCTTGCTGAGTAAACTGGGATTTTGAACCTGGTCAGTCTAAGTAATGCCATCATTATTTAATGACAGCAGAAAGTGCAGCAGCTGCAGAGACATGCAGTTGAACCACATGAAGCATGAGCATATGCCATTCTAACAGGTGCTAATGGAAGGCCAGAGTTCCGTATGGCATTTCAATAAATCTGTGCCTGTCATCAGTTAGTCAAGATTATTCCATTTAAAGAATTACTTAACAGCACTTTCCTCAAAATAACAACCCAACTAAAAATATATGCTATTTAACCCCCCAAATATTTCCTGACTTTTCCTCCAGTTATAAATAGCTTATACATTAGTAACAAATATATTATGAAATGATGAAATCATAAATGAACTCAAGATATATTTTACATTTTTTATGGTATGGCATATTCTAGATTTTGAAGGTTTTTACTTAGTCAGCTGTACTGACTTAGCTAAGAGCTGAATCCTGTTTTCCTAAGAATTACAGTACGATTTCCAAAAATCCAGAACTGAACCAAAAAGCTATATTTACTAATAAAAAATTGTCTGCAATGCTCATCTTTTTTGCTGTTATGCTACTTTATGAGTACATATAATAGGTACGATTGGCATCTTTCCAACTGAATTCTGGAAGTAAGATATCTATTTTTAAACATTGGTATTTGTACTGTAGGTACAAAATCAAAGATGAGGTGCGATGTCATATTGAAATTTATGATTGCTGCCTTATTTTCAATAAACAGTTGAGCATTAACACTGTAGAATTGACTGAGCTAATTCTTTGGTATGCTAACACTAAAATTCAATCACCTGTATTTCCAAGCTGATAGAAGATTTCTGTATATCTTAAACCTTTGAAGGTCTGTCAGATAATATCTCTAGGCCTTTGGATTTTAGATAGATTTATTTAAGCATTCAGACCTTCTGAGGTTTGCTTATATTACTGTAAACACTAAGGCTGTATGTTAAATTTTTTTTCAAAACTTTGCCTGAGTTCATTACTCAAACTACAGTCAATATTAATTGCAGTTTCAAAATTGCATACGTTTCTGTGCAATTTTTCCCCTGGTATGTGTATGCCTTTTTTGTAAGACAAAAAGAAAGTGAAAGAACAATTTTTTCAAAAAATGTACACCTGTGTAACTCCATCATCTGGAAAACTGAGCTCTTAAAGTGTTTACCCTCCTGTCTTATGGCAAATATACAGCCACAATATATKTAATATATAAATAGCTACTTTGTTCCAATAAAGTGAGCTCGCATGTGAAAGCCTATGAGATTTCACTATTGCGCATGACAGAGTGGTACCTTTTGCAACACTAACCTTTTAGAATATACTTCATTGTACTTATCAAACTTTTCAAGAAGAATGCTTATGATAGATATTAATACAAGTAATTCATTATGCATACAAAATAATGTATACATTTTTTAAAGCTGGCAGTAAAATCCTAACTCATTTACAGGTACCTGAATTTGAAATACATTTTTTCGTTGAGCTGTATGCAGTAAGTGCAGGAGCTGAGTTGAACAACAGTGCCAGATTTGCCCTTATAACAGTTCTTGAGAGCGATGCTCCTCGTGGTTTAGTGTATTTTGCTGTGGGATCTCGTTTTGCTGTGGCTCATAAGAAGGCTACTTTAATCAGTTTGCAAGTGCTCAGAGATTCTAGTACGTCTGTAACCACAACGGTTAGCTACAGCATGCAGGTAAGATTGACACATTATTAAATCATTTTTTATTTTCTAAAGCAAATAAATGTGACTGCCATTAGCATTTTTTAGGAAACAGTCGAACATTCACTGGGCCCATGTAGTCTAGCTTCTTCATTTTTCTATTATTAAAAAGACGTAGCTTTCATTGCATTGTCAAGGGTGATTTGTTCATGGTACCTTCAGTAGCCTCAAAGACTGTGGTCAGTCATGCATTAAATGCATTTCTTTCTTTGTTCTGAGACTATTTTTGAGGCTTATTTCTCTAAAATTATGCTTTAATCATAGTAGATCTCACCGTCAAGATTCGGATACCAACACACTTCCTGTGTTAGATTACAACTTTATCAATACACAAAGCACAATCAGAAAAAGAGAGAGAGTATTTTCATCAAATTTTATTCCATGTTCTTCAAGTACTAACCTTTAAAATTTTTCTTGTGATTCAAACTCTCGTAGGGCCAAGTGGATTATGTCATCCCCATTCATTTTTTGGAATGTGTATAATAGCAGCATTAGACTGTTCTAACTGTTGACTATTTTATCTCTAAATGAATGCCACATTATTATTAGCAGATGATGAGTATTCTCCTGTAGCAGAAGTATTACAGCTGCAAAACATGATTCCTTCCACTTTCTTATAGTTGCAACTCCAAAATCAGAGCATAGGCTGGAAGAAGAATTCCTCTACATTTGTCATTGTAGTGGCATAGTGCTTAGTCTGATTTACATTGAGTATGTTGGATTTTATACCTAAAGGCATTATTATGAGGGAGTGTTTTTATAACAAAGCATTGTGTGACCAGTGTACTTCCATCCTCCTTTTTAATACAAGACTTTGTATGCTATTATCATACTGCATGTGTATGTATCTTAACTACATCGAATAACTTGGTGTTTCCGTGAATTTWTTATACAGTAACTGGCCAGTGTTTTGGTTAGATTTTGTGGTAAAAATTTTTCATGTTCTTTCCAGGCAAGAGGAAGTGGCCATTATCCTTTAGCTGTTAAACACAGAAAGAATTGCCGCTGTTAGGTGTTTGCTTAGGCTAAAATACAGGTGGCAGTTCCTTTGCCATTTGTATTTCATATAGACTATAACAACCCTGCTTTGTACAATGTTAGGTTTTGAGTACCAAAGTATTGGTATGTGAGAGATAAGAGATCATGGCAGGCAGTAGGGGTGAGGTGCTTACTGGAAACAGATGTTTATCTCATTCCTACAAAGGTTTTTAAAACATTGTTCTTGTCACTAACACTTTTATTACCACTTATTTCCCTGTTCCCTAATTCTCAGCTGGAAGAGATAAACAAAAGGAAGCTTCTGCCTGGAATTGGCACAGATGATGTGAACATGTTCTAGAGCAAATATGAACAGATATATACCACACTAATTTACAATAATCTCCTGAGAACTCAAAACATGTCCTCTTTATTCCAAAAGTAGCCTTTACTAGTAAAAGCTAAATGTTTTCAGAACGGGTCTAGGGTTTCACAAATAAAAATCCTTACTTTTCACAGTAGGAGACATTCTGAAGGTTTGTTGAGTCAATATATAACCTGCACTTATTAAATGAGTGGATAGTATTCAGAAATCATGCATTTGAATAATAGCCCAGAGTGTCAGTTTCCACTTAAGGGAAGTTTATTATATTACCAGATATAAAATCAAGGTTATGGCATCTGACAAAAAGCAAGAATGTGAAGAATGAAATAGTATCTGCAAACCCTATGGAAGGTAAAAATAGTGATACTTCACAGGGAAATGAGGCCATATAGCATTGCTAGATAAGTTCATCTGTCTGCCTTGCATGTGTATTCTACAGTTTTTGCTTTGCCTTTGGTCCTAAATGGATGGTTCTTGTTTTAACTATTTGTACTGGGATTCAAAATATCATGAACTGATATTGGTTCGGGCACAGATTTCAAAACTCTTTCCTTGGCTTTTGTTTAGTTTTTACTTATCTGAAATACCTATCTATTCCCTTAATTGAGGGATGTTGTGCTACAGACATAAACTTACTTCAATCCCTCTGGAATTTACCTGGACTTGCTGATTTTTGTAATATCTATTCACCCAGAAAAGCTTTGTGAAGTTTATCTGGGAAAAAGAAAGATGGGGATCCTGTTTACCGATTTCAATATATATTATTTTTCCCAGAGGCTGTTACTAACCACATATGCCAGATTGATACACTTCAGGGAGATATGTCATTTAACATAATTGTGATGTCATTCCTAAGGACTACATTTTGAAAGGGGGCTTTTTTTCTTAACGTTTAAGTTTTACCCATTTAAAATACATATGTTCAGCAGCAGCTGTTTTTAACAATCCTAATGAGCATAATGTTACCTAAACTCTTTTGGTTTGCTTTAAGGAGCTACAAAAACCTGAACCTATTGGCCGGACTTTCATATCTCCAGCTGTTGCAGGACAAGATTTTGTCAGATCTGAAGGTTTATTGACTTTTGAACCTGGACAGAGAAATGCTTTGCTGGATGTGACCCTGACTCCAGAGACAGGATCCTTAAACCCATTTCCTAAACGTTTCCAGGTTGTGCTTTCTAATCCCACAGGCGGTGCCAGAGTAGATGATGCATATGCTATTGCTAACATCACCATTGTCTCAGATTTGGACTCCTTGCCAGTCTGGGGACTTGTTGATCAACTGCATCAGCCACTTGATGACATCATTTTAAACAGAGTTCTTCAGAATTTGAATGTCAAAGTGGCTACAGAAACTACAGAAGAGCAACTTACTGCTGTGATGCATATAATAGATAAGGTAAACCTTTTCAAGCTCCTTCTTGAAGGACAAGTGACTTTCAGAAGGATGTAGTAACACTTAGAACTGTGGTAGGATCAAGATTAGAATCCATTGCAGTGACCCTGGGACACAGACTGCAAATATAAAAATAGAAATTGTGAAACCCCACAGTTGAGGAAGGAGTTTGTCTGCCACTAGGTTAGGATGGTGACAGAAAGTCAAAAACCAAGTAGAAAGGTTGAAAAGAGCAACCAGTATTAATTTTGCATATGTATCTATAGCACAAGATTTTCTGCTGTGCCAAGTTCTTGCTTTTGTGCCACACTTTCAGAGAGCTTATTATGGTTTCCTGGTTCTCAGGCCACATTTATTTTGGTTTTAGCCCTGGCACAGAACACTGAGGCCCAAGGTTTTCTCATATCTTCACCAGTTGGCTGCAGTCACCACACAAGCAAATTCTACCAGGGACAGCTGGAGTCCACTGTGCTCTAACCATGCATGCAGCTTGGCTTTTTCCCTGCAGTGGCTTCGGGAATCGGGTTGGCATGGTAGCTGAGCTTTTCAGCACTGCACTAAGAGTTCTGTGAAGGCCCTGGGACTAGTTTTCTGACTTTCTGGATCTTTTGTACTGGTGGAATAGTGCACAGGAGCTGGAAAACATTAAAGTATCTAGGCTAAAAGCAATATAGTAGTATTCATAAAAAGTAACAGTCGGYTCATTACTGGTTGTTACCATTTTGAAATAGAAAATAGAGAAAGTAATGTCAGAAATTTTCAGAAGGATTCAAGAATCTGATTTGTGAAAGACTGAAAAGCACCATATGGTTTCTTTAATAATGAAATCCCTATTAGTAAGCATATCTTTCTGTAGCTTTGACAATGTGTGTTTTGATCTTGGCAGCAGTGATTGGAAGGTGGAAAAATGTCTGGAACTTTCAGAATTAAATTTGGGATAAAACTAAAAATGTTACCAAAATGTTCAACATGAGGAAACTTTGTAAGACTACTTAATATATTGAAGAAAATATATGATCGTAGATTAAAATTAATGACGTTAATCTTAAAACCAAAAATAGCAAAATAATAAAATGATGCACTCCTTAATGATTTATGGGAATCAAGCAATAATTGTCTACCTGGTTCTGTACATAAAATGCTGTTTGATTTATTCTCTTCATGTTAGGTAACAGATGTAGGTGAAAAGTGGTTACTCRCTGATAAAAGTAGAAGTCTCTTCTATGAGATACTCTGTGCTCTGGCTAGCCCCAAACGCAAAGACACACGAGGATTTAGTCTGCTTGCTGAGGTGACTGAGAAATTTGCTTTTTCTCTGTTGACTGGGATAGCGTGTGGCTCACCAGGGGAAAAGTAAGTAAACTTGAATTCATAGTATGTTGTGGAAATACTTGACAATATACTGATTTAGTAATAAGACAATTTAAGTGAAATTTTTAGATAAGGGACTTGCCTGTCATCTAATATGTTACCTATATGGAAATTTGTTGCATCCTATGGTAATCTGACAAAGCTCTGTAATGGCACTATGAGCTGATGTCACAACTGACTGACGTCACAAATGACTGCTACACTGATATGGGGTAGGTATGGAGTAAGAGTCAGGAGATTTTAGACCTATTCTTTCACCTTTAGCTCCACTAGTGTGTGGAAAAGGATTTATTAATCTTACTGAGAAAATAATATGCAATTGTATGATGGGCAACTATGTTCTAAGACTTACGTCAGAGTAGGTAAGCCAAAGTTTCTACTGGCATCCTTAATTCTAGCGTTCTGCAATTACTGTGTGCTTGACTTTGCTCACTAGAACTTTATTTAAATTGTTTAAAACACTGTCGTTTTTACACATAGCTCTAAATTATTAGTTTTATCCACAAGTGTACAACACCTTGTGGTCAAGCTAATGGACAGGGAAAATAGTTGACTATAAAAATAGATGACTATCTTTTATGAAACAGACACTCTTAAATAGTGGGTTTCTCCCACTGTGAACCTATTAAACAACTGCATAGCTGAATTTAGAAAAAAAAAGATTGTTTTTTCAGAAAATCAGCATGGTTTAGATTTCTTTCTTGACTTCTATTAGAGATGTAGGTTTTCTTCCTATTTCCTAAATTGTAGTGGATATAAAGGCCTTTCTCAGTACAAAAGATAGCAAATGTCATAAATATCAACATTACCCAGAATATGTCCAGAACTTGCAAGTTCTGATTCTTTACTCCAGGTCCTTTGTATCATCTATTGGGCCAAAGAGTGAAAGCTCAATCATCCACTGAAATGCATCTCTCCCTTGTAGGGTCATCTGTGTATCAAGTTGTAAAGATGAGTATTCTGAAAACCTGATTTACCAAGGAGGGGTTTTGGTAGCAGATCATACTGAGCAAAAAAATCAGAGGGAAAATAAGAGAATCTGAAATGCATAACTCAGCCTCTCTTCTTTTCACAGGCACTGAAGCTGTCTATATTAAATACTATCAAGCCTAAACATGATGGAGGAACAAAGTATTACTTACAAATACGTTTTAGAGTCACTCTGTGACATAAAACTCTGTTTCACTTACCAGCCCTGTTGTTTTTCTGTTTCAACAGAGGTAAAAATATCCTTGACAGCTGCCCGTACATTGCAATAATGGCTCACAACTGGTATCCTCAGCAAATCAATGGACACAAATTTGATGGAAAAGATGGGGATTTTATTCATGTACCTGAGCATTTGTTAGAGGTCTCTGTTGTATTGTCTCCTCCTCAAGATGAGAACTGTGAATCTGTACAATTCACAGAATACAGCAGCCAGCAGTGGTTTCTTACTGGTGATAAAGAACTTGCCCTAAAGAACAAGGTTTGAAAATAATGCTATTTATTTTTGAACAAAACTAGTTTGATTTAAATATTGAACAAAATATATTTAGTGTATTTAAAATAATTTGACCTTTTTTTCTTTGTGTTTCTGACTAAAGTTAAGCACTGTCTGTTGAATTTTAATGTTTCAGATTTTTTCTATGAGTTTGAAGGGTCAGAGTTCACGCCCTTTGAAAGACAACAATGAAGTCATTTACCGGATTTATGCTACAGGAAGTCGGATTGTTCCACAGAAGTCTCTATGTCTCCTTTGGAATCAAGCTGCAGAAAGGTATTTTATAAATTCATTTAGTTTTCCAGTTTCTAAATTAAACCTGTATATCTGTCAAAGATGTGATAGCTGTGGCTAGATGATCTGCCATTATAAAATTGTTTCCGTTTCCCATTTGTGGCTTTTTCCTAACTTCTCTGGCCTTTGCACTAGCACATAAAACTTTTCATGCAACAAAGTATGTAATTATTCTAGCTCAGAAATGGCCAAAATGACTTCTGCTCTTGACCTTTTGCACCAAAATATCCTTTAGATTATTTAATGATGCATTAGGCAAAGCTGAAAGGCCATGGATTTCAGAATTGCATTACTTCATTAATATTAATGATTCTGTGCTCTTCACAATTATTATCAGGCAATGCTTCAAATTCATTCTTACAAAAGTAAAGATTAATATCCACATATCTGGTGTAGCTTCAAGTCACTGACTTAGATTGTTCCTAGTTTGCTAGTATCCACTCTTTTCTTTGATTCTGTGAAAGACACTATGTAAGTGAACAAAAGACAATCTTCACAGGGTCAGACCAGCGATTTATCTAGACCAGTGTCGTCTCTAGCAGTGGCTGCTCGTACTGCTATAAACCATGGTGTAAAGTTTTCTGAGTATGCTCTTGAATGGCCCATTACTTGATTAGCCCGTGTCTTTACCTTTCACACAGCATAGGTTTGTGAATTCAGAGAGACTTACGCTCTGTATCTTGCTGAGATCTGGTTAGTTTAGATTATGTCAATCTGTCACTGACATAAACTCCTCAGAAAGGAGAGGAAGCAGAATTYATCTGTAGACTCTCATTTTTCTAGTCACTACATAATAGTGTACGCTTCATTTCGTACTAAAAAAGGCTTGATATGTCACCTGTAGTATTCTCTTTTAAAGTCAATTCAGCAGTACTGAAACCAAATAAAATGTGAATGTTAGGTTAAAATCAACAAATATCAGTATAAAATATTCTCCCTAATGGGGTATGTAATTCTTCAAGGTAAATGACAGACTACTTAAAAAGTCAGACAGCCCAATTTTTGTTGCAGAATTTTTTAAAGATATGGTCACAGAAATTTTTACTGAAAGAAAATTTGTATTATTATATATTCATAATTTTTTTAATCATTAAAGTCAAAACAGTGCTAATTTCATCTAAATGTGCTATTTTGATGAGTGTACCTGAAAGATATCAATAATATCACTTTTATGTGATATTTTAGAAAACTTGGTATTTCAGGGCTAGAACAACAATTTTCAAGCCTGCTTATCATTTGAATTACACAAGTCTATTTCCTCCAATGTTTGCTAAACGTATATAACTGGTTTTGGCAGCCCATAAATCATCTGGTGTTGCTTCTTTGCACTGTAAAAAAGAGATAGCACATGCAGACTTTCTTCTCTTGCTCTCACGCGCTCTCTCTCTTTTTCTTGTCTTTTTTTTTTTAATAAACCATATGTACCGGGAAAAAATGTGAAAGACAACTTCATCTTTTTGTTGTTGTTGTAGCTGGTTGTCTGACAGTGGGTTCTGCAAAGTGGTTGATGACACATCAGACTACGTGGAATGCTCTTGTTCTCATATGTCCATTTATGCAGTTTATGCCCAAACAGACAACTTGTCATCATACAATGAAGCTTTTTTCTCTTCTGGATTCATCTGCATTTCAGGTCAGTTGATATAAGATAGTTTTTTCATTAATGACAACTAATGTTCAGTAAGATTGATTGTTAGTAATTGATGACAATCTTTTTAATTGGAAGAATACTAACTAACTTCATCTTACAGAAGTTGCTATTTGGGCTGCCGTTTGCATATTGAAAAACTTTCCCAAAAGTACTGCAATGAAATCTGTTTTTTTGTGATGTTTTCTTGAATCATACAAAAGAGAAATGTGTCACGTTCATTTTGGGGGGAAACTATAAAATTCTAAATCCACTTGTGTCTCTAGCAGAAATATAGTCCTCCTCCTTGTCAAATCTTTTAGGCACTACTCTTAAAATATTGTAACAGTTTAGCCTGGTTCAAGTTTTGCCTTAAATATAACTTCAGTGTCTTTCAGCTGCTTTGGCTGGTTGAAGGAATTTGCTTACATGACTATATATAGTTAAATCTAGTGATCAACCAACTGCTTTAGATATAAGAACAATAAAAATAGTAGTTATTTCCTCTAACATCTACACCTGGATGTGAAGAATAAAAGAGAGAAACATGACAGAGTCAAACAGAACATTATTATCTGTCCAAGTTTTCTTTTGAGGCCTGTAAAGTTGTCTTTGAAAGTGTAATCTTTGTAGATAGTTGTATAAATATCATTAGTTAAGAAATTAAAGGTTCAGAACTGATTAGAACATTCATGTCTTACAAATACTTGTGGTTGAGCACCCAGTCTGTCTCAAGAGACAGTACAAGATCTGCCTCAAGTATCTAAATCCTCCCCCTTCCTGGGATATGGTTCTATTGGAAATGCACAAAAAAAAAATACAACATGAACTTCAGCAGTGTTTTCTTTGTTGGCTCAGCTTTCCATGGGTCCTTCTTCCACAACCTGCTTACTGATAGGTGAGGAGCCCTTCCCACAGAGAGTTTTCTGTTTAATTCATATTCCCAATGAACTAGTGAACAGAAAAGTTGTGTTTTTCTTTCTCAGTACTGCTGTAGCATATTTCTACACTGAACACAGATGAAAGAGGAGACTAAAATTTAGAAGGGTATATTTAACTCTCCTAAAGCAACACCACCTAGCTGGAGGCAACTTTTTATTTATTTGTTTTTTAAAGCATTTTTGGCTGCATTGATATGAACACCGAAAACTTCTTTGCTTTTTCTTTAACTATTAATAAAGGCAATCATCCATATCATGCACAAATTTAAAAAATAGCTTTGCAAAAATGAGCATGTTTTACATTATGCAATTATCTCCAAATCCTATGAAAACCTTAAAACAGATATTAGAAGTACTTTAGTAGTAAGTTTGTGAGTAATCCCTGTGTGAACTAAGGTAAACATGTTCTCTCTATAGCTTTACCCCTTTACAGATCCCCTATAATACCCCTTTGACAGATCCAACATTGTTGTTGTTACCTGGCATACAGTGTTAGTTTAAATTTCCCATTTTTTATTCCCATGTAGGTTTCACTTTGGCTATTATCTCCCACCTTTTCTGTACCAGATGTGCAATGTTTGCAGCTAAACTTCTCACTCACATGATGGTTGCTTGTTTGGGTACTCAGGTAAGGAAAAAAAAAAAAGAAAAAGAAGGCTAAAGTCTCTAAAACTAATTTCAGTACATCCTCCTTTCTTTTTCTGTAATCCCATGGCTGTGCCTGAACAGCCCTCATTTCCTTTTCTACACTCTAAATATTTTTGGAAAATGTATAATTTCAATTGAACTTTCCATATGTGATATTTGTATTGGTTGAAATATAAATATCATGTGTTGAAAATTCAATTGGAATTATACATTTTCAAAAAATATTTAGAGAACAACTTATGGGTGACTAGAGTGACATGAGAACATCAGTCCAATATGTGGAACAATAAAGTTTTGATGGCTAGGTGTTGAAACTAATGAGTTTCATCACTAACAGCACAGTTTATTAAATAGATTAATGCCAGCAATCGTAAATTCTGTGGAGAGGTTTATGTTGATTAGTAGACGAGGAAAACTCTTGCACACTTTCCTTCATTTGTAGGAAAGTCTAATTATGAAGATTTTAAATAATATAAGAGAACAAATTGTGGAAAATCTGCCTGGTTCTCCCATACTAGTTCAGATCATAGGTAACTATGATTGTCAGCAAACTGAAGGAGCGTACAAAAGGAGAATATGTCCCCCTGTCCTGTAAAATAGTATACCTTCTTCAGCTTTTGTGCATCTGGGGAAACAAAAAGATACAGATAACCTCAAGTATGTAAGAGTTAATTTATAGTGAGGTTCCTTATGAAGTAGAATTTAGGTACATATATAATGTTGTTATAAAGATGACGTAAATAAAAAAAAAAATTAAATACATTGTCAAGGCAGGGATGCTGAGAGAGTATAGGCATATTAGCAGGCAGACATTTAAGGAAATGTGCGATATCAGGGAGATACTGTGTAGATGGATAAACAAAACAGCCCTATGTTACCTGTGAAAGTTTCACAACTACCATATCTCTCAAACAAACTTTTGTACAGTGCCATGGTTAGTTTATCACTTTATTCTTGTTACCTCATAATATCATTCTTTGTTGTACAATGAAATACTTTGATGATGACCATGATGCAACTAGACTTGCAATATAAGGAGATGGAAAGGTCCTGATAGCACTTCTAGAGATCACTGGATACCAACCAGGTATCTTGCATCTTAGGACGTAAGAGTTTTGACATCTCAGTTCTTGATTTTTAAAAGACATTAAATTTATACATTTTTTAATACTTCTGTCTAGCTATGCTGAAAGCTAATTTGATCCAGGGACCTGTAATTGTACTATATGTATGCACAGTTACTAGCATGAGAAGGCTCAGACTTATTTGGGACATGTAGCTCAGAACACAGGTAAGGATCTGCATATACTAGTATGTCAAGATTATACGGAACAGGACTGCTGTGAGCTTTACAGAATTTTACAGCCTAATGATACTTTTTGCCAAATTTTCTGCTTTTCCTTTGTAGTGTATATAGTTGCCTATGTTTCCAAAATTATTTGAAATTTTGCATATTACATAATTACACTTACCCATGTTGCATTCTTTCTCTCTGTTACTTTTCCATTTCTTTGGCAATATTGCATTTCCAGTATAAAAGCTTGTTTCTTGTTACAGTGAGTTTCTTGTTCCTATAAGTCTTTTTTTTTCATTCTCCTTATAAAGATTCCTTACCAGATCTTTTGGACTCATTAAAGCATCCTAACTTCTTCATAGAGAGTTAGGTTTGCTATTTTTTGATACTGTTTACATAGTTCTCTTAAGTCTGTTGAATACATTTAAACCTATTGAGTCACTGAAAAATTAGGTTGGAAGGGACCTTTGAAAGCTTTCTTGTTGCTCAAGTTCTGTTATTGTCCCTGCTCAAAGCGAGACCAACTTAGATGAGATTGCTCAGGACCCTGCACAGCTGAATTCTGGGCAGATCCAGGGATGGAGATTCCACAAGTTTTCTGGACAGCCTGTTCCAATGTTTGACTACCCACTGTGGAAAATGTTTCCTAATATCTACTTGGAATTTCATTTGTTTCAATGTGTGTCTGTTGTCTCTCATGCTATCAGTGTGCATCTCCAAGAAGAGTTTGATTCCCTTATCCCTAAACCCTTCTGATGAGTAGTTGAAGACAACAAGAAGATTCCCACCTCCTACATTCTTAAGACTGAACATCCCCAGGTCTTTTGTACATCATGTCTTCTAGCCCCCTAACTATCTTGGTGAACCTGCACTGGACTTGTCAGTCTCTTTCCTGTACTGGAGAGCCCAAATATAATCTGATGTGGTCTCACAAGTGCTGAATAGAAGGGAAGAATAGCTTCCTTTGACACTGGTTAATACAGCCCAGCATGCAGATTGGCCTGCTTTGCCACAAAGGCACAGTGCTGACTCTTGTTCAACTTGTTGTCCTTCTCAGGACCTCAGGTCTTGTTCTGCAGGGCTTCTGCCTTGCCATTTAGCCCCCACTCTATACTGGGATTACTCTATCACCAGATGCGGGACTTTGCATTTGCCCTCATGAGGTTTCTGTCAGCCCGTTTCTCCAGTCTGTCAAGGTTCCTAAGAACAGCAGCCCCACCTTCCTGCATATCACCTGCTCCCCCCATTTTGATGTCATCCACAAATTTACCAAGAAGGCACTCTGCTCCATCTTCCATGTCCAAATGCTTTAAATAGTATCAGCCACTGTCTCAACTCCTGAGGAATGCCACTAGTAACCAGCCTCTAGTTGGACTTCATACTGTTGATCACAACCCTTTGAGCCCAGCGGTACAGCCGGTTTTCCACACACCTTACAATCCATCTAACCAAAGCATCTCTCGGCCATTGATGGTAAAACTGTGAATACCATAGAGACTATGCTAAAGGTCTTGCTCAAGTCAAGGTAAAAAATTATCCACTGCCCTTGCCCGAGGCACTCATCTCCTTATGGAAGGCAATCGGGTTAGTCAGGCATGATTTTCCCTTGGTACATCCATGATGGCTGTTCCCCATCACTTTCTTGTCCTTGCTCTGCTTATAGCTCCCAGTAGGATTTTCTCTATAAATTTCCTGGGGACCATGGTTAGGCTGACTGGCCTGTAGTCCTGGACTCTTTTTTCCAAGAGTTGAATGATTCATCTCTATGCCTAAAAGTTGATCAGAAGGAAGGACAAATAAAAAAATAATAATAATTTAAAAAAACAGTGGCTCACCTGTTCAAGAAGTACTTTTAAACGTGTTGTTATAGGGTCATTTTCAAAATTATCTATACCCCGCATGAAAAGTAAAGGCTTAACTGCAAGCTGAAAAGTCTCAAAACCCCCCAAAAAGTCATATGTTAAATAATGCCCTAAATCTGATTTTGTTGCACTCATCTTACCAATCTGCTAAACTTACATGTCTCAGTTCTCAGGCCAGTGCTGCAGCTACTTTACTCTAAAATGAACTTCACACTTTCTCACACACACATACCCTCACTCACTTTCTGAAGAAAATATAGTCAAAACAGGTACAGCTACAGAAAATATTTCACTTAAACAGCATATTTAATCAAAATTTAATTTTAATAGTGTGACCAGCTCAACTTGTTATTTCCAAAATATGTGTGGAGGAACCTAAACAGACAAGCATTTTTAAAGCTTGATCTAAATGGAAAATAAAATAAAATGTTGCTGCATTTCTTTTTGTTAAACACATCTTTCTTCAAATGTTATAAATATACCACTTTTAAATTTTGTTTCATGTACTGATGTGCAAAAAATATCTTCAGTAGCATGGCCTAGCAGTTCTTATTTGCTGAAAATTCCAGATTTTCTTAATATCTCTATTGAATTTGGTAGGTTTCTTTTCAGTAGACAGTGAGTAAAGGCAGCTTCTCTCAGTTTTATGTTTTTCTCTATTAAGCATTGTAAGCATTAAAGGGACAGTTTGAATTTTTGTTTCTATCTTTTTTCTAATAGCTAGAATAAATTTTGAGGAAAAAGCAAAAATTTATATATAGAGAAAAATAATCTGAAATGTATGTACTTCACAGTAGGGGAAAATTGGGAATCTTTAATGCAGGAAAAAATTACAGAAGGTAGCAGATTAAAAATAGACGTGAATTTCTAATAGGATATAAGAGCACAAAAAATAACGATTTGCCTTTCCTTCTTCATGTTTGAAGGTAATAATGAAGAGTCAGAGATATCTGGGTTCTGGAATACTGGGTTCAGTTCTAGCTACTGAAGGACTTTGAAACCCAGGAAGTAACTTCAGCATGTGCACACAGATTTTCCTTTATGTTTGCTGGCTTTCTATTTAAATGCACTGCACAACTTTTATATGAAATATTGTTCAGTGCAGAACAGTTATGCAGAACCACAAAGAAGGCGCAGTCTGGAAGAGCAAGTTTCTCAGTACAGTTCCGTGCTGTGTATAAATATCATAATTTATATTTTAATTATAGTTAATTTTATAGAGACCATTTAGAAAGCCTCTTTGTCCTTTCCTTATTCTTCCACAGCCCCTAAAATCCATGGTTTTCCTGACGTCCTTTTCCTTTTGCCATGGTGGATGCCATATAATTATTCTGCAGGTTTACAGCGAAACTTTTGAAAGAGGGCTTCAGCAGGGCAAACACTTAGCTATTTAGCTAGTTTAGAGAGGAAAGAAAGCCTGTTTAACAGCAGCCACTTAAAGAAGAGAATGTGAGTTTTAAGATAGAGGGAAAAGAGAAAGGATATGTTTGACAGGAGTTAGCGAACTATTTTGCTAGCTGTTCTGAACAGTTGAAAAAGTTTTATACAGTTATTTGTGTTGTGACATACTGGCATGTGCTATGCCTAGAGAGAACTAGGAAGGCTGAGTTTTACAGGAAACTCGAAATAGAATATATCTGCCTACTAATATTTGGAGAGTACACATATAACTGTATAATTATTATACAATTAAATGTTTTGGATTTTTGCTAACTGATGACTGGAGTATGGCAGGAGTCATTTAAGAGACTTTTGATTAGCTTGAGAACTTACTACATAAAAATCAGTGCTTAGTAATTTCTTGTTTAAGTACAAAGAAAATGTAAGTACTTAGCATTTTTATCTGGTAATATTGAGGCAGTAGTAGCGATTGGATTCATAGCTAGTAAATCTCACCCTATTATACAGCATGAAGGAAGCTGCTACATCTTTGTGGATAACCTTTAGGGCAACATACATAGACATGAAGAAAGAAGGCTGAAAAATTCCATGTGTTAAGATCACAACATTCAGGAAGGTTTCAATGAATGATTAAAGTACCTCCTAAATAATGATGTTAGAGAGAAAATATTCTGTTATAAACTTAGCACTTTAAAAGAACTAACACTAGCCATTTTGGTTTGTGCACTTATATTTTTACCAGAAAAATAATCTAGAAGCTTTTCAGGTGAGTTACATTGTTAGATACGTACTTGAATAAATACTTTTCCTCTAATATTTGCACTGGATGCTTATTCAGCTTGCAGTAATTTTTTTCTTTTTTATCACTATCGATGCACTATTTACTATTATCTGTAGGTGGCAGTCAAATCTTTTCAACACATTGCTGAGAAACTTGCTTTTCCAGGACTGTGCCTACTTTGTGGTTGTACACAGTAATTCATTGAGTCCGACAGTGATGATGAATGGTGATTCACAGAATCCTACCTTCCTTTCGTTCTTCTCTGTGGGGTTAGTTTTCCAGCGATAATGGAGAATTTGTAAAATATTCAGGAATGGACAGTGGTCGGTTTAGTATACCAAGTGTTGGTGAATCTCATTGGAAAGATGTAAAAGGCTAGAGCTTTCTAAACTTTTTTTCTTTCATTTCTGATATTTACTCAAAGAATCATGATGTCTCCCAAAGACTATTTCTTGAATCATTAGTTTGTCATAGTATTTTTGTTTGTTTGTTTCAACAGCATGCTATATTATTAAACTTCATGCAGCAATTCCCTAAAAGGCAAAAGGAAAAAAATTAACAGGCTGAGATTTGGGGTTTCAGAGTAAATTTAGGTGAAGATGTGTTTATTTGAAAAAGTAACTTGCAATGTGAACTTATTTCACAATGCCTCAATACATTCATTCTAATCAATAAAATTCTCCTTTAAAAAAACCAATAAACCTAAAGTAGCATCTTTTATTAGGAGTTATTGCTTATGGCTCTCATGCTTTTTCCTGGGAATTCCCAGGCAGAAATATATGAACATGCACTGTATAGGTGGTTTGTGCTCAGCATCTTGCCACAGCAAATTTCACTGTGCATGTATAGGCTATTGTGCAGCAAATGCTCCCTAAGTCCTATATCTCTGGAATGCACTGAACTTGCACATTGCAAATGACATGAACATGTGATAACTGTTCCCTTTTGATTTATTGTGTACGCACTGTTGAGCTGCTCTGTATATATGCGGTAGCCATTTCTCTGGAATACTCGGGCATCCACAATCTGATTACAACAGTAGTTGTGTGCAAATGGCCATCTATTCTGGCCAGTAGCATGAAATTCCAATCTAACAGTCAAATGGGGGGGGGGGGGAGACATCTGGGGAAAATGTGGAGCTCTACCTTTGACAAGCAACAGGCCTATATTTGCTAATTTAACCAGTCCTCAAGCTTCTGTAGCACTTAGCATCATCATTCATCATGTCTATAATACTTATCAAGCTGGTGAGCCAAATTCATCCTACCATTGTCTTTGACAAAAATGCATGAGGAGTGTAGTACTTACTGCATTCAACTGCCTGAAAGCTGTGAGTTTTTCACTCTGAGAAGAAATACAAATATATATGCCAGTTATATGCTTTTTAAGAAGAAAAGGTGCAAACAATCCTCTTTTAAAAAAACTACTAAACATTTACTTAGAAATGACTCAAAATGTAGTCTTAAGAAAAGTTTAATTTTTAAGAACTAAATTTCTAAGAACTAATATTTGGTAGAATTGTTGTTTTATCATTTGGTCTTATTCAGATTTGGTGGAAGGTAGATAATATAATTCTTCTAGAAATATCATAAATTTTAAGGATGTGATGCAATCTCTAAGAGGTGATGCAAGAACCGGTTCTGAAAGACCATGACAGTGAGAAGTTACACAGGAGCAATGCATATAAGGATAAAACTTGTAAAGTCAATTTGGAAGTGAATAGGAAGAAAAGAGCAAACAGGATGGTGTATAAAAGAGGATGGAAGGCAGAAAGGTGGAACCCCTGCTAGAGAAGCCAGGCTTCAGTCCTGGAGTAACAAATTCTGTCCTGTAGATCTTGCAAGTTCTACCACTGTATGAGGGTGAAACTTCCAGGTGAACTGTGAAATGTTGCTTCTCTGTAATTGTCTTAAACTCTTCTCTTCCAAACTAAGGGAATTTTCAAGTTCCCCCTTGCATAATTAAAATCAAAAAGAAATTTTTGCAAATATCTGGATAGGAAGGGTTTGAAAAGAATATTCCTGAATGCAGTGGATAGGGTGATTCTCTGTACCACTGTATCACCACTGAAGCAGCTTGTGCCAAGGAATCATTCAGTGCCAGCCTCTGTCTAGACAGTAAAGACAAGTTTTCAGGGCAGTTCAGTCCTCCTTCATGTTAAGCCTGTGCTTTTTAGAGCCAGCCAATGGGAAGTACTTGTTAAAGGGCTGTTTATGACTAAGTCCGGTCCTGAGCTTCACTAGACTCCATGTCCACATGAAATATGAAATTCCTTTTTGTGGAAGAGGAAGCAGGAAATACTTTTATATGTTATGTACTATGTGGTTAGAGCCCATTTGCCCAGTGCGAGGGAGTTTGCTCTATAAAACCTACTTATCCTTGAGGCTTAGGATTCCTCCTCTCATTTCCTTGCTGTAACCTGATAGCAATAAACAGTGCCGAATGTGGTACTGATAGCTCTTCAGGAAGATGAGCAATCCATAAGGTCTGTGAGGGCATAGAGTAAACAAATGAGAACTAGACCCAGGCCAGACCAGACACCAGACTAGAACTGGTGCCCGTTCTAGAAATTGTGCATTCAGCCCCCTGTTCATGCATTTCATCCAGTTACTTTTAAGTGCGAAATGTTTCAGTAAGGAGAGTGGTGAGTAATAGTATACTTCCATAATGGAAGGAATTATTTGAGATAATAATGTCTAAAACTTTCTCATCTACTATAGTAACTAATCGGATTTTCACCTACAATCTTTATGGCTTTTGCAAAGAGAACTAGCACCTAAACCCTTCCTCCCAGTGGCTATCTTAGTAGGTTTCATATTGAATTAGTTAATTATCTATTAGCTGGTTTCAGTCATTCCCACCAAGTCAGACCACAGTCTTAAGTTCACGCAGCTTCTTTCAGAAGCAGTTTTATCCCAGTAATAAGTAGAACTATTTGATGATTAGTTTATATAAAAGGCAATTTCATAGTAGAGTTATCTAAATTGAATGCTTTGATAGTAGAGCAATGGCATTTTATGCTCTGAGGGCCCATCTGTATTACATAAAGTCACTACTTGTGAGTCCTCAAGAATGGAATCAGATGCAGTCAAAGCTGGAGAGCTAATCAGACATTTGTAATAGAAAATGGTGTCTTCAGGTGATGGGTATGATGTATGAGGTCCTTTAGGATCTGATGGTCAGGACATTCTGATCTCAAGCGTTGGTACACACAATCRTCAGGATGGGGATTATACATAATATACCCTTGAAGAAGAACTGTTACTGTAAAACAACTGACAGTTCTTTACCCTGATCATCTAAATGTCATGTGAAGAGCTAGGAAGAGTAGCTTATCCACAAAAATCTCATTGCTGTGTCTTTCCCATTTTTCCAGTAGAGGGCCTCATTTTTCCTCTGTAGTTACTGTCTGGAGACTTGGCAAAGCAGAGGGGATGTTGGATGTGAAATCGCTGCGGCACTGAGATGCTTAGTATAAACTTGAGGTTATCTGCAGATATTTAAAGCCAAGACCCAGGCAAAAGTAAGGAGCAATGCAGATGCTATAGGAGGTGGTCTTTCAGGTCTCAGTCTAGAGAGTATGGACCTGTAAAAGCAGCTGAAAACTCTCTATCCCTTCCTTTGAAGGAAAAAAGGCAARAGCAGCAGCTCTGGGAGGCATGGCTAAGTGATGAAACCTGTAAGAAACAAATTTGAGATACTCATGTAATTTTAATTTTATTTTACATTTTTTATCAACCAACGCATAATTTTGTCCTCTACTAAGAGGACAGTGTATCACTCTTCTAATGCCTGTGTTTTTCTACTTTTGCTGTTCATAAGGATAATGTTACTTTACTTCCCTTGTTAACTTTTCTGATGTTGAGTCACAATGTAGTGTTAATGCACAAGCTGTTAGTATCTTCTTATAAATTGTCTCCTACCATTTGCCAAAACTCAGATATATGAGCAATACTATAATATATGTTAGAATGCTGCTACATTATCTCGCACCTCCTGTCCTCATTGCAAACAGTCAAGTGTTCTGTTTATCACTTTAAAGCATAAGTGTATGAGATTTCTATTAGCTAATGCCTTCCAGCTCTTTTTTTCATTATACTGTACTTTTTTTCAACATCACAAATGTTTGGGGACCACACACAGAGTGGAATAGGCAGCAGCACTCCCAAGGTGCCTGTTCATCTCTTTTTGCCTGTATCATGAAGCAGGTTATGCTGTCTCTGTCTGCTTCGTGCTATTTTCAGCTCTTCATATTTTCTTCCTCCTTTTTTCCTCTGCTTTTGTTTTGTCCACTCATGTCTGCCTTTCAACTATAATAAAAATGTGAATATCTATTACTTCTCCTAATCAGCAAATCTTTCATTGATCATTTCCCTACTAAAGGCTTTCCTCAGCCCTGTCTTGTAGGAGATAAGATTCTCAGCAGTTGCTATTACCCGTAAATTCTGTGCCTAGCAACACCTGTGCAGTGCTAATCTGAAGTTTGCTAAACTAATTTAAAGATTAGCTCATCTTTTGGAGGAAAAAAACCCACAAACTTTCTTGAGCCTTAGAGCCTCAACAGTTTTCATTTACAGCTAATTAAAATTGCACTAACCATTGAATGCTTAGCTTTTATTTTTACTGCACCACCATTCCTTCATTTGTTTCATTTGTTTGCTTGCTTCCATATTCAAGAATATGTACACTTTTTTTCTTATTTTTTTTGTTTGAATTTTTGGCAGTTTTTCATGAATCTGCTTCTTCATATTTTACAGACAGTTAATGTTCCATACACATTAGATTAAAAAATCCCGTTCAAGACTTTACTGGATTATTTCCCTGATATAAATGAAACTAGAATCTGATCATGCCAGATTCACAGGGCAAGTACAGTTTTAAGTCTATAGGTGTCCAGTTTGCATTTGAAAATAATTTGAATAAGATGTTCATAAATATTGACTTACCTATGATTACAGTTAATTGTGATTAAATACATTTGTATAAGTTGATAGCTTAATCAGCAGGTGGATTTTTATCTGTTGTTATATAGAAAGTGCATAATAAAAATTGTTATTTGAAAATGACTTTATATGGGTTTATAAGAATCATATAAAGAGCTCATACATAACACAAAGTCAAGAGAGACTGCATTCATTTTAATCATTCTTTTATTGCCCCTTGTAAGTTAAGTGGCTACATTTTGTGCTAAATTAAATGTGAATTAAAGCAAAGACACTAGTAAAAATCTAGATCTGAATAGACTCTGAGGAATGACCATGAAAACTGTAAACGCTGGAATTACTAGGTAGTGAATGATGAGTGAAATAAGCAATGAAGAGTTTGTGTTGCATATTGGTCAGATGGAAAAATCAGGAACATATAAATTGTATGTTCTTGCGCAAAAAAAAAATCCAATTCATGATGTTCGATCACAAAAAAGCTTCAGAAACATTTCAGTTGGTCACAGATTGCAATATATTGCCATTTCATTGGGAATGATTTGTGTATTGAAGGGTTTCGAAACTCAAGCAGCCCAAAAAGAAGACAGAAACAAGGCCAGTATGTGATAGTGCAATTTACAAGAGAAAAACCACCTTGATCACCAAGCAAAGAATGGAATCAATGACAATGATGCATAAAAGGACTTTAAATAACAAGAGTGAACTACATGACTAAATCATGTCCCCTACTCCAAAACTTTGCACAAAGCAGTTCAAATCCACTGAGGTGCTATTCTGATGGGAAGCCAGTCCTTGAAAATATATTGTGTATCATCTTCTGGTCATTTTTTTCTAAGTTAATAGCTAGGTAGAACTCATAGCTCATGGACCACCATGCCATGGTGGATTTGGCAGTTTTCTTCTGGGCAGGAAGATTTCATTCTTTCATCCCTACTATAGTTTTTCATTTACTTGGGCAAGATAGTAGTGTAACTTGTCAATAATCACACTCAAAGCTATAGAATGATCTTATATATTAAGGTATAGTTTGCAAATGCGGAAGATACAAAATTTTGAGAGAAAGATTTCACCATATAGTAATGCTGAAGAAGTCATTTCTTGTCTTCCCTGGTCCTGGGACAAATAGTGGCCAAAGAATGGTGGATGATAGCTGATTTTTTTTACAAAGAGGGATGAAGAAGTCATACAATGTAAATGTGTCCCATGAAGATATATTGGTCCTATAAGTCTAACATACCAAAATATTTTATCTTCCCACCACCTTTTTTGTAGTAGTGCATGACTTGACACAAAAGTAAGTGAGCTGCAGATGGAGAAAAGCAGAGCTGAGAAGTATAGATACAGAACTGTTCGCTCTTGGTAAATTCACCCTTAAAAGTGGCTCGTAGCTGCTGCTGTTTGTTACTTCTGAAGTATTTTAAAAATATTACAAGTTGTACTTGACTATAATCTTTGATCTAGATATGGTAGTTTACTTGAATTAGAGACAGTAATATCAACATTTTCAAAAAATCTCCGCAGGAGATAAGACTGAGATCTGTAACAAAAGCTATCCTCACATTTAAAAATGCTCTGTAAGTGGTGCAGATCCTTGCACTCTCTTACCTTTGAGTTTTGGGTAGATGAGTGGTGTTACTGTGTTCTCAAATCCTCATTTTAAGGATTGCCAAGTCATTAACTCATTGTGATACACAGAGCCATACCCTTGACCTGGGAAAGGTTAAAGTGATGTTCATATATTAATCTTTATATTTTGTGTAAACATGTAACTTGGCTCCTATACTTTATGCAGACCAATACATAGCATTAATACTTTGCAGCTCATTACTAACTTTTAACTGAGACCAGACATGATGGCAACTAATCACTTTGGGTTAATTATTAGTTTGAGTGTCTTAATTTCCCAGCTTTGTCTTCTAGAAGACTATATTGGATAGTAGATACTATCTATTGTTGAAATATACTTTATTAACTTTAAACTGGCTTCTTAAAGCCATGTGTAAATGTGGTTTCACTGGAAGAGAAATGGAACAGAAGCAAAGTCGGGAAGTTGAACGAAATGGTGTTCACTGTATGATGAATAAGTCTAAAGCATTAGCTCTTCAGCTACCTTGTGTGTTATAAAAGCCAGTGAATCCATTCACTTTTGCCTTGCTCTACCTAGGTGAAATTTTTCTTCTATAATATACTGTTGGTTGTGTTTATTTAATGGAATTCTGAATGAATTTAGCTCTGAGGCTTCTGGCATTTGGGTTGTAAGCTCTCTTTGTGCTATGCCTGTACGCTCAGTGGTACTAAAAGGGTAAAATTGAAGGTGAACTTGATCTTAATTATATTAATAGGTCATTGCTGACATAGCAAGCAAACATAAGGCATTACTATCTTCTCTTTAGAAGTGGAATAGAAATTGGTTCTTTTTTTTTCACAAGCACAAATGAGTAATCCCATTGAAATCCAGTGATAGCAGTGGACTGAGCTTGCAGCTGACCAGTTTAGCTTGCTCTAGCCAGGAGCATGAGGGTCACTTGGAATTTCCCACTAAACCTGAGAAAGTCTTTCCCTTATTGTTGCCTGAATGATTTTCCTTCAGATTCATAATAAACTTTAACTAAGTTAATCCTATTAGAAACCTAGAAGGTATGTATTGTAAAATTATAAAATACAATAAGAGATCTTGATAAAGATAACTGTTCACAGTTCTCAGAGTTTTTAAGATTCTGCTGCAGTATGTGACACATCCACATGCACAGAGCTGTGCTAATTTTCACAACATTTGCTAATGTTTCAGGGGTTTTAGGTTTAATTTTTTAATTTTTATCCTGAGATATTCACTTTTGGAGGCTGAGACCCAGCAAATATTACTTTGTAGATCAAAGCAGACTGCCCAAAAAAATGTATTGTTCTTTCCTCCAGCCTTTCACAGTGGAAGTGTACTTACAAAGTTTCACTACAGGATCAAGCATCTTCAGAAACTATTTCTTTGTCTGGAAAGGCTGAGATGCACAGCTGTTAGAAGTGAGCCTGATAAATGTCAGATTCCAGTGGACAGTCTGTTTATCAAAGGGAAAAGGTACAGTTTATTTTTGTAACTTCTGAAATTACTGATGCGTTTCTATCTTCAAAACGTTTTAATATTTTACAGGATAATGCAAACATTTAGCTATATAATAAGATAAGAGCCTGTCCTCTTTTCAATATGACCTGCCTAATTAAACTTTAAATATAGTTTAAAAGAGTTGAAAACCTTTTTAAAGCAAATACCAATTATTGCAAGCTTTTATTTTTCAGTAGTTTATTGACAGTTTAATTAGTTCATAGTTCACTTGTTGCTTCATTAATTTATGTAGTTTTACATTGTTCATGATTCTTAAAATGTGCTAAATATTATAAAGGTAAATTTGAAGGCAAGATCATACCTGAGGAGTTTGTAGTATAAAGAATCCACTATGCCTTTAGCTTCAGCAGGCACCTTTTCTGCTTCAAGTTTCCATTGAATGCTATCATATTAGCCTTTAAGGAATATTTTTTATCTTTTTAAGTTGCTGAGGGTCGTTGATTGAAACATGTAGCAGACAACTTAATTTGGAAGTCATCACTTGCCATCACTGGTGGAAATGCGAGGGCTGTAGCTTCACTTAGCCACTTTCATATTCCTCCACAATTTAAATTAGCCACAAGAAGTTTTAGCGATGCTGTCTCAACATGCACTGAATGATCTTGGATGCTAAATAATCCTAGACAGGTCCATAATTTAGACGATCTGGTATATCACATAACTGTAGTCTAGCAATCAGGGAACACCAGACTAGAGAAAACTGTATTGTAGAACCTCATTTGACACCATCCTCATTTTTGAGCTACTTTACAGGGAAAGAGATGAAGTTGTAGCTATAGTAGCTAATTTTCAATCTGTTTCAAACTTTATGCATGCAAAACCTCGTGTTTTTATTATATTTCTTTTATACGAGGGGAGAGAAGCATGATTTTTAAACAGGAATCCAGTTCTGTAGAGTAAAAGACATGGGTTAAATCTCTGTAATTTTCTCTTCAGCATTTTTGATCAGGAACAAAGGGAGATGGGATRTATTCTTGACTTGGTCTTGACGTTCTGCTTTCTAATATTGTTCATACCTGCTTCTCAAGACTTTCATCTAAGCAACGTAGATTCATTTTCATCATATCGAAGAAACAAATCCATGAGGTTAAAAGTGGTTTCTTATACGATAATTACAAATTAATATGCTTTAAATAATCTAGTACGTTATGAACTGTCACGTACTTACTAATATAGTGGGTTTTCTTAAGATAGAACGATATAGATGGATTAATTGTGGTACACACCTAAGTATAAATGGTTTGATAGGCCACATTGTTGAACATCATTTTTAATATGGCCAGTGCTTYCTGACTGAGATTGGAAGAGCTTTGTGTAATAGCTGCCTGTGACAGACCATTCAGAAAAATGAAGTATCACTGATAAAATTAGAAATGTGTATTAGTCATCTCAGACTGTAAGTTCCCATTTTTCTGTCCCATTGAGACTTCCCCCCACAGAAGATGGACATATGGAGCCAAATATTTTTCTTATAGTTTGTTCTGAGCATCAATCCAGCTGTGTGGTCAGTGCAATAGCATATTTGTCCTCTGGTTGTTTATCACAACCTAGCATATTAAGAGCAGTTGCTACACTCTCAGATTATACAGAATTTCTAGAGCTAATTCTGTTGTGAAGTTCTATATTTGGTTTTATTTTTGTTTGTTTATTTTTACATTTCCATTTGAAATTAATGGGCTGCTAAGAACTTCATCACTTTTAAATCCAATAATAATATGCTTTAAGCAGTGCAATTTCTGGATGTTTTTATTAATGTCATATTTAAGAAATTTAGTTCCACGCTTAATTCTGCTACTAAGCTCTGATTTGCTAAATTTTAGTCAGATAGTGTAGAATAACGTTTACCCTGAACTGACTGCATCATTACAGTAGTAGCCTAACCGGTATGTGCTGCCCTGATTTGCTTGGTGCTAAAAATATTTTGTGAATGATCAATTGGAAAATATAGTTAATAAGAGGAGTGCTAGATTTACCATCACACTGAACAGATCAGTGGGATCTAAAAAGCAAATGGATTTTATCCAAAGCCTATTTCAGCTTACAGGTGTCTGTTCACAAGTGTGATAATGAACTTGGATTGGGCCCATGTGTTTTCTATGCTGACATTTTAATATTCCCCGTATAACCATTTGGACTGTAAATATTCTAAAACTTCCTATCTTGCGCTAAAAAGCCTATCCATTAGTGCTGATAACCTATTCTAGATCATACTACAGAGCTTTGTTGGGCTGCATGGAATTTTTCATGTTCTTTTCCAAATAAGATTTTTTTCTTTCATTGATTAAAACCTGCATGGTCAAAGAACTGCTGGGAGAACATACTACTTGCAGTAGACCCTGTTTTTATTTTAGCTGCTAAAATACCCTTCCTGCATTATTAGGTCTGGAGACAAATATATGATGTAGGTTAAAGAATAAGTGCTCTCATAATATGACCCTCTGTTTTCATTGGATTTTTAGCAAGTCTGGAAGTCAATTAAAAATGAGAAAAAGTTGTGCAGATCTACTTTATTATTTGAAAATTTATTTGTCCTCCGTTTTCACAGCTAATTGCTCCTTCCTCAAGATGCTAAGGTTTCTTCTTCCTCCCTAAGCCCAAGCCTGTTTTTTGTTTATTTTAGGGTGCTTTTTATTTTGTTTTGGTTTGGGTTTTTTTGCTTTGGCAAACTTTCTTCTGTTAGTATAAGTCATCGATGTAGCATTTTGTGATTCTCAACCCACTATGGGAATGGGGAACTTTTTCCCCTTGGTGTGGTAAGGTTCTCATTAATTTCAGCCCATCATGTTTTCTTTTTTGCTGTTGTTGCTGTTTTGGTGCTTCTGTATAAAATGATGAAACTACTGACTCCATATTGTTTTCTTATCAGTGCGCTGCTTCTTATCTTTCTGTGGTTTTGCTGATCTTTGTTCCAATAAGAAATCTGTCCTCTGAAATCCCTTCTATCATATACTTATTAGGTCCAGTGTGCTGTAACATTTGGGATGATTTAAGCAGAGCTATGTAGGTGTGCATCATGATATAAATTCACTGGTCATTAATATATGACCAGTTAATTCCTGTATCTTCTATCACAGGGTAGAATCACAGAACAGTGGGGGTTAGAGGGGACCTCTGGAGGTCATCTAGTCCAGCTCCCTCCTCAAAGCTCCCAATGCAAATGAGAGAATATACAAAGAGCAGTGTTTTATTTCATTCTGTTCAAATAAGTAAATACTTAGAAGTGAATAATTTTAGGTACTTCTAATGTTTATGGATGGATATGAGGCTCATTTGAAATTCAGAGTGGGATTTGGAGAGTTCTTTCTTTGTATAACTCAGAGTCTCCCGAGTTGTAAGTCAAAAGCTTCCCACTGAAATGAATAAAATTTGAAAAGCACTCTAAATATTTTTGATAATTCCACCCATCATTTATTTTTCAAAATGCTACGTTTAGTGATTACACGTGGTGATGTGAATTAACATGCCTCAGATTGTTTAGCTCTGCAGAACATAGAGCTGCTCCAGACTTTCAGAAAACTTATTTATTTGGTTAATCTGAAAAGTTTAAATATAGGTATTATATTGTATGATATATCATTCTGAGTGATATGGAGAGAAGATGCAATCTGAATTATTTTAAGTTCTGAGATAAGTGTTTCTAACTTAAAAATTTTATATAATATAAAAGCATACATAGTTACTAAATATTAACTTTTTCATATTGCTTACTAAGTTGTTTTTAGGCAATTCATGTAAAATAACCTATCCGAACTTTCTTGCACACTGTAATGTAAGCTGACCTGAATAACTGTGTATGTGTATGTTTGACTGTCTGCACGTAAAGGTTCATACACACCATCACCATTTCTCGGTGAAGACAGAAGCACTGAAGTACTGTGTTAGAAGTTCATGTAGAGCAGGTTTGACCTAAAATAGGAATGTTGCAGATCTCCCACAGAATCTGTTTGTTAGATCACTGGTCTAATTTTCACTGATCCTTTAGAAGCCCAATCTTCACCTTCATTCTTATCTGTTTGTCTTTCAAGTGGTCTCTATATAATCTGATTGCCTGTTCCTTTCAAGTTTAACTTTGATTTAGTATAGTAATGTAGATCAAGCAGTGTAGTTTAAAATTAATTCCTATTAGTGGTGTCCTGCTTTATGTGAAATAAGGATACATTTGATAGGTGGCTTGTCTGTATCAAACTTCTGTGAGGTTCTTTTATTTTACATAGAAAATATGTGAACAAAAAAAGGTGTATCATGGTACAGGAAAAATAGTTCTTTTGTTTAAGAAGAACCTTCTGAAAGCAAACAAACAACAAGTAAAGATCATGTGCTTTACACATTGTGCTGAAGTTATTAACAGGATCAAGAATAACAACAGAAATTACTTTTGATAAATACAAGTATCTGCAGGGGAATGGAGACTTCTGTTAGAATTGGCCTCTGTCCTGAGCTAAAGGGGAAGTAGAATCCAAACAGTTTTGTGAGRAACTGGAAAAAAAGGAAGCAATCCAGCCCCACAGTCAATCAGTTCTGTTTGATTTACACCCTGCTTCAGTTTACATGTGACTGCCACATTATATCTGATACATCATAGTGCTGAAGTCCTTAGGGTCCACCTTTTTATTCAGATTCTACATTAATAATTGCTCAAAGACCAACATTTTTTTTTTTGCAAATCTTTGATATAAACAACCAAAAAGGTATTAGCATGGTTAGTAATTATTAACACTTACTGGCATGTTCTTTTAGGGTTTTATATAACCTTCTGTTTAGGACTGTTCCAGATGATTTTTTTCTTTCAGCCTGGATTTTTCAGTGCTTGTTTTATTGCAGTTATATCTTTATTTTAGTTGTGAATACTTCCTGAAGACTAATATATGAGTTGAGAACAAAATTAATTTCCCCATAATTAGATACAAATTTCATTACTGATGAAAATCTATATCCTATAAGTCTTAGACTAACAAAATTGAAGAATAACCACTGTTAGCCTAGACTTTCTTCCCCACTCTTTCTACGTATTTTTGTTAGGTAAAGGTAGAGCTTCATGTGACTTGGCAGGATGTCATAAAAATTTTAACTTTTCAGATGTTGTTCTGAATGATTTACAGGCTGTTCACAAAGGCTGACTTTAGTTCAGTAAAAGCCTAACCTCCCCATGCTCCTTTCATGTGGTGAGAGTCTACCTCAGAATCAGAGCAGACAAGTTAGGCTCTTGCTTTGAATGACTGTGAAGAAGTCTACCACTCTTTCTTGTCCACAGAGAGATTATGTTCACTAGTTGAATTAGTCTATGTGAGTGAGTTTCTCCACTTCTCTTCAGTAGTGTCTTCTTTTGTGATGCTAGTATCAAAGTAAAGCACAACCTAATCAATATTTAATGTGTCAAAGCATATACATGCTTTATGTTGCTTATTTCTATGAACACCAGTTGCAAAGTTGTCCAACTGAAAGAACAAATATTTTGCTTTTTTAATATAACTTGTAGAACATAGGTGAGAAAGATAAGGTAGCTTCTAAAATTTCATAAAAAGAAAACTGTGTAGACAGCTATAGAAAGGGAAACCTCATAAAGTGTTTATTATTGCGTAGATAGTTATATAGGTAATCAAAAGTCCAACTGTATTTTTTCTTAAATAGGCAACTAAAGATGGTGCAATGATCTTTGATTAGTAATATAAATCTAATATTAGAAGTTGCTGGGCAGAACATCAGAATTGAAATTACATATGCCAAGAAATTTCTCTAGTAAAAGGTTTGTTACTAAACTAACTGAAAGTTACTAGTTTGGGGAGTGGACTCAATGCATGTTGATGTATGTGTATCTTAGCTGTCCAGTCTTTTATCATTAAATCATGATTTCATCTCTTGAGAAATGCCAATGTAGAAATATTACAAATTTAGAAGTATTTCACATTTAGATTTTTTTCAAAATTGTTGTTTTAAGAAGCACGTCTTTATAATTATCAAAATATTTCCTTTCTGTTGACTGAACAAAACTAAAACATTAATTTTGGTTGGTTTGACATTGAACTGTAAAAGCACATACGTCATACATGCTGTAGTCTTATTTTTTTGTGAAATACATGCATTCTTAAACTATTACTTTGTTTAAAAAATCAGATTATGTATGCTAAATTAATTTTGTTAATTGATTACACAATACATGAAACTATATTGTCTAGGTCGTATTTGAAAGTGAATACATTCATAGCAAAAACTCATTGTAGATTATTTCTTTGGAGTGATAATTGCTGTGAAGTTCCATACAACATGATTCCTGCTTGAGTAAGTTGGCCAAGTTGCAGAAGGTTCCAAGACACCACAAGCACAATAGTAATTTTATATCTCCACCTGATGTAATTACACATAGACAGTGATATTTTTTTAAGAAGAGAAGTTAAATGGTTGGGCTGCAGTTCCAGGAAAAGTTGCTCTCGCTCATTATTTCTGGCTTATTTATGTTTAAAAAATAATAACAACTAAAAATAAGGCACTATTCAGTAAATGATGACAGTGTTAAATAGATTTTCTTTCTGTAAAGAGGTCCAATTACTGCATTATTAATGATATTATTTAAGTACTCATTAAATGTGACATCATTTAATGGGTTCATGTTAGTTTAAAACCTTCATTAAAAGATTACTGTGGGGGGTTTTGCAATCTTGTATTTTTCCATCCATCCAGTATTATATTTCTCACTGTCCTAAGAATTGGGGAACTTTTTTATTTGGATAGTGATTTGGGATCTTAGGCGTTTGGGGAAGGTGAAGATTATGTAGTTTTGGGGTGATATACTAATAAATTGAAAACAATTTAAGCTTTTATCAGTTAAGGTGATGTTTATTTGTTCTGTGAGACTTAATATCCAGATGGCAATTTCCTGTCTTGATGAAAGTGTCCCATTAAACAGTACTGAGTTTCACAACAGACCCATTGCAGAAGTAGTTGCAATCCCAATATGAGAAACAGGGCAACCAGGTATTTCTGTATTTTGTAATTGTGAATGCGTCTTTTACACTGGGTAGATAGAAGGATGAAGAAAAGTGAGGTACAGTTAGCATTGCTATTCTTCCCTTTGTTTTGGACACCTAGAATTTTAATATTGTAGAAAAAAAGTCTTTTATGTCCAACACTATTAAGTCTTTGCAGTTGTAATCATTTTATTTTTTCTAAGAGCTAGATTGGTAAGGATGATATTACTGAAATATTTTTACCAGAACTTTATATTTTTACACTTCATTGATAAATTCTTTGAATTATGACTACTAAGAAGTAATTTTCATTTGATCGAAGCTTTATGTTGCCAAAGAGAGGGAATATAAGCTCATTTCTGTCACTTTTCCACTTACTTCAGGTTATTCTTTGAGTAAGTTCATTTATTTCATCACGGCTGCTTAGGAATAAGTATCTCAATATGGGAGAATGTAATTCTGGAATGTATTTTAGAACTGGAAAAATCTGACTGCAGTATATTGACATTGACTCGTAYGTTAAGGATGTTTTGTGAATCTCCAATGAGTTGGTAATATAATTCCTCAACGGTACCTAAGGGACTGTTGAGTGTGCAAAAAATAAATTATATATAAATGGTGATTTTACTGTCCATATTTTAAAAGTGTGACTACACTAGGCTAAAAACTGACCTACCTATATACATATATACATAGATATATTTACATATATACATAGATATAGCTATGTATAGTGAGAGAGCAAGAGACAGAGACTAGGCTAGCTTGACCAGACAAGCAAGACAAGACTAGCTGAAATAGACTAGAAGACAGTCTGAAAACATAGTCACTAGTGCAACTTACAACAAAAAAGATGCTACACAGAATGACAGAGTATGGAGTGACTGCATTTTTAAATATAATTTTTTTTATTAAACCTTTTGTGTGCCAGCACTTTCACACGTGGGAGCCTGCTGGTTATGCCTTTCTAGTGCTTTCATGTTTTTTCTTCAAATTATTCCTAAAATCTCACCTGTTTAGGAGACTGTGTTTCCTTCTCATTTGTGTAATGCCAACTGTTTTATTGTCAGGTATTAAAAAATGTAGATATATTCTAAGATGGATTTACATTGAAGTAATATTATTACCTTCTTCTTTTAGGATTCTGATTACATATGCTATGCTTAATCTAGTTACTCTTGTAGGCAGGCCTCTTGTAGGCCTTCCAGACTTATAAGCCTTGCCCCATTTTCCTCTGAATTGTCCTAGAGTGATCTGAAGTGCAGAGGCCAGAATACTCCCTCTCCTTTTCCTTGCAAGATAAAAAAAAAAAAAGTCTGTCTCTTAAGCAGGGATACCAGGAGGTCTCCTTGCACAGTATTTGCTAAAATTTTTCCTTTTCTTTCTCTTTCTTTCTTGAATCTTGACCAGCTGCTGCTTAACAATGGCTTATATCATGCTCCAGCTCTCAGTGTCCATCTCTCCACTCCATTCTCTTCCATTTCCCACCCTTAATATCATGAGAATTTGTATTTGCTTCATTTCTTCCTTCCTTCTTTCTTTGGCAGTCTACCTGTCTAAGCCTGCTTCACTCCTATAATTTTCATTACCATCCATGACCTCTGAGTTTCCAGTCCTTAGCTCTGATGGAATACTGGATCCTTTCCTTTGACATTTCTTCTGCTCTCTCAGAAAAGCCTTTCTCACTGATATCTCCCTGTGACTCCTGTTATTCTCCATACTAATCCCAACAAAAACTTCCTTGATTTAGCTAAGCTCATTAACTCCTTATGTCCTCCCTGTCCACCCTGTAAACTCTCCAGATCATTATCATGCACTATACTCTCCTTATTTTTTCATACTGTGGAAGTCCTTTTAATATACTCCATTACAAATTCCTTCTCTGTGGTTGTGAACATGAATTACTCATCTTCTCTTTTGCCAAGAAATGTCACAGCAGGACGTCATTCAGGTCCAAAACAGCTTTGATTCATGGTAAACAAGACTTCTCATTTAAATTGCCCCACTGGACTCCAGTAATTGTGTAGATGAATATGGTGTGCACAGTTCACATATGTACCAAATACAGAATAAGCTCTTATGAGAGAAGTTTTTGATTGTATGTTGTTTAAATTGAGGTATTGCATCAACTATCAGTAGGATAGGAACTTGGTATATTGAGGAGGACGGAAATTCATCAGAGTAGGAAGTTTGAAATTAATAAGCAGTTGCAGCTTGAAGAGGGAGGATCAGTCATCTTCCCCCTGAATTGTCTACATTTCTGTGATTTCTCTTTTCATAAATTTCTTCCCGCTGGCTATCACATATGCTGTTAGGAAAACATATAAGGGAAAGAAAAAATTTTAACAGAAGTGGTGTCTTTGGGTTCTTTTTTAGAAGCTGGAAAGTTAGGCAAAATAAAAGTACTACAACATCAAGGGTTTTTTTTTATATTTTAGTACTGAGCCATCAGGGTTTTCTCTTCATTTATTAACCTGCTGCTTGTGGTTGTGAGACATGAACAAGTTTTAAAATTTTGAACATAAAGATTTTGTTCATTAAATTCTTTGATTGACCAGATTTGATGCTGGTTGCCTAAATAACATCACAGTATGTTGTTCCAGATGAATGTGGTTTAACAGAATCATTTTATCTCAACTGCATAGATATGTAAGCTCTCCTCTCTTCCCTCAAAACACAAGGACAACTAGAAAGAATATGCAACCTAAGCCAGAAACTCTGTTTGAGATATATCAGGGGACCTCCAGTAAAGTTAGTCTTCACAGTTAATTTCTGAGCTTTATTTTCACTTTCTTTTGTCTTTTTTTCAGTTTTATGGAATTGGATATTGTTATATTTTTTGATGGAGTAATAACCATTCTCAGTTTAGTGATATTCTCCCCATGTAGAATTTTATAACATGTGAGCAAGTCTCAACTTTCTCTTTGAGAGGCTGGTAGTAAAACTGTGTTCCCAAATCTGTACAGTCGGCCCTTTATGCTATGCATTATAACAAAATACAGTGCAGAGAGCTCCAAGTAGCCACTAATTGAACCTGTTTCAGACTTAGAAACTGGACAGCTATGTTAGCATAGTGTTCAGCTCAACCTAATTAGCTCTGCTCAGAGGCATGGCTTATTTATTTCCATCTAGGTCTGATGCAACTATTCTGCTTCCAAATACAAGCCAGTATTTGTGCAAACAGCTGTACTGCGCCGTGAGGGCATRATGGCTTAGACTGTTGATATTGCAAGAATCCTTTTGTTTAATGTGCATTTATCATTAATATACTTTGACTCAGTTTTTAACATTCAAATTAGCGGTGGGCTCTGGTGCAGTATATGCATTTCTCCTTAATCTCATCTTTTAGGTCTTGCCTGTTCTAAGCCAGACCGCCTTAAATTCTCACTGTCTACAGAAGCAGTCCCACCTTGCTTTTCTATTGGTAACAAAAATAGGATAAAACAACTTATGTTATTAATTAACAAATCAGATTATGAAAGCTCTGATATCCAATAACTGGTATTTATCCCGTAAGATATAGATATTTACAAATAAAGGCAGCTTGAAAAAAATAAAAAGAATATACGTTTATGAAATTTCCAGCCTCAGGGATTCATCATTTTTAAACCTTTGAACCTGATTTTTAGCAAGTTTGACTAGGTCTCACTTTAAAATCAAATGAAAGACAGAGAAGTACACATACTTCATTTGAAGTTCTTGTCTTCAGGTGTTTTTAAAGAGCAGAGTTTTGACTGGGATCATATAGAAGATAGACAGTATGGTTTTGTTTTTATATTTGTATAGGGCAGATAAAGGTATACTGCCCATAGGGTTTTTTTTGTTGTTATTGTTCTTTTTTAGTATACCTTTGAGCTACTGACAGTCTAGTAAAACTTGAGCCCCCGAAAGAATGCAGTTACAAAAATGAAGGGGAATAAGAATTAGAAAGGAAGCTAGAACTTTGTATTACCTTAGCAAATGCTAACTATATGTGTTACAGTAAACATGAAGTTTAATTCCTTTTTCATTTTTATGAATATTTTTGCCATTATTGTCATATGTTATAACTGAGAGATAAGGAGAAATATCTGCTCTAATATTTAATTTCCTATCATCCTGCAACTGATGTTTTAGTTAAAGAATAAATAATTTTAGGAAGGAGAGAAGCATCCTAGCAGTGTTTGCTTTCTGAACATACAACTATAGCAGCACTGAAGTATTACAGGAACAGACTTTTGCCCTAAGCATTTTTCCTGACAGAATAAGAATTTCCATATTGATGTCATGTATAATACTACATTTCCTTTCTAGAGTTAAACAGTCTTCCAAGTAAAATTATGAGGAAAGCCATGAGAGGGTTTTTTGCAATCTGTATAAATTTTGTCTAATGTTTTAAGTGCCTAGAAATAAAAAAGTATACAAATCATCATGATAAACTTATTAATATTTTGTGTATCAGTAAATTTCATATATATTAGTAAACAAAAATACCCAAATATCAGCTTCTTGAAATAAGTTAAATGGAATTTTTCTTATCAGCTTTTTTCTATGTCAGGCTACTTTTCCACATGCAATAAAATATTTTTTTGGATATTGAAATGTGCCTCAATAAAGAAATCTGTAATTCTTGAGTAAAGGCCACCTGCTGCTTTAACTCTTAATAGTTCTGTAATTTCAAATTCCATTGTTATCAGTTTGGCCTGGTCACTATTTGATTGATTTCCCTCAGTAATGTAAGTCTTCTCTGCTCAAGAATTAGGAAATCTGTTCCCTGAATCTCTCTTAATTTTGCCTTAAGGAAGAACAATGAAGGTTATTTTTTGGTTTTCACCATCTACCTGTGTCTTTTTACTGCTGTCTTATCTACCTGAAAAGTAGTGTATACCTGAATCTCTAGTCCATTTTTTTCTCTTTCTCTAGTATTTTAACCTTTCACTTGCCTTATTTTTATGGACTTTACAATGATTTTTTCCATCTAATGTTTTCTCAGGCAATTCTTATTGGCTAGTCTGCTTCACAAAATGATATTTTCATTCCTTGATTATTTAGTACTAGATGGTAAAAATAAGTCTGCAGCTTGTTCTGTAAACTTGTCTATCAAAACTTGAAAAAAGACCAGCTGTGGTGTATGATATGCAGAGTTTTCTCTAACTTCTGAACCCTGGTTTATGCAAATATTTTTGTGACTGCTTGACAAGCACATACCTTTAAAATAAATAAAATGTTGGTTTAGGAATTACATTAACAGCATGTCCTTAATACATTTAAGAAGAAAAAACTCACTATTTTTTTCTTCATCTCTCATTATTTRTCTTCACTAAAACAGAACTGATAAGGCATTTTCTGAAGACATTTCTCATTGTTTTATTTTTGAAAGAAAAGCTTGGATATATTTTTGACCGAAGAGTGTGTGTGTGTGTGAGAGAAAGAGAGAGAGAGAGATTGAGATTTCCTATATTGAACCTTATTCAAAAATGGTAAGCTCCAGGAGGAAAGACTAATATGAACCTTACATAGAATAAACAGAGACCTGTTCACTGAGGTATCCCCCTAGGATAAAGGAGAATGGCCCAGCAGACAGTTAAATGTGGCTCTCCCACTTCTCTAGTGACAGTGAATCGTTAGGCTGTTGAGTCTTCTGTTGAAAGTTTCTCATGCTTATCCTCATTTCCTCTCTGAAAACACTTCAAATGGTCTTCAGTTTTGYCCTAATTTGGAACGTGAATTATTTTCATCTTATTTTTTCTTTTCAGGGCAAAAAAGAAAATGTTTGTAAGTTCTACATAAAAGTCTGTCTTCTTAAAGAGTTTGTGATCCACAGATGTCAAAGAAAGTAACTGTCCAGGTGCTTGCTTGACACTTAGCATATTATTAGCTGTTAATTCTGCCAGAGAATTTCAAGTGCATTTTTCTGTCTCATTCTTTGCAAATGGATTGTTACTAGTATATAAAGAGATTGGTAGGGGTTCTTTAGGTGAGGTGTCCAGGAGATAAGCTAGCATACAGTTTAGAGGAAAATTAGAAGCACATCAACCTGTGGAGAAAGTTTCTACTATACTGTAACATACTGTGTTAACATACCAAAATAATTTCTTTTTACCATGCTAGTAAAGGGATGAGAAATACAAAAATTTTTAATTATCTATAGCGTGTTGTTTGTGCTGGGGATCTGGTTTGAAGAGGAACCTACAAACATGTATTTTTTATGCCTGATCTTTCTTTCCCTTCTCAGATTAAAAGTTTTTTTTCAATAAGTTTTTCACTCTGTGTGCTGCTGAAAAGCAATGATCTGATTTTGACTCTGTTTTCTTTTTTCATGAACTTCGAACATATATGCCTCACATTTGAGGTCTCCCATCATGTCTTGTGATTCATTTCTTCTTTCTTAAAAAAAAAAAAAAAAAAAAAAGATGTGCCAGTTTCTGTAAATGAGATGTAATAAGGCTTACTGTGTGTATGCCAATGAGTCTGTAAAGAAACATTGCCACACCTTAAACCTCAAGCAGTATTCATCAGCCAACATCACTAGGATTTAGCATACCAGCTTCTATTTATTCAAACTGTTGCCCCATGAGCTAGTATTTCAGCCATGTTTGCCATAGACAAAACACGTGCCAGTTCTCAGCTTATCTCCCTTTCCATATTGAGTACTGGTATTGTTAGAGAGACTTTGTCAACATTGCTGCATTCCTTGCCTTCTATCAAACAAGCTTTAACTATGAGGAAAGGACAAGGCCGAAGATGTTAATAGTCTAGCACTACTACTGCAACTTGCTTTTCTCTTTCCTCTTTTCTGTTCAGATGTCAGCTCCTCAATTTTTTTTTTTTTTTTTATCTGTTGGGATTCAGTTACAGCCTTATGTAACAACAATGTATAGTGACCTTGGAAGAGTACTACTGGACTGGCTGAGAAAGTTCTTCATTGTTCTCCCTTAGTGCTATGTATTTTATCTATTGATAGGTGGTACCCAGACTGCACAAGTGCATACGGACCCCTGCAGATAGAGATCCACTTCTGCTCCCAGTTGAGTGAATCTGTCACAACTGAGAAGAGGTGTTGTTCTAATATATTTACAATATTACTGTATTTTATTATTATATTTAATTATGAATTTTTGAGTACTATTGACAGTCAGTTTCTAAAGAGTGAAACGTTAATATGGAGATAAGGTCCTGCATAAACTACACACCCTGACATGAAATGTTTCAGCTTGCCCTGTTCCCAGCCTGGTTCATTTCATCTTGGGACCTAACTACCAGGCTATAGGCTAGTCTGGATGGGAGGCTCCCTCTACTTCACCTTTTGACGCTGTGCCAACTGAAAAAAATATATCAAAATTCTAGGTCAAAGAGAGGGAGCAAGAGGGAGCATGACTGGCTAAATCATTCGGGAACCTGTTTAGGAGAAGGGAGATCCTGRTTCTGATTTCTGCGCAAAAGGCTGCCTGTGAATCTTATATTAAAGAGTTGTTAGAGTTGAGAGATGTGGGTCTGCCCTCCAACCCCACCCCAACCCTCAGGTTGAGGAAGCCACAGAATCCAAGTCTTTTCATTTCTTGGCTAGATCTTATAGCTACTGACCTATTGTATAGAAGAAGGTCATCGTTACCATCTCAACCATTTTCATATTTTGAAACAAAAAGATAACTCTGCTGCCAAAATCTAGAATAAATTTTCTTGCAGTGAACCTTAATCTGATATATTCACCACTGCAGCTCTGACTTACAAGCCTAACTCCTGAGAAGATACAAGTTTTTATGAAGTTTCCTCCCTTCTGTGTTCCCTATTGATGGGAACTCATGCTTTCTTCAGACCTTGCTCAAAATGTTAGCTGTTGTGAAGTATATTCTTGGGAACCTGTGGCAATGATGAGACTGAGACACACCACAGCATGCCCTTGTATGTACCGCAGCAGGTTCTTATTGCCTAGCCTCTTGATCGTCCACCTTGGAGAACTGTTTATAGCTTGGCTGGTTAGAGCTCCCTTCTGACCTGTTTGTATGAGTTACATTTGCAGAGTGACAAAGTGTTGTGGGAGAAGTGGTGGAAACAATGCTCTCCACAAGTGCAGAATGAGGGTGTGCAGGTAGATTAGAGTGTACCCAGTTTAGAATCATTCCTAGGTCATGCAATACTGAGGTAGTCCCATGAATGCCCCGTGAAATGTGCAGGAGTTAAGATTCCTGGCTCAGAGCAGGGACTGTGTTCAAAGGCCAGACAGCTACATTTTAGAGCTGTAACACCACAACACCTAAATCTATTTTTAGTTTTTTAACTTTACATCACCTGCTCAAGATCATATAGAGCATTTATGGCAGTATTGGGATTTTTATTGAACTCCTAAGTCTCAGACTGGCAACTTAATTATCCTTTCTCCATAGCAAAAGCATTAGTTGCACTTAAAAGACCACTTTTGCCATTCTGATGAATATATAAAGAGAATAATCAAGCATAGTTTTGAGAATAGTTAATAGTATGACAGTGATATGGTATAATAACTTCCATGTTTAATGAAATATTATTAATGCTATAATGCTTATTTTAAAGTTCTCAAATATAGAACGTGCTGAGATATCTTGATATTCTGAAGCCTTTTGTTTTTCAGATATACTTGCTTGTTTCTTTACTGTTTAAATTGACGATCTCAGTTAATTTGCAGTGAGGCTTTTAGTTTCCTGTGCAAATTAATTAAGTGCTATCCTTGGCCACAATTCAGGTACTTCCAAGCCTCCCCAGCTCCCTCCCACAAATAATAGCAAACTGTCAAAAAAAAGATTGCATATGCAGAAATAGCTACATTCATACATTTCATTAGCTATTTTGTTATATATTGAAGCAGAATCAGCATCATCTTCAAACATCAGTGATTAAACAACCCACCTTAGAAAACATTAAGCAAAATAAAAAGAACATGCTGAAAAGCTAGTGTCAAGGTTTCACTTTCTCAGCTGGAGTTGTTTTTCTGGATTGTCTCTTACTCTGCCCCAGTTTGTAACCTAAAACAGTAACATTTTGATAGAACAGAAAATTGAAATACACAAATCTTTCAGTTCTGTATCCTAAGTATAGCTATTCAATAATCTTTTTGGCCATCAGATAGCTTGTATGTGCTGTTAATGTTCATGCTTTTGTATTTAATTGCATTTTAATAAAAAATTGATGGTGAATAGATTAATATACAAAGATCAAGAATAAGATAATGTTGTTACCTTGTGCTATAAAAGAAAGCAATTTATAAAAGAGAATACAGTTATTTGATTTTCTCTGGTAAAGATGCATTTTGTTTGAAAGAAAATTGAGTTATTGGAAAATGAAATCCTGTGGAGAAAGTATGCAAAAATTAAAGACATTGTCTCAAAGACAATGTTTTCTTCCCATTTGAGGGAATATGAAGTAATTTTATTGCCCTTTATGGTCATGACTCTGAAAACAATAACATTTGAAGGATATAGGATCAACTAGTAGACAGTTGGAAGAGGAAAATTAATATGTCAAGAATTCTGTGTGTAAAAGAACAACTGAAGTAATATAAGAGATTTTCTGATGGATAAATAACATTTAGATTACGTTTGGTGACTCAGAAATGTCACCTTCCTTATTGTCAGTCTTATTCATCATAACTTATCTCATTGATAGGTTCAACACATGCTGAGAAGAGTATTTATTACATGCCTGAGATATCATGTAAACATCTCACTATCTATTTGTACATGATTTGAATTATTTAACTTCTTAACATTGCCTGGGTATCAATGATCATCCTCCAGTTTGTCTTTCTCCTTGGATGGGCTCTCTTCAGGCCTCTCTGTCTATCTTGAATATCTTAGACATAAGAAGAATCTATGTGTGGGCTTCACAAATTTATTATCTTCCAATTTGTGTTCCCCCACTCCCCTCGCCCAGTATTTATTCTAGGACATGTCTTCATTAAACAGATGTATAACCAGTATAACTTAAATTTTGTTATGAAATAATTTTAATTTACATAGGACTATATAAAAAATACTACCATTTTTGCTAAAATTTGAAATATCTAGGCCATTTTAGAAATTACAGATTATGGGGGATCTTCTTTCTTAAATGATGAATGCAATATATAATTTATTCTGAATAGGATTTGTTCAGCAACTTGTGCATATTTTTAGACTAGTGCGTTAGACTGTGGCTAATACTGTCTGCAAAGCCCAACTCTGCAATTTTTTGTAACCTCCTAAACATAAATTGTGGTACGTTGTCAAAATAAGATCATCACAAAGACTATCTGGCAAATATTACTTTGCTGTAATTTACCACCCAGCTTGCCAAATGACTGTATTCTCTAACTTAGTTATAAAAATAACAACAAGACTATAAGAGTACACAATCATCAGTCAGTTGCCAGTCTTTTTAGATAAGCCATGAACAAGTATGAGGTTCCTTAAAACTATGTCTATTGTAGCTCGTGACAACATGGCATTATCTAATTAGTGGCTTTGAGTGAATTTTTGATTTGACCCAAATATTCACAGTGTTGCTATAATATTCACAATATCATTTCAGTGTATATATCATGAGTACCTTTGACCATGGATGACTGCAAGCTTACGCAGCCATATTGTTTTCACCTTTTATCACGAAATCCTTTCTTGAATTACTTGACATTGTCTGATCTCAAAAAAAAAAAAAAATCTTTAAAGTTTCCCTTTTAATCTTTATTACTAACATCATCATCAGCCTCTATGTGTCAGGCCCATAACCAAGGGTTTACTGTGAAATCTTTCATCTTCTTGTCTGCACACATCCAGGCCATGATCAAATGTGGTTTGTTTGTTTTTTTTAGTAACATTCTGAAGATCCATCCATTAATTTATATTCCACATCCTTCATACACACGCTACTATTTGTTTGACTTGTTTCCTTCAGTCTCTTACTACTCAGTCTTTTGCATATAACCTTCCTCATCCAGTCTATTCAAACTTGTCTTGGAAAAATAGTTTTTCTTGTATATCATGCCAGTTCTGACCACAAACAGACYTTGAACTGCACTTCTGGACCTTATAGTACCCACATTTCTTGTCTTAGTTTTCAAGTGCTTCATTATCCAGCCCGTGTCCTGCTTATATTCTTTTTTCTTCTTTTATTATGTATCTCACCTTCTGTTTCATGAATGATGCCTCTTTTCATTTTGTTCCCTTTGATGGCAGTTCTCATATGCAAGGAAGATGAGTGAACAGAGTTTTTTGGCTTTTCTACACTTTTAGGAAGGTGTCACAAATTAGATGTGGTATTGGGGTATGGTCATAGAATCATAAATTAATTTACATTGGAAGGGACAAGGGAGGTCATCTGGAGGTCACAAACCCCTACTCAGAGCAGGGATCAGGCTATCATCTAATAAAGAGTACTTATCAATTTGCATTTATTTTTTTAATAGTAGAAAGCCCACAAAAGAATTATTGGGACAGCTAATCTGTTAGAGAGTGGAGAGAGGAATAAAAATGGAGATGGAGGACAAAAGCGTTCTATTCACCACTTTCATTGGAGATTCTCTTTCTGGATTTTAAAATTTGTCTTATCTGTGCTTACAATTAGAAAAAAAACTTTAGACTGATTATTTAGTATCTGAGTATTTGACAAAATGAGATGGTGTTTGAGGAAATTAGCAGGTGGCGTATGGGCAAATAAATTTCGTTTCTCTTACTCAGTATCCCCAATACAATTATTGGAATTATAGTCCATTAGCTTTGTCTTCTCATCAGGTAAACTAGTTGAAAATAGTTAAATAAGCAGTAAGAAAATGCAATGTAAGTAAACAAGCATGACTGCAACAACCACCTTCTCCTGACTTTCCCAGGTGGTAGCTGATGGAAAACTTATAGAGATGCTAACTGGGTCCTGTTGACTCACTGCAGTACTGGCAGCTCATTTTCCCATTTTAGATGGAGGGTATGGGTAGGTACAGTACTAGAAAAGGAAATGCTGGGAGAAGTCAAATGTGGAGAGAAAAGTTTTCAGGTTGGAATTTGTTCTGCATTAACTTCTCAACAAACCAATCTTAAGAAGGAGTACAGCTCAGACTTCTAAACCTATTTGGTAAGAAATTATTTTTTTGGAGGTGGTTGGGAGCATCATCAGTGCATAAACAAGTATAACTGTCTGTAGGAAAAAGATGTCTCTCTGGGATAATCCATTGTTTGAGTCAGTCATTAATGGGATTAAAGAGAACAAATTGGATGAATGCTTAATAAATACAGGTTTCTCATACTATTATTTTTTCTTGTCGTATCTTCTTTTGCTTGTTTTCGTTTTTAATAAAGTAAGTATTTCATAGAATGTTTATGTAAGATATGAAAGTAATACAAATTTTGAAATAGCAGTAATGTGTTTCTAGAATAAAGAATAACCTTAAAGTGAATAGTTCTTTGCTGAACTAAGTTTTTACCAAAACTTGTATGCAGGGGTATGCTGTGGCTAGCCAAATGCTTCTATGTATAAAACACCTATTGGCAAAGATAGCAGCTTGAGGCTGTTGATTTTCTGTTTTGATTTTCAGTATAAAAGCTTTTAAGTTGTAAAACCCTATTCTTCAAAGTGGCCTGCTGTTGTCTAACTGCAGGTCACAGACAGCAAGTCACCTTCCTCACCTGACCTCACCCACAGTCTGGTTCAGTAAATCTTTTCAGCTTCAGTTCCACAGCTGTCTGTCCCAAATACCTAACCAGTGCTGTGTGCCAATTTATTGCTCTGCCTCCACAAAGGGGATCTTTCCTAATTTCCCCACCACTTTCTTGTATCTAGTGTTGCCTAACTGCTGTACTTTTAACTTTTGCCGTACTGCTAACCCAGTTAGGATAAATCCAGTGTGTTCACCATGTGATGGTATACTTTATGTCAGAGGCAAGCATTTCATTGAGGTCCTGGCTTGAGAATATGGCATCTAGCTTATTATGAAGTCCAAGCAGACTTTCAAACATCCATTACGTAAGATAGGATTCTTTGGTATTCACAAGATGAGAGAACATGCAAATGCTATTGAAGCAAATAGTAAGTAAAAAAGAAATAGGAATACTTTGAAATGACATCCCAGAGTGTTCAAAAAGTTGTTTGAAGATAGCCTCCTAAAGTTCCTGCTTCTGATAATTGCATTGCTTCCTAAATCTACTGTACTTTAAGCCTTTGATTTGACAGAATTCATTTTGTTTCTCTTCTGCTGTGAGCCTGGCAATCACATACAGAGGTCCTCCAAGGTTTTACTCTGATACTGTTGCTTTGTAGAAGTCCCATTTCCATCCCTTGAGTAACCAACTATATGAAATTCTTTCTGCCCCCATTACTGTGGTCCAGCTTCCTGAGTGACTGCTCTCTGGCACTCTTCTTTGTAGTAATTATACACCTGGTTATCTGAATAGATGCAACATGAATTTCATCTGCTACTCTGGAACTTTCCTTGTCCTGCACTGTATTTATAAGTAGCCTGTCTTTTGAGCTGCTCTCTAGTTTTCAGTCCAGCTTTAGGCTACCTTTTTGCTTTCAGACTGAAGAAGAAAAATCTGTAATAGGGATCTTTAGTATTCTGTGTAAAACTATTATACACTGTTTGCTCAACAGAGGGCACACATTCCATTTTCCTGACATTATGTAGCCATAAGCTGATTAGGTTTATCAAGTGTTCTTGAGAAAAATATATGCTATAATGGTTCTTGACAGTGAGATAAATATACTCAGGATGGTTTTGCCATTTCTTGATATGCTAGTTGGTCTGAAGACTGAAACCAGAATATGCTTCTGTTTGGGTTTTCTTTCTGAAAACAGTAAGAATCTTAAAAAATCAGGACATATTTCTGCTAATCCCTAGAAGCAAGAAATTGTCAAAAATGATACCTAAATTTATGTCCTGAAATCTACATTTAAGTGAACTAGTCAGTGATCTCTCTTACTCATCTGCAGCTCGTAGTCTTATCTGAAAGAAGAGATGCAGATTCATCAATTCAAATGAGTCAGATGACTGAAATCCTTCAGAAAACTTGTTTTCATATGTGAATGTTACTTTAAAACATTTTAAGTACTTAAAATGTCAAAACTGAACTGTGCCTGTGGTTTTCATGCAAAGTTTACAACTTCTCAAAGTTGTGCAGATATGTATTTTTGTGTGTCTATATTCTGCATATACTGTTTTGGTACAAGGAGGATCAGAATATGTGGCACTTAGTCCCTCAAGTCACTACGCATTGGCACACCACAGGGCCTAGCTTTCTGGGTAGTTATGCTTCAGCCAAATATACCTAAGGAGAGATGCCAAGCTGAATCCAATGATTTGCTGCAGGAGTTCTTAAGAAAGTGGATTTGCCTGACTTTGTCTGCCTCCTCTCGTTTTGGGAACAGCCACAAATGTCTGTTGATGCAAATTAGAGTAGACTTAAAACATCCTTCAGCTTAAAATAACTTGCTGCAGTCTCTCATAACAACTGGAGAGCTCTCATAAAGCCCTTCCACGCTCTGAAATGGCACTTAGCAACTGGAGAGTCAAGGTGCTGTTCCCTGGAATTCTCTAGCCTATTGATTAAATAGGCTTTCTGACCTTCCTGTATGGGCAAAACAGTGTAAAGAAGCCAGTAACCCTGATGTCTAGATGTGTGATGCGCTTGGTTGAAAGAAAGAAACTTTCAAGACTGCTGCACTTGATGCTCTATCAAAAGCATCATTGTGAAATTATAATATATTATTATAGTCCTAACACAGCTGAAGTCTGTTTGAAGCAAAGTTTCTGTGATGCAGATAAATAAAGTACTTAGCTAACTATTCTCAGATAGGTGAGCAATTTGAGCTCATGATTGCAAGTCTAGATTCTATACAAGAAGTGATTGGTAGCATTGTTGCAATTTTTTTCCTTTTTCTAGCATGATAGTTTATGTATAGTCCCCCGCTGCATTTCATTTAAGTTCTTACTACAGTATTATATTGATATATGTAAGAATAGTAAAATACACACGCACACACACACACATATGTATATACGTATCTTTCAATTAAATGAAAGAAAGAAGGCCAGTTTGAGCTCTTCATACTCATGTGTTTAAGATATTACTCACATAGAGTTTTGCCACTGAAGTCAATGGGATGACTCACCCAAGGGAACAGGAGAATGAAAATTTGACACTAAGTGACTTCAGAAACACATTTTACTCATAGACTGAAACAATAATTATTTCACATTGGCAATGTGACCTTAAAAAAGTCATGTGAAATACTGCATAAGTTTAAAGCAGTGTGTTACCGAAGACTCATTAGAACCATACAAATAATCATTACTTGGCCACTGAAATGGTACTTCCATTGTACTGCCTTTTTGCTGTATGATAACATAATTATGTATGGATTAAGAATTTTGGGGAAAAACTGTTCCTCAGTGACCATCTCAGAACTGACTTTTACAGCATGAGTCTGTATGAAGTTAAAACATGGCCTCCTGCATGAAGCTCTGAAGTTAAAGCTGTTCTACTTTGCATTAAGTTCTTTGAAGCTCATTAGAATACTCAGCTGAGATGGCTTGGTCACATTTACCAAGAAAGAGCAAGATGTTTGTACCTTTGTTTGCTGTGTCCTAGCTGGGCATCCTAACTACTAGGCTCTTGGACATTCCCCAGGAGGTGCTAGGCTATTGAATATTCCACAAGAGGGACTTACTTGGTTTTGAATGGATTTTTTTTTTCTTTTTCCTGCCAACTGTAACTTAAGTATTGGTTTCAGCAAATAAGAGTTTCTGACAAAATATCTTACTGTTGGAAAACTCCTGTATGCGGAATTTTACAGAAGTGGGGATAATTATCTATAGTACTGTTTGTCCAGTCAGGAATAGTAAAGTAAGTCTGTTGCTGAGGGCTCTGCTTGATGATGCATCAGACTGTGGTGGACACAGCTCCTGAACTGTTAACTGCAATGTGTTTCAGCTTGTTTTTTGCTAGTGAGAAAAGCCTGATCTTTCTGCACAGGTGCACTTCTTTCTACAAAGGAGGTGATGAGTTTTTGTGATATTGATAATTTACAATTAGGAACCCAATTTTAACTATCCAAGGGGGAAAATCATTTGGCTAGCTTTGTTTTCTGCATCATAAGCCTCAAAGTGTTGTTATGTTTTTGGCTGTACTGACAGTAGGCAAATGCAAGAACTTAGTCTGTCCAGCCCTTTTTATAGCATTATTTTGTTGTCATATAATTCTGATTATGTTGTTCTTTCATTGCTATCACTGGTGCTTTTGATAAACTTTAATGCAACTAAGATTGGAATCTTAGATTTATTGGTTAAATAGAAAKAGTGAGAGAGAATTTGCTCATCTTTGGGCAAATAAAGGCAAGGATCTGCGAATAATAGCACACACATCTTCACTATCACTACTGCTGCTATCACTACTAAACGTGTTTTCTTGTATTCTAGTTTAATGTTTTTTAATGTGTAGCCTAGTTTTTTTAGGGAGTGGTATATGCCCATTGCTGGGCCTTTGCACAAACAAAGCAAAGTACCATCAAGAAATTGCACTTTTGCACAATAGTAATGCCTTAGCTCCTTAGGGAAGAAGTTATCTAATCTTAAAATGGGTCAAGCAGGTGCTTTAGCAGCTAGCCCTTTTGCCGTACTTTCATTGCAAATCAAAGAGAAATAAAATGCTGCTGAGAGTAAGTTTTATAGCCAGAATAGTTTGGCTTTCAAAATGGCAAACGCAAATTATTAAAAAGAGAGCATCTTAGGTAATTGTTCACAGGCAAAGGAGAGGGAAGTTGTGTATTGGTTTTATTAACCTTTTTTTATTCTCAGTAAACATAGTTATGTGCCAGCTTCTCCAGACCCAAACATTCGAGTTCAGCAATCACGTGTTGAGTGCATGGACAAGTCACCTTTGTATCTTTCCAGAGTTCATGTTGAGGTCTGCTTTGTGTTCATTCTTATTGTGTTTCCAAGGAAACAGAAACAGTGTAGAATAATGGTGATTTACTAAACAGCTGGGAATATCCCATTTGAGGGCAAAGTACATTGTATGCTCATAGCAATATTTTTCCTTGGCTCTGTATAAGCATCATTAAAGGGTTTTTTTTATGCATTTCAGATACCGAATAATAACCGTTTCTGTTGAAAGTCAGGAGATGTAGGAAATTTTGTTCAGAAAGCACATACAGAATCACCTTTCCTTGTTCCTTGCAAAAATATGCCATTGGCCCTCCATGTCCACTTGGGAGATGCTGTCTTACATGTATATCCTGGGTGATCCTGGCATGTCTTCCTGAAAGGATATACAGAAAAGATCACATTGTACTTTATGGGCAATGACAAATAGTAAAGTTTACTTCCCTCCTTTAGTCACATGAACAAGCAGGACTGGAATAATTTGGTCAAAATGTTTTGTTTACCTGGTAATTAAAAAGGATGAAGTATTTCAAGTTGTAACAGACTTTATTTTTCAAATAGTTTGGGGTCATGCTTGAAAAGCTTGTATCATTTCAGAAGAGATTACAAATTTGAAACCGTCAAGACAGAAAGTCAAATCTGGATACAATGAGTGAGTGTTTTCTTGGAATGCAGTGCACTTCTGTGAATCGGCCTGGTAGAGAAAGAGAGGAACTATCAAAACATGAAGAGAAGCAGAAGACAGCAGTTAGCATCTTTGGTTAAATAAAAGAGGGTATAACTGCATGATAAATCCAGGTTTGCTTAGACAAATGAAGGAGATACTTTGCAGCCCCTCAATCCAGAACACAGTACTGTAGGTTTTTAGACAGAGGAGCTTGTGCTCACTGTATCTTTTCATGTGTTGTGGAGTAATTAGAATCTGGCAGCTCTACAGGATTCACCTGTGTAAACAGCCATTAGTGCACAAAGGCTTCAGTGTCAGAAATGTGACTCACATGCAACTCTATGTTGCACTTGAATGACTGTTTTACAGAATAACACAAGTTTAAATAAATTTTCTGCAGATGACATTTCTAAGTTCACAGCAGGGCTTACTGAGAGAATTTTAGTTAAGCATTTTCTCATTGGCAGGTGACATTATACCAAAATAGAAATATTGTACTCAAAAGATTAATTTCAGCCAAGGTTACCAATAGGTAAAATTGAAATATTTTGGTTTATTGATTCAGACAAGCCATTAGAAATCTAGAATTGGCTAACTCTATGGGCAATATCTTTATGGAAAGATCTCAGATGTTTACCTGTTGTGGTTACATCATGTAAGAAAAGCATTGCATTTTGTTAAGGTATTTTGTTTTCTCTTGATAGAAAACCAAAAAATGTTTAACATCTGCACTCTGCAGCTTTGTAGAGGAGCTAAATGGCTCTGAAACACGACAACTATGCTTGAGCCTTCCAGTTGCTGCTACCACTGGGCAAGATGGAACCCWTAGGGTAGGGCCACCAGTGCCAATAACACTGGCTGCCAAAATATGTCACTCCACTACCTTCTCTCTGAGATTCTTTCCTTGTAATGTGTGACCATTCCTTTTGTTGCCCTTACCAACCCCTCTCTATTGTACACCTTGCAGCTTCATAGTGACAACTGGGAATGTTATAACGAGTAATTTCAGAAGTGTACCAGGAAGTCTTGGGATTATGTTCTTTTACCACATCTTCCACAAGTCTCTCTTATGATTTTCTCTCCCAGAATTTTTTTTTTTTAGCTGAATCCATATAAGTATATTTCAACCAATTTTTTTTTTTTTTGAATTGTGCATATGTTTGCTGTTACTAGATTTAACTAGCTCCTGCTGCACTTTAGCATTATTCTGTCGCAGTGGTCATGACTCATGACATTAATCAACCTTTTGTAGATAGTTGCTATGTCGGCATAGACTTTTTACAGTGATGACTACAGTAAAGTATATTAGATCACTACAGTAAAGAAAGTCAAAACTCCTCTAGGCAAAAAATGATCATGTGTGTTGTCATAATACATTTCAGCCAGCTGGGCTTCTCTTGAGTCAGATAATATGACAAAGCTAAGCTTGGCAAATGAAAGCCTCCTAGTGTAGTTTACTGACGGCCATGATGTCTTCCAATTGCTGTGGTAGGAAAAAAAGATGTGAAAACAGCAATAGAAAATACTATGCTAAGCCTTTTTATAGGCTTATGTTTCAAATGGTGTCAGAAAAGCTGTAAATTGAAAGCTTTTGGCACAGGGTGTAAGATTCCCGAAAAAGAATATTTTTTTCCATGGAATCAGATCTGATGTTTAATAACAAACAATGTGAATGTAGCCCAATAGACTTCAACACATCAAGGACAGTGTTTTCAAATAAAGTGACCTGCAAAGGTGACAGAGTTCAGTTCTGGTCTTGTAGACCTTTGAAGCCAGTTTGTTTAATTTGGGGAAGTTTATGTACATGAAAGAGAACTGTATATTTTGGCTTTGGAATCTGGATTGCTGTTTAACCACCATCCCTAATTATGGTATTACTTATTAATCTTCGTAGCCTTAGGTCAATAGAGGTCTGAAAATCAGCTGCATAGCCTAAGCATGACATTGTCTCCCATTCTTTCAAGTGATAGATGGTTTTAAAAATAAGGACAGCAACAACATGCAATACTTGTGTGTTGTTTTTCACAGTCCATCTCAAAGCACTTAAAAATATATTTGAAGTCTGTCTGCTGTAGATGGAGAAACTGAAAGACAGAGAAACACTGTCATTCTTCTGAGTTCCTGCATTAGAATAGGGCAGAGCCAGGAATCAAAGCTAGGTTCCTTCAGTCCCAATCTAGTGCTCTGTTTTCTCCAGTGTGAAAAGAACCGGAACACAATCATGTTCTCAGTAAAAAGCTAATTCTTGTCTGAAGACTTAACCCCATTTTATCATTGAAATATTAACCAAAATTAAGATCCCGTACTGTATTCTGAGTTGTTTTTCCAGAAATTTAGCCCTCTAGCCATTAGGATTTTACTTAGGTCATTTCTCTTTGAGCAGGCTTTTTTACAGGAAGCTGTAAGAGCTTTCTATTGACTAAAACTCAAAGTCTCTCTTACATGTTTTGTTAGAAAGCAGTTCCACTGCCTAAGAGTAACTTACTGCAATTCAGGTCTGTGAAGGATTATTTGAGGGGTATTAGGATAAGTAATATTCTTCTCCTGTGTTTTTAAATCGATGGGATATATTCATTGTTTCTAGGTTAAGATGTTGATGTTAATGTTTAAGCAAACTTCTCTAAATAATAGTAATCATTTTTTAAGATATAGTATAGTTAAATATAGTTATTCTATTTTATTTAATGAGCCCATCTTCAAAATAGTTAACTTGAAAGTGTTTAAAATTCTGCCTGTCTGCAAAACCTGCTCTAATTTTCTTGTATGCTTTCCTAGATTTTTCCACAGTAGATAGGATGTTAAGTTCTTACTACAGGGCAGATACTTTGTAATTTTCCATGTGATACATAGAAGTATGTGAGATTTAGAATTAATCACACAGTTCCCCCTCATAATGTGGTTTACATGTTACTGATTGACCAAAGTATAAAGTTCTTAAATTATTGATGATACCTTTCTATCAAGCTAACAATGCCATTGCCCTGCACTCAAACAATGAATTATTTTCATGAAATATCTTTCCCTTGAGAAAGGGGTTGAAGTCATAAAGTCATAAAGGTTTTTCCTATCGTAGCCCTTGCAGTGCTAAAAACATACCACAGTTACATATAAATATTTCCTTTTGTTTCACAGTATAAATTTACAAAGGAGTGAAGTGAGTAGTTGAACACCTCGGGGAGCTATAAACTATTAAACTGAAGCCAGGAGCTTCAATCCTTTTTCCGCAGGAAAGAGGATTTTTTCCTTTGGGTTAGTAGCTGGAACTGTAACACACAAGATCAGCTCCGGTGGTTGCACTGGTAGGTTTCCCATTATACTGAGAAGGAAAAGGGGGAGGAGGAAATGATTTTTAAAGAGCATTATTTTGTGTTCACAAACAAAATTTTGAAAATGGTCTTTTGTGCAATTTTTATGTTTATTTCCATTGCTTGTGTACTGGAGGGGAAAAACCTGCATAAAAACACAAATTGCTTCAGTAAATTTATACTTCTTAAGAACTAACTGCATTTTCAAATTCTATTATGAATATGTGAAACAGTTCATGAGTGGAGCAGCCCTAGTCTCCTGTCTCCAAGCAAATTAAGTACTCATCTGGAAATGTACAAAACTGTATGAAACTCCAGTTTTCAGATTCCTATGAAAAACATTTCTCAATATCAATTCCACACATAATCATTAGAAACTGCAACTGCTTAGGTAAGGCTGTATTCACAAGGAGCTCTTCCACTTTTCCCTGCTTATAAAAATTAAAATTATTATTTTAATTTACTAGGGTGAGGACAGGGATGAAATGGAGTTTTTGAGGAGCATTTCCTATTTAAGACCTATCCGTAGGTCACACAGTACCAGAGAGGTCAAAAACTGACTAGATTGTACTCACTGTTGCACCAAAATACTGACCTGGTAACTATTTCTCATTGGCAATGTGAAGCACTGAGAAAAAGGGGTTTTCGGAAGATCCTGTTTTCCGTATTAGCTTGTTTAAAAGACTGGGTTCCTACAGATTATGTTTTGTTTTTCTAGATCTGTAAGAGAAAGCCATATTCAAAGTCATAATGAGTTTATAAATGAATCATACTTTCAAGCAAATTTTTTCTGGAATTTCAGGTGTGCATGCATAGCAAACTTTTTTGTAGGTGGAATGTACTCTTGTCTGACACTAATGACGCCATTTACTGTCATCATTTCACCTCCTATTTTGATACCTGTTTCCAGAGCACATGAGGATCAGGAAAACATGCCCTGTGCATAAGCAGAGAGGTTTTCTTTGACAATAATCCCTGCATGTTCAGGCAGAAACAGCCAAAGTTGTGTCTCATCTTTAACTATGCATTTTATTTGTAGGAGAGATTACTTTGAAAGTAAAACTCGTTTAACCTTTTGTAGTTGTGTTATAGTAGAGGTGGATATATACTAGCCACCTACTACTAAAATTGCCAGCAGTAATAAGTCCATGATCTCATTCATATTCATTATTCACATATTTCATTATGAGGATGTTTTTCTGGTACTTAGTCTTGTATTTTTATATGGCATTCATCCCACTTCTCCCATTGATGAAAGTGAAATATAGTGCAGTAGAACACACATTTTTTCTTCTCCTGCTGCTTATATACTTCATATACTTGAATTCGTACCAATCACTTATAAACTGTATTCTTGAACCTCTTTGTATATGAACAAATTTCCATCTGTYGCTGATCAGCTATAATAGTTTCCTGTTCCACCCACAGCACCACCTACTGAGACCTTAAACTAGGCCTTTTAAACAGTGATGTCTTCTAGCTGTCAGTAATCTTGTCACTTCCACCTTCTGCTTGTGAATGGTAACAGAGTCTTTGCAAATAGGTCTTTGTCACTTGCTCTGGCTTCTATTCACAAAATGGTTAAATGTGACTGAGATAACTTTTTTTTCTTTTAATTTTACCCAAATTCCAAAGGAAATAAGGGAAACACCTTCACTAAGAGCATGTAAGTTATTTGTATGGTGGTGTTTGTAATAGATCTATTACAAAGTGTCTCAAAACTGACAAACCAGCTTGCGGTTCTGAATTAACAAAAAGTTTTGAAAGCTACATGGTTGTTAGCAGAGTAATAAGATGGCATTAACTCTGTGTAATGATGAAAATAATTTGTAAAAACATTTAAGCATACTGTTTTGAGGGGGTTGGATAAGGCTGATAATGTTGGTCCTATACTTCAAAATTTTTTTTGTACTATTACAGTCAATATCTGACTGAAATACTTTAAGACAAGTGGAAAGTATTTTAATTTGGCTGATAAATGGCAGTTCATTCCCGTCTAAAGCACTGAAGATTCTAAAATAAGAATACCTTTAGCCTCTACTAACTAAAACTACAGGGATGTTTCCAGTGAACTTAGGGGCCAAGTGCAGACTCACTGCTGTAATCAGTGTGGTAATCTTTTTACTTAGCTGTCCTGGGACATTAAATATCTTTTTTTTATTCTACCAGAGTGAAAAAATGTATTGGAACTAAACACCTTAACTTTTCATACAACTAATAATTAATTGATTTTTTTTTTTTGAGGGGGAAGAGGGTCTCTTTTGTTTTTTAACTAAGCTTAAACAGAGTTTTAAACCCTCTGTCACATTGCAAGGACACTTTTTCTTTTGGACAATAGTCAGTTTAACAATACAATCTGTTCTGGATTAATCTAGATACAAAAAGTAATTGTCACAACTCCAAAATGTTAACATTTACAAGTTGCTCCTTGCTTCTTTTTTTGTAGCCCTTTCCTGCATTTCCAGCTGGTAGTGTGATTCTTCCATGTGTCTTGCTTCATTCCATTTGCTTGCATTCCTTAAAATAATTTTTACTGAAATATTTTGTCAGCGTAGGTATGAGGAAGAGAAGAACAAGAACTTTATGTCTGAGAGGACTGTGGGAAAGGGGAAAGAAAAGGGGAAGCCAAAGAATACTCATTCTCAAGTCAACTTCCGCTGTGACTCATGTCTCACCAGTCTCTCCAGCTGAATGCTTTTGTTTAGGGTCAGCTAAGGCCTGGAGGAAAGAGGTTTCAGAAGAATAAAAAAAATGGAAACATGTTTATTTGCTCTTGGAGTAGAAAGGTTGAGATTTCACTGGGCAGGACTGTCCTAATGCTAATGCATACTAAAAATTGTATGCTCTTCTCAAAGTTTTGTGGCTTACCAGCCTCTTTGGAGCTACAAATTCATAACTGGCTGTATCAGTCCTGTTCAAAGAACATAAGCAGCCTTCGTTTCAAAGGCATGTCTTGTAATCACAAGACTTGAGCTTAGGAAGAGCTGGCCTTCAAGAGAACAGCTAAGTTTCAAAGATAATCACATTGCTCCTAGCAAAAATAGCTATGGTTCAATAGAGAAGATTTTCTCTCCCTAAAGGGCATAAACCCCGAGTTTTCCTCATCACCTATGATCTGATTCAGCCTCTCTAAAAATGTTGCATTGTAAACTCTTGATTTAACATTCCTCTGATCCTCTGCAACTTTATTTCCACCTTAACCCTTTTGTTACTCCCTGTTCCCCTCCCACCTCCTGTGCCAACCTCCTCTTCCTGCATCCTTCAGCCTTCATATAGCAAACACAAAAATTGTTTTATTAGGTTAGTGCATTCTGCCTTGTTTTTTAAGTGTAATGAAAGATAAGAGCCATTTTGAATTAAGATAGATATCTCCAAATTTTTTCCTGTGAATAAGAAGTTTTATGAGATTGAAAATAATATAATGAAAGTTGTCAAGTATCTAAATTTTGGGGACAGAGACAGAAATTAATATAGTAAAATTATTGTAGTTCAATTGAAAACAAAAATCAATATTCAGAGAGGAAAAAGTGAATACAGGACATAATTTCTATATATTTATCAAATATTTACTGCTAATTTCCATCTCAGTTTTATGACACTACTGTTGAACTGCTTACTTCTACAGGAAATAACACTTCAACTGAATTGCTCTGTCAAATAGTAGAATATGCTATGAAAGATAATAAACAATTTCTTGGTCTTTATTAGCAGCTCTCTGGCTAAGTAATCTCTTAGCATTCTCTTCTGTTTTCACATACTATCATCAGAATATTAGAGAAGTGATTGCCTCCTGTTTTTCATATAAATGTTAATTTCTGATGAGTTTATTTTTTGAATTTTAGTTTTCTAATTTCCAGTCAAAGTAAATGCTGTCTAATTCTCCTTTAAAGAGTTTTTGTGGAAGTGTAAGGATTTTGAGAGCAGAACAATGCTATTTATACGTGGTTTGGTTAGAGGAGAATGACTTCATGTGCCTGGTACAATGATATATTCAGGAGCTTTGACAAGATCTCTGTTGATATTCATCTTTTCTCAAAAAAACAGAAGCAGGACCAAAGTTACAAAGTTAGCTTAAGTAGCTTTTGATGTGAAGAACAGCTTGCTTTTAAGGGGCACAGTGCACAAAGAGTCTTTTTTGTTCCCTGGAAGGGCCTCCTGTATTTTCAGCATAGGAATTTTAGTGATGACATGCGTAACAGTGCACAAAACTGTAGTAGATTATATGAATTGCTGCATTTCTTGGAAAACGTTTGATGGCAATCTCCCTACAGACCTGTTTAATTCAGACCGTGACAAAACCACCAGAACACACATGATGATAGGGGATTTCCACTTAATCAGATGACTTTCGCTTTCACACTGAACAGATAGGCCCGCTGGGAGGCAGTCTGTACACACACTCCAATCTGAAYGCTGGGAAGACTGATGTTTCTTCAAATTCATTCATGGGGGTTTTTTGGTAGCTATTCGAGGTGGACTTCCTTTACAATGAATTTACATGAAGATGGAATGAAAGGGATTTCTACCTTTCAGTCTTCAAAAAGTTTTGAATTAACACCTTGTATTTAGCAGGTACATCAATATCTGCAATACAGTACAAGTATCAGAAAATAAACTATTAATTAAACAAGTTTGAACCTGTAGAGAGAAAATAGTAATTTGAGGTTCATTTCTTTGGCTTAAATTCTAATTTTTGTAAGTTTAGGGTTTAACATTTGCCCTTATGGCACACAAATGTGGCAAGACAGGAAAATAATTGCAAGTTTGTTTTCATATCAATTTATGCTTTATAATAGGAAATGATTGAAATGAGTGATCACTTTGAGTATAAGATAGAACTTGAATTTTGCAATTATATTAAAAATTACTTCTAAATAAGATTCTCAGCTTGGCTGATGGCTGTGCACAAATCAGGGTGGCACAGAAGAATCTGCAGTCAGGGATGTGGATCTCTGTATCAAAGGTTAAGCATGGCACAAGTTCCTGTACACCTGTTTCTATAGCCATTTGCCTGATTCTACATTACCATGTTGTACACTTACATCCAGTCAAATAAAATGTATAGATATTCATCTGCAAAATGATATGCTAAATACTACATCATTCATGTAGTAATGCAGCTCTAGCTGCAATTTGCTCACAGCAAAATTTGTAGGGTAAGATAATATTCTTTATTACTCCAGCTAGCGCAGTTAGAGAAACTAGACTAGACTTCTGATACGCAAACGTTTTTTGTGATGAAGAACTGAAGAAAGGCTGATGTCCCTCACAACTTCTGCTTTTTTTCCCTGACTAAATTAGCTGGTTTGCAAAAAGTTATGCTACCTCACCAAATGGTGTTGCTTCACTGTAAATTTTGTCAGTTGCCAGTGACCCAGAGGGATTATCATGGCAGCCAGGAACTGCTGGAAAATTTTAGGAAAACCCTACACATTTGCTCATACTTTCCCCTGAACTCCCATCCTAGTGGCTAGGTGATGCAAAAATGAAGCATATTAGCCTAATCTTGCTCAATGACATTCTTGTCATCAGGCCTTGGAAATGAAGAATATGGTGACATAGTCTTCTTTTGGTAGACGTAAGTGTACAGTTCTCATGCTTCAAGCTGGACTCAGGCTGGCTCTGGTCAAAAATTGTTTAGCTGCAGTTAGAGTTGCTTTGTGTTCAAACTAATGTGGGACTCATTAGTTTGTGTGCAAAGTAATGTGCAGCCTCTCAGCAAGACTTACTTTCTCAAGTACTGTACAGTGTTAATACAACTATATAGCTTCTGATTTGGAGTTGGCTCATATTCAGCAGACTTAAAGCACAGGCAGAGTGAAATCACATCTGCGTGCAAGAGACAGTACAAATTACAGCTGCTTTTATGCAACACAGGTAATTGCCAGGGATGTCGGACGGTCTGCCATCACTGTCCTAAATGGTCTGGGGGCAACCATTTGAGCAATTTGTGAGCGTAACTTTGAAGATGGACAGGAGCATTTGAATATGAGGGGAGGGAGAGTACAAGCAGATACCTGCACAAATGAAGTTAATTAAGTAAATTGTTTTCTTTGAAATGGTACAACACAGTTTTGCTTTGCTGGTAAGAAGCAAACACATGTTCAACCACAAATGCAGTATGGAAGTACTGCAGTATGGAAGCATTGACATAGAATCAATGTCAATTTGGAGTTCAGAAGTTATTTCAAAGAATTGACTACATGAAATTAACTAAGAAGAAACAAAAAAGCAGGCCAAATGTGTGGTGGTGTCATCTCAGTTATTAATGTTCATAAACTACTTAATGCACTTTTGACCTTCTAGTGTTGATTAAYTTAACACATGGGAGGAGGCTGGGGGGACTATTTGCTATTATTAGTATGGTCGAGCATAGGGAGCGTTTGAAGCACTTGCTCACAGCACAAACATCCATGTTTCTGTAGGAACAAGCATAATGTTGAGGCTAAATACAGAAACAGTCTCTAAAAGATTGGTTGAAGATGTGTGGCTGTTAAAGACAAACATTCTTTATGTTAACTTGTGTTGCAGTAAAAGATAAGGAGGATCATACCATGTTCCTAGAGAAAGAGACTAAAGAAAAAGTGCTTCTGTTCACTTACTGAACGTTAATGCAGTGATTAATTGCGTTAGAATTATCAGTTAGGTAAAGAGGGTGTTTATCTTATTATATATGCACCCATATACAATGCCGTTCTGTTTGGCCTATTTTCCTTGCATATTTGATTTAAGTGTATGTTCATCAAAGCTGTTTTTCAAAACTGTTTTCTGTCTTGGTTCTTTTTCCTGCAAAATTACCACACATCCATAAGAAATACTCATCCTTTTGGGCCGGCTAAATGTAAACAGCTCTCAGTTTTACAGTGACAGAACTGCAGAGGAGCTGCAGTCACCTCAGGGAAGGAATGTAAACTGGGCTAAGCATCTATCAGCTCACAAATAGCTCTTTTTAAAGAACTTGGATCTTAGCTGTTTGACTGACTCTGGTCCTAYCGAGAGAAAATTGCTCTCTGTACTATGAGTGACATGGGCATATTCAGTGCTTAAAACATTTCCCTGAAAAAAATTACTGTAACACAGATATTTTATTCCTCTCACTCTGAACATTGTATCCTCATTATTTTTAAGAGAATTCTTCATTGCATTATATTATACATTATATATCATGTGAAAACATAGCAGACTGTCTAGTCTTGCAACTTCTGTCAGTCAACTAGCAGTACATAGAATGGTCTGGATATAGATTTTAATACCATAAAAAAAATCATGCTTGTCAGATAATAGGTCATTATATATGTCATTCTTTCCTTGCTGTTGCAGCAGATGCAATAAAAGACAGTATCTGTGATCCTAAAAATTCCATATAATTTTAATCAGCTTTGAAATAGTTTGTCTAAACACGATTTTTGTGCAGAGAGGTTCATTTGGAAATCAATTTGAAATGTTTCCTGTTACTTTTTTGTTTAATTTGACACAATGAAACAGAAGACAGTTCTAAAATTACTACCCTGCATCTTCTGCTATTAAAAATGGGCTTTGATTTTTCTTACAAGGTAGGTTCAGTGGATCATATAATTAGAGATAATAGATGCAATCATAATGTATTAAATAAATAAAAAGTGGCCAGGGAGCTAGTGCCACTTCACTGCTAAAGCCAAGAAAATTTATAAATAACTGATACTGCAACTAAAATAGAACAGTTTGAAGTATTTGCAATTAGAAAAAGGCTATTTTTTTAGCCCTAGGTCACAGTCACATTATTAAAAGGCATCCTGCAATATTCAGCAGTTTGTAGCTTAATTACACGAACCGCTCAGAATGGGGAGTTGTGCCGCGTTAAGCGGGGAACAAAAGCAGAGCGAGACGAGAGGCTGCTGGGGCTGGAGCCAGCCAGTTTGAACCGGCACCAGTTAGCGGTGCGGGGGAGCAGAGGCGGGCTGGGCTGGGCTGGGCTGGGCTGGGCTGGGCGGGGGCAGGCCGCGCCGTGCCGTGCCGCCCCGCGCCGCCGCTCCCTCCGAGAGACACTTTGGGTTAGCTCATGTGCATGTATGCTGGCTGGCGTACTGCTCGGCGAAAGAGGCTTGGGACTAGCTCAGGCAGCAGCACAGACCTTCACGTTTTCAGGTGTATTTCGAATGCCCGAACGCCTTTTCTGATGTGGATTTTCGAATGCCTTGCTGTTTGCTTTGAGGTGGCCTGATAGAAACAGGTGACAGAAGTTGCTCAGTGTTAAACTGCTACAGGACACCAAAAAAAAGACAACCCCCCCCCCCCCGAGATTAGGAGTCCCATCCACTGTGCATTTTGTTGTTAGTATTCATCTTATCTCCCCCTGCCCCTTAACTTCAGTTGTGTTACGCTTTTTTTGTTGCCACAATAAGTGGAATCAGTGTCAAGGCTAAAAGTCCATCTTTTTTTTGGATAACAGATACTAACACTACTTAAAACAGCTTTGAGCAATTTTTGTTTACTGCACAACAGCTTTATTTCTGGTAGGTGATTTAAAAAAGAAAAGAAAAAAAAATTTCAGCTCAAATCCTATTGGACGTTACTGCAAATCTGTTTTCCCTAAGGCTGTCTTGCCTGCCCCAAGCTGTCTTTCTCACTTGCAATGTCCAGTCTCTGCAGTTTGGTAGGGATTGTGGCTGGAGCCTCTCTGCTCGTACCCAGCAATCATAGAAGAGCCTTGAAGCTGCTCACAGCTGGTGTGAATAAAGAACTCTCTCTCGGAGTCTTATTTGCTCGATGGGCCAGATTGGCACTGCTAGAAAGCTCCATGGGCCCATTTTTACCTGCTCCCGAAGGTGAATCCTTGCTATGTAAAGGTCGTATAATTGGAACTGGCTTATCACAGAACTGCAGAACTGTAATCCAGAGTCTGGATTTTCATTTTAAAATATATTCCTAGGATTTAAGGATGTAGAAATACATTCAGATCACACCTCTGACTTTACTCTGACGCAATAGTTTTTTCCTCATTCCGGTGAGAGGTAAGTTCTCTGGTAGTTTTGAACTGCCTCATTCATGCTCATATGAGGCTTTGAGAAATTAATTTTGAAGTCATAGGTTCTGACTCTTTTTTCCAGATGCCTCTCTCCCTGAAAAATTTGCTAACACACAACTGATCCAGATCTGTTGTTGATTTGTCCCATATCTCCCTACAGTCCAGGCACAAGGAAGAGCTTTTTGCTTTTGTCAAATATTCTTTGAACCTGGCTTTTGTGGCTAAATGCCCAAGATTTCCTTTAGTGCAGGATCTATTCTGTCAGATTTAGGCTAAAGCCTAAATTGGGATCTTGCAGCTCTCCAAGGCTTTCCTATTCATTTCTTGGAGCTAATATAAGTTGCCTACTTTAACTTGTCACTTTTTCTACCCAGGGAGTTATCTGCTATTTTACTTTTCCTAGCTGGACCTTCAGACTCCTTTTTCCATGTGGCCTATTCCACATCCGTACAGCTGACTCAAATAGTGAGGGAATAAGCTGGCCACTGTGCTCTCAACTCTAGTGTGAGACATGCCTGAAATCAGGCCTAGGTATCATCATCAGGGTGAGGAAACAAAGTATTTCAACACAGGAGAAGACTTGAAAATCAGCTGGGAGGGTATGTATAATGTTTGGAGAAAAATGCCAGATTCAGAAATTCATTATCAACCTGTCCCAACTGAGTATACAGTTCTTGATGAAACACAGAGTCAGTCCCCTTCCTCTGTACTCTCTCCGTCTTCCCTGTTTGTCAGATGGCCTCCTTTGAGAATGACATTTCCTTGATGAAACCAGGAATCTACTGGTTGTTTTGTCTTCTGTCTCACCATATCTGCCTGCAACTTCAATCTAGTCATTAGATTCCCTAGAAAATGAGTTATTACTAATTGCATTTTTGTTCCTGTTTGAGTTTGATAGAGCAGGGGTTTGGATATTTTGTTTTTAATAAAAGCCCAGGGATGCAGTTTAAGCACTTTTAGACCTAGGGATTCCATGTAGAGTGAGATAATAGAAAGTCAAACCTGTGATCTAAAGTTTCTCTCAAGAGGGATATGAGTCGCCAGTCAATCTTGTGACCATTATGCATATCAAAAACTAAAACTAAAACTTCAAAACATGTACAATGTTTCCAGTTCAGATGCATCTACATATGATGAGTCCAAATCAATTGGCTGTTGGCTATTTTGGGTATGACTGATAAAATTTCTCTTTAATTCCTATATATCTGATTTTGGGATTTTGTTAGAACAAGAAGAATTTTGAATTACCGAAAGTGTTGTGAAACGAAAAGACTTTCACATCCCAGGTTTTGTCCCACCCTTTTTATAAACTGCATAAATATTTTTATATATTGAAAGAAAATACAGTAGACAAGTTTAAAATGTAGATAGCAGACTTGCTTCTGATTTCTATTATTCTGAAAAAAGAGAGGCAGTCTCAAGGAACTGATTTTGATGTTTCCTAAGTGTGCATCAGAAATTTGAAGCTAGTAAGTGTGATAATATATGCAAACATGATCAAAATCATACCCTAAGCATTGAATATGTTTAAGTGCTTCATTTCCAGGGTCCCCTGGTACTAGTTTGCGAAACTAATGTTTCAAATTGCAAGAAATTAAGACAAACATACAAAAAGCAGCTGGCTTAATGACAATAAAGAACTGTGCATTCAAATTCCTCTAGCATTTGACAGGAGATCTTTTTTTCCATTACATGATAAACCATGGAAAAGGAATTATACCATATGAACCTACATGGCCTAGCCTTTTGGGCATGACAGTCTAATTTACTAAGTAAGATACAATCAGTGTTTTTTTTTTTAATCCAAAAATCTATACATACATTTGAAAGAATTAAACTTGAATCACTTTTTATTTTTAAAAATTCTGCTAAGTCTGACTTTTGAATGTTATCTGTAAGCCCACTTTAGACAAAGAAGTTAATGTGTATTATGCATTCTCATTATATATGCAAATTTACATCAATTACATACCTTGACATCTAGTCCATTTTGTTTTCAAGACAGACAAAGTTGGATTAGGATTTATATTCATTGTACAAAGCCAACTCAGTGAGAAACTATTACAAAAACATTGTCTTATCCACTGTTCACTGGAACTTCTAGTCACTAAATATCAAAATAGTGAAGTAGCCATTACAGGGTGATTTCTTTCAGATTAGTTTCCTATACATGTGCTCTATTCCAGAATAAACATTACTTCATTTTAGAAATCATCTTTGCATGATAAAAACTAGAAGAACAGTTATTCTGTTCTTTCTCCCCAGCTATTTCCATATGTTGACAGAGCCACAGAGCATCTAGCATCTAGCTAGACGAGGAAGTTTCTACGTCTGAGTTTGAAAAAGTAATTAAGTCTGTACCCCTGAAGAAAGTTCATGACACCAATGATACAACTTCTAAATTCTATAAATACTTGAGCCACACTCTAGCACCTATTTTTACAGTATTTTTTGAGTACTAAAAGTTGTACTTGGTACCTAATCTATGTTATTGTTGGTAGTGATAGGTACAATTCTAGGATCCTTATCTTTTTGGCATATCTAATGCATTTTTGTTTTTAAATCTAAATTACTGCTTAGAGCACTAATGACCCAGTTCTTTCCCAGAGTTGTATACAGAGGGGGTGAGTCTGTACAAAACAGAATAGAAAGAGATTATTTAATAGTAGGTATGATTCTGCATCAGCTGGCATGCTTGTGATTGTTTTATTATAGGCAGCTGAAAAATCCTGTCTTCAAGTGGAACCAYCTTAAATCTTTACTGCTTGTAAATGTCTACATTATTTACTAATTCAGGTTGATCGGTGTGGATCCAAAAGTCAATCTTTCTATTAACACAACAAAACACAAAAGTTTTGTGTTATGTGTCTGTTAGGGAGGGAAACCTTCTTCTGCTTTTACTTTTTAATTATGGAGTGTTTTGCACAGAGAAAGCAACCATTTAAAGATAGCTGTATCACAATAGATGACACCGTTAACTAAACCAATCATTCCCTAGACCATATTTTGACATTTAGAAATAATCTGAATCAAATGTTGCCAGAAATATTTAAAGAATGCCAGCATTTCTTAATATCATAGCTTACAAATAATAGTAGAACTATGGACTTATCTGCTAGGGCTTGCTGAAGAATGATTAGTCTGTGTAAAGGAAATTTCCCCTTACGTGTTAAATGCTTCTGGCAAAACTTTAACTGCTTCAATTAAATGGTCTTTCATATCACACCAGACTTCATCTTATACTAGCCCTTCTAACCAATAAATGAAGACATATTCCAAAGCCATCTGATGATCTTGTTTTCTGCACATGAAGCTGTTATTTTCTTTAGACAGTGGAGAGCATACGTTCTGCCAACAGAGATGCTAGTGAAAAGGATAACCATTTACCATCACGACTTTTCTGCTGGAGGTTACTTCCGTGGTGTGCCTGCTATCTGAGCTGCTTAACAGTTATTAATGCTGTAAATATGACCCAGATTAACAGTTTAACTAGTACATCTTTGCATAGCCTAGTTCATTTTAAGTGAAGAAGAAAGGAGAAATCAAAAGACCAGTCTCCAGGCAGAGGTCACAAGTCTTGCAGTTTGCATAGTGAAGCCAGAAGACACTATGTGTCTGCAGTTATATCTTAGTTTTTTCTTTTTTAAAAAGAAGGATAAATAGTTATCCTTCATGGTTGGCTAGTTGTATAAAGAAGCGTGGGAGGCCTCTGATACTATGTTTAATATATTAATCAAGAGGGAACCCTGATTTGCATCCCAGCGCCAATTTGTGGTGAATCTCACCTATACTGTGTTGTGATTTCTACCAAAAGGAAACCTAGACATGCAGGCTGACAGGGAGTTGTAGTTTACTCCAGCCAGAATCAAGACTCTGGRGAGTGACTTCAGAAATAATCCGAAAAGGAGAAAGGTAACTACTTAGTGTCAAGAGTTAATGGGTCCTTTTTCCCTTGCAGTGATTTTACTTACCCAGCATCTTGCATGGCTGACCCTGGAGAGAGTCCTAAATTCAGTTTATATGTAATAAATAGTCATGCTGTCAAATTCTTGTGTACTTACTGCAGGAAACTTGTGCCTGAACTTTAAGAAAACCTATCTCCAGCAATAGAGGAAGCAAAAAGTCTCATTAATGACAGCTTTACCCTGAAAACATGTCCTAGGCATAGAGACATCCTTTCTGAGAAGCTTCTAGAGCCAAAAGAAAATCTTTCACTGCAGATCTCCTGCTCAGGGTCTAATCTGAGCTTCTGGACAGAAAACAAGAGAAGGCAGGTTCTGCCAGAGAAATGCATGCCCATTAGAAAAGGTTGGTTTGGGTCTGTCAAATCAGCCTGTTGAGATTGCCGTAAGTTACGTCTGGGTACTTGAAACTGGAGAATGCTGAAGAGATTTTTTTTAAAGTATTAAAAAGCAGCTTTCCAGCTTCTCTGTTTGCATTCGTGGGGCAGAAGTGTTGTGTAGCAGGATTCAGGCGCTTTGGCTTGTGTTCCATAATGACTGGCAAATCAAAGTATACCTTTGGCCCAGATCTAAATGGGGGCAATATTGTGAACTTTCTTCATGGGGTACTCTGTCGGATACAGTGTTCTGAGTCTGTATGTATAACTAAACAGGTTAGGACCTGCTAAGAGCCCCCTATTCCTTGTTTTTTCCTTATTTAAAAAAAATTGAGTATAACTTCTCAGTGGCTATCATTTAATATATTCATTGTAAGGGATGGTGTGATTGGAATAGAGACCAAATTATAACTGACAATACAGTCTGGTACTTGTGACAGCCTTGCTTTGTAGAGGACTAACTTCTACTCCAGCGTCAGCTCCTAGCTGGTGAGCTGTAGATCATGGTGTCCCATGATCTACAGGGGGTATCCTACTCCCGCCAGATTACCTGCCCCCTTGCTTAGAGAAGCAAAAAAGTCCCAGAGGCTAAAAATAGGAACTGAGGAGGGCAGAGACTGAAAGCAGCATGAAGCCTACTGGCATCCTGCTCAGATGAGGGAAGGGAATGAGCAACATATGGTTACTGATATCTAATCGCTGTTTAAAATGGTTGCAAATTCTGCTGTTGCTTAATAAAGCATAAACATCTTTATACAAAAGCACTGTGGGTCACTATATTGTAAATACGCAATCAACATTTCAAGTGATTTTATTTTAATTAGCTGTTTAGCTTTTCTTATTTAATGTGCCAGTTTAGTGACATAAAATCAGCATTCTTTAAGCAAATAATTCATAAATACAAAATATCTCTAAATATATAAAGCAAATTATATGGTAAGACCTTGGAATTACTGTTCATAAGGCACTTATATTTTAAAATATGTTTAGTGACCTAACCAAAGCCAAAAGAAACAAAGCTAAATATTTAAGTCTTGTTTTTCTGGTGTCAGTAATAAAGCACTAATCCTTTGAATTATGATTCCACTGAAAAATTTTTGTGATCAGTGAAGTCATTTAGCATTTTTGTAAATTCACAAAGGAACTTAGCTCCTTATTTTTGCATCATTAATACAGAATAAAGATGGGATAAAAAATTAGTTACTGGACTTCCCTTTTGACCTACTTAAATACTATGTTTTGAATCTTCTAAATTGTATTTTTCTCRATGTTCTGAAACATGCTGCGTGTTGTATTGTTCCTTTTCCAGAAAGACTGTCTTAGAATTTTTGCTAGTGTCTATAAATCTCCATGTTTTTTGGTACATCCTTTGTTGGTATTTTTGTCCTGGCATTTAATATCAGAACACAAAACACAAAAAGAACGCTTGGCTTACATCAGTGCTGTCCTGACCTACAGAGCAGTAACAAAAAGTATGATTCATATGCACTATTATTAAGCAGTGTCCCTGTGTTCCAGGAGGGTACCCCATTTTTACCCATATAAAGTAAATTCAAGGCAGAAGAGAGCAGTTCAGTGAGGACATGAAAGTTTTAATGTGTTTTTCTTTCCTATGCTATTGTTCATTGCAATTAAGTCCAACAAAAGGAACAGCACAATAAATTCTGTCTTTGATACTGTTCCTTTTCTGAGATTGTATTGGTATAATGACAAATAGAATGTGGTTGGGCTTTTTGTTTTCTTTTTTCATAGAAATGCATGTTAAAAAAACTGTGCCAGGAAGAAAATAATCTTTACCTGTCTGGCACAATTGAATTTTGAATTAGAAAAATTCTCTTTTATTAATTTATTCTTAATGTGAGAAGAAATGAAATAGCCACTATTGGGATCAGTTTCTGTAAGATAGATGTGAAGACATTTATTTACAGAGGAAGACAGTGTGTAAAGCTCTGTGAATTTGGGCTCTTTGTGTGAAACAGAAATTTACAGAAATTACAGAAATGCAGTGTAAGTATACTGGCATAATCTTTATCGATACACTCATAAATACTCCAGACAAATTGGCAGCTTGGTCTGTGGGTTTCTCCCAGTGGGGAAGAATCTTTTAATGAGGAAGTTTGAAAAGGTACAGGATGCAGGGGTGCTTCCTGCGCGGATGAGAAAGTGAAACTGTTTTGAGCCAACAGATGCAGCAAGTCCTAGCTCAGTACCCTCTTCCAGAACTAAATGCATCTTGTTCTGCTGCTTAATGGTTTTATATCTGCTTGGGCTGGCCTTCTGAAAAGAACAGAGATACATAGAACAACACCAAATTAATCCACAATTATCATTTGGGGCACTATTAACAAGAAAATATGAATGTAGTGACTTGGACATAGCAATGACCATGTCCTCTACTGAGATTTTTTTTGAATAAATCATCCCCAAAGCCTGTTCGAACCAACTGAAAATCACCCACAGCTTTTTCCTCTAGAGCACAGCAAGGTGTTCTCCTCCTTTTTCCTCCTCCCAGAACAACATACTGCCTTTTCAGCACTTCTTGAAACTCAAGGGAAAGACTAACTCTAGGGTTTGTTCTCCTCATATGGAAACATTTTTACAGTTCTTAACATTATAAATCAGCTCTTGATTATACATTACTTATTTTACTTTACCCCTTATTTTACTTATTGCATAATGGATTTTTCTGAGCATTTACAATATCAGTGGTGAAAATTTATAATTTCTAATATTTTTGAAGGAGTTAGAGTATAGCTAATGAGCTATAGCTAATAGCACATTAGATCACATCAGATATACTTAGATCTTTGTAGAACAAAGTTTTTTTTTTCCCAGTATTTATTGCAATGTTAGGCTGAAAATGTAAGAGAGAATCTTAAGATTAATAGTTTCAGGTTGGCAGGCACATTGTAAATCTATTTATAGATTTTAACAGAAAACTCATTAGGTATTGTATATTCTCTGACTGAGAGAGATTACATGATATGATTTGCCATAAAAAACAAGTTTGTCTTTAAAATATAAAAATAAAGGAATATTCTTTCATTGAAGTATTGCAAATTCAGGAATTTTACTGCACTTCTGTGGGACAGTTCTGAAGGGAGGTAAATACACCATAACGGTAACCATTTTAATACAGTATTTTTCAAACAAGTTCAGAACAATTGGTGGAAGCCATGATGTAGGCTTAAATCCAGAAGTGATAGAAAGTGCTGATATTTTGGTTTTCTATTTGAAATCATTGGCCTTCACCACTATTGACATTTTGAATGAAGAGAAGCAAACATTCAAGGCTACTTCTTCAGTAGGATTCATAAAAATGTGCATTGTTCTATTATAGTAAGCACCATTGCAAATGTTTATAGTTCCTTTATACCTTAAAAAATAAAATATTTGTAGTGTTTGGTATACTTAAAATGAGAAATACTGCAAATAATTTGGTATCTAGAGCAATTCATTAATATCAAGGTTTCTTCAAAGACACAACTTTTTTCACAGATAATTTTTCCCATGTGCAATCCTGAATTTGGTCATACAGTGATGAAGTAGTGTATGACGGTACACATAATATGTGAGTTTTGTACATATAGTCCAAAAACTGCCTCAGTCCATTCTGGTCAGAGGTACAGAGTTTGAGGTCTTTATTTTTATAGTTCAGAGTAGAGATAAGATTTGTTTCAATGTATTGCATGCTGTAGCCTCATTTTAAAGTCTATCATCTAGCAGCATTTCAGCATGGGGCAAGTTGTAATAAATGCTACTTTGTATTCCAGTTATTTATTATTCTTACATATTTGCTCTTATTTAAGTTTCAGGCAACTTACTTCTCACTCAGCTATTGTTTACGGACTGATATGGAGTTGCTTCAGTCTTCATATCTTTCCTCTTTTATATAATATTTGAAATGCAGCTCTCATTTAGACAAGCGGAATTATTGTTTGCTCTGTAAATTTCTGTAATAAGGCAAAGTTTTGCTCCACCAATTCTGACTTCACAAGATTTCAATAAATTCCTTTAGCATTAGAAAGCTGACTGCTTCCCTGACATCATCTATACTTGCAGTTAATGAATATGTCATGTATATTTGGATGGTCATATTACATGAGAATAGAGTAATTTTCTTGTATGGAATTTTTGGCAAAAGGTTTTTAGTTATGTAAATGAAGAGAAAATAATGTAAAATTCCTGGTAAAACTATGCAGTGAGACAGGAAAATGAAATAAATTAAGTATGGCTCCAAATCAATAAAATTAAAATCTTCACATTTTCAGAATGTTGAACATTGCTATTGGGATAAAGGCAGGATGGTTAATAGAATTAGTTGGATGGAATAAAAGTTACCACTACTGAGGTAGAAGCAGAACCCAAGGGAYTGGTGCATTCATACATGGGAACAAAAGGGTCCCCAATCCTAAATTTGAAAATGCTGGCATGAGACCTTGCAGGGCTAGCAGAAAGTGTTTTTTAACAAATCCATCAATTCAGAGTGATACTGTGTGACTGAAAAATAGTACATTAAAAAGGGGAAGTAATCTTTTGCAACTGCAGGCCCATTAATTTGGTCTTAGTAGCWTGTGAGAGTTTAGAAAAAAATGTATCAAAAGACACAGAGATAAATGAAGAAGAGAATAAGGTCTCCCATGTGCTTATGCTTAGACCATGTCAGACTAACCTGGTAGTTTTCTTTGATAAGATAAATGCAGTAAAATACTTGATATGTCACATAATTAGAAAATAATAATAGAGGAGTATTAGTCCAAGAATTTGAGCATGGGAAGAGAAAGACTAATGGAAAAAAGACAGCTATGAGAGAGTGGTGAATGAAGAGAGGTATTTCACTGATCCTAAAGGACCAGTCTTTGGAAGAGAAAATAATGTGCCCTGGCAAAATGTACCAGTGGCATAAAATGGAGAAACACTGTCACTATAAAGGGGTGTTGGGATAGCAATTGGGATAGCATGTAGAAAGATGTGAATAGCTTTGAAGACTGAAGCATGAAATAGGATAATATTTGCTAGTTCAAAAGTGAAAAGTCATAACTTGTAGGTTAATAGCAGAAGTTTTTCCTCCCTGGAGAGAAGTAATCAGTTGGAAATGAGAAGAAAATACAGGTGTACTAGATAATCATGAGGTAACCATGCTATTACCATATATCAGAAAAGGTGGTTTCATAGGAAATAAGGACATACTAAACTGTTGGGTGAGAACCATCTGAGACCTCTGCAGTCCTCTTCATCCAAATCTGAGTACCTTTTTTCAAGAAAGACAGAATCAAAGTGAAACTGGCATAGAAAAGGGCTACAAAATTAGTATAGAACCTGGAAAGACACTCATAAAGGGAGAGTGCCTGAGAGTATAAATTTCACAGTGCAGTACACGGGATTAATTTGAGAAACGAGGCAAATTGATCCAGACAGAATGTTGTATTTGCAGAACCGAACTGCTTTTGCTGCCCAGCCAAGCTCAGGCATCTCGTATGGAGTACTGCACTGTGCAATGTTTGGCTTATCTAGCCTTGAAAAATGAAGTCTGAGGGAGAGCACTACTGCTTTCAGTGAATTCGTGATAGTGCAAACCCCAGGGAGGAGGAAAAGCTGCTTACCAGGAGAGGCTTCTAACAGAAGAACAAACCGATGTAAATTGACCATGAATAAGTTTAGGCTGAAAACCAGAAGAAGGCTCTTAACTAGAAGAGGAGTGAGGTTCTGAAAGTCTGCTGCTTGGAGACAGTTGTTCAAAAATATTCTTCTTCATACAGAAATATACAGTTTTATAAATCATCTCTTATTCCCTTATAGTTTGGTGTCGATGACTTAAGTTGAATGCCCAGGTTCTAATGTGATTGTATGTAATTGCTAGGTAATTGTCTTAGCCTTGTAAAGGAATTACAATATTCTGGTTAATTAACTGATCAGTTCAGCTGTTGAGTAAATGACTGTCGGATAGGAACCCTGTGAAATATCTTTTTTTCCCGCTTTTAACAGAAGTTCATTGATTTATCATCTTTTGGTTTTTAACCTTTATTTGTTCATTTTATCAAGAAGAACCTCCTGAGTGATATGCAATCACTGTTGCACAGAAATTTCACATGCAGGTTAACAAAATTACCAGCCTATTACTTGAATGACTTGAGTCACTTGTTATCCCTTGATTAAATCATTTCAGGTTGGGACTGATCACCTTGACAAGTAGCAGAAAGAAGCATTATGTGTATAGTCTTTGCATAGAACAAAATGGCAAGTTACAAAAAATTGTTTGCTAAGGAACATTTTAGAATCATGTGATCTCTATAAACAGAGCTCTTGAACTACTGGAATCAAGAGGAACCCATGCCATAGGTGGGTTATGTGGCTTTTTTTTTTTTTTTTTTAATGCTCCAAGAGAGAATAATCTCTCAAGACGTTTATTCCAATATATGATGTTACATCTTTGCCTTATTACACAGGTTGCCCATTGCAATTAAAAACTAAGCAAAGTATAGAAGACATGAGGCAGTCAGGCCTAAGGGGCAATTTATGTGGAAGGTGGTCCCTGTATGTTTTCTTAACTGCCTCAGAGATCATGGGAGAAAGGTTTATTCAATGGCCTGCACTGCTTGTGCTTCCACTAAATAGTAGTGTATTGCATTATAAGCTGTGAGTTCCAATGCTGCCAGTATTTGACAGAACAGCATGGTTAAAGTATGGTCTTCTTTCCAAAATTTTCAAAATATTGTCTACCATTTGATTTTTCAGTTATAATCCAATTCCCAGGCACTTGTATCTTCTGCCCAGGGTGCAAGATAAAAATTATATGAAAAATACTTTTTTTTTTTTTTGCCTTAAACACTGTAGTGCCACCTTCCAATAAATTCTTAGCTGAGTGATTACTTCAGCCTTTTAGTTGTTTTATTTCTTCAACAAGCATCAGTATCTGCAAAAGGTATGCATCTACTATTTATGATTTGTATGTTTAGCAAAAATTTGGAACTTTCATATTGTTTTGGTTAAAAAACTGTTGACAGAGCTAGATATCTTTGATGATTTTTTTCTTATATACAAAACATATACTTTTTTTTTTTGAAACTCTGGACGAGACTAGAAATTATAGTTTCTTTGGTTACAGCTGCAAAAGCCTTTCAAGCCAACATTCAGCCCAAAAGGTGCCAGAAACGTGTTCCCAGGACTTGCTCAGTCTGTGTTCTTGTCTTTTCATCCCTTCATTGTCTCTGTCCCCAGTCTGTCAATCTGTCTGTGACATATGCACAAGCCTTCAGAGAACAAGAGGTGGTAAGCCCTTGTATTGTGCTTGCTGTAACTGCAGGCATTTGTTCAAGTTTTTTAAAAAGTACTGTTGGTACTGTTTGAGCTAGCTGGTGAGGCAGAGTTGTTTATGTAAACATTTCTTGTGTTTATCCCTAATGGAAGGCAGCTATTGCACACATATTTCAATTATGTTTAACCCACTCCAGACAATAACATGTGTTTCAGCCCTGTCAGCATTTGGCAAATGGCAGTCTATTAAGCGGTGTGTTAACCTCTTAATCACTGAGTATTGCCATGGTTAGATTCCAGTTCCCAGCAGAACACTCAGGAAGTCCCCAGGAAGCACTAGAAGTACTTTTTTTTTTTTCCTTTTGGCAATGAAATGGCACCTCATAAGTGTTCTTAGTCCAGTTGTTGTCCAGCTGTTCATTGTTATTTGTTCTGTTTCAGTATTAGATAATATTGTCCATGTGAGAGATACCTATTTGCTGTAGTATTTGTCTGTCAATATACAGAGCCCATCTTCAAAAAGATTTTTTTCATAATAAGGAGACTTTGTATTTATAACAAAAATACATGTATGGTATTGGATAACTCATGCCATGTCCAGGGATATGCCAAAATGCTTGGTATACTTTAACCTCCTTCCCCACCCCATCCCACCTCCCAAAAGTTACATTAAATAACTCAGTTTTGAAGCAGCCTGCACAGTCCATAAACTGTTATTACTAAAAAGTCAGTAGGTTGTTGCTCAAAGTAGTAGTATTCTTTGTGAAGGAAAGGAAAAATCATCCATTGCTGCAGGCATTCAATAGGTAAATTGAGCCTTTCTTTATGTGAAGACATTAATTCTTTAATAAAGTCTGTTTGTAGAACTATTTCCTCAGTAAAGAAATTCACAGAAGACAGAGCTGAAACTTTTTGAGATGCATTTTAATTTTAAATGTGTGCTTTGTTTTTTTCCCATGTCTGTTGTAATACAGAATAAACCAATGTCTCTGTTACATTGAAATTGTCTAGTGGGGTTTAGTGCAGTCAGGGTGAGTAGTGAGGTACCTTTATTTCTTAGACAAAGGGCTGGCTACTGCTCAGGCCAAGACACGATCCACTGATCTTTGGCATGCCTGTGCAACATCACTTATATCTCTCTAGTGAGTATGAAATCCTGCCCTGCTCTTAGGCAATAGAAGAAATGCTTACTCCTTTTTATCCAGCAGTACAGTCTTACGCGATGGAGTATAATATTGTTAGATGTCTGATAGTTTGGAAGGGATTAAATGTCTCCTCAGTTTGTTTTCTTGTTTTGGGGTGTTTCTTTTTCTAAGGGATTGGTAGGGCAGGTGATAAGACTTGTAAGAGTTTCCCATGTGATATTCTGAGATTGTACAGAATGTGATGATGAGATATGCAAGATAAATTACAAAAGCTTTCAGTGAGACAGTTAAACCCAAGTATAGGTGTGTTGCACTTACTGGACAGCCTGAAAATGAAAATTATCTCAACATTACAGCTTGAATAGATCTGCATTCTTGAATGTTCTGCATTCAGAAGCAGAAAAACTGTGAGCCTGCTTATTCTTTCACACTAATGTAATGTAAGAATAATTGCATTTGTATGGGTATGAATCAGAGGAGATTTGGAGCCTGCATGTCCAATCAGCAACATGAGTACTATTGAAGACTAGTCAAGAAAGTCATCTGAGTGAATATGACAATGTGCAAGAAAAGATGGAAGGTGCTACGTCCATGGGAAAGCRTAGACAGTAATGCAAAGATTATAAACAGAATATTTGCGCAATTAGAATTTGCAGGCAAAAAATGAAGTAATCTGTTAAAGTGTTTACACAACACACCAATATTATGGTATCGGTGAATTATTTTTAATACCTCATGACAAAATTTCTGGCCGTACAAAAATGAGTAGGTAACGTGTCTTTATATTTTAAGGAGGAAAATCTTCACCCTCAGTTCCAGAACTAGTGTCTAAAATTGCATGGCAAATAGTCCTTGGGACAATAAAACAATAAAAAATTAGTCTCTTTATAGTCTTTTCAAATATGAACATGACACATACCAGATTGTCTGCAAGAAATTTAAAGCTAGTCTCATAGCTGACAATGTTCAAGACTCACTTCTTTAGGGTGAATATTAAAACCAGTTTTCCAGTATATCTCTCCTTAATCTCTGGAACTGTAATTTAGTGTTTGTTTTTCTTCTAAACTGGAAATAATTCCATTTTCTCATTATTATTATATTAATTTTGTTTGATTTCAGTATGCATGTATGTATTTTTTCCCCCCTGTAGATTTCATTTCTGGCCTCAGCTTACATAAGCCAACATCTCTCAGAGGAAAGCTGCTCTGCCCTCGCATCTGTTACCCACTACCTTTACCTTTGCCAGTTCAGCTGGATGCTTATTCAGGTTAGTCTTTTAGAGGTTTTTTTCACTTCTTCCCAAAATCTCTTTAGAAGTAACTGATACTTATACTGTGTTTCTAGTATTTCTTAGTATATGTATGTTTGAAATCTCATGCTACTGGGGGGCAAAGCCGGTGTGTCCAGATCCAATGGTAAATGTTCAAACTCCATAAAGACTTTTTCCACTACTATCCATTACAAGTGTGTGTARGAATTTCTACAGCTCGCTTTGAAAGTTATCTTATAGAAATTACTTTCTCAAAACACTGACAAACTGTTTTTATTAGAGTTGATAGCTTTTCTAAGCACCTCTTATGTGGTCTTTTGAAACAATCTCTTAAAGGTGAAATGCAAGTATAAACTACACTGGCATTTTTGGAGTTGGTAGCATTTTAGTCTATAGACTTGCATAATATGACAAACATGCCTTCAAAATGTAGCAAAGAGAAAATATAAGGCCAAAAGTTTGCATTAAAATAAGGAATATACACATTCACAAATATTTCCAGGATTTTGACACATTATGCAATAGTACACGATACTAAAAAAGAAAGAAAAAAAAACAGTGGAAGACCATGAACAATCAAATTTGACATGGAAAAGTATCAATTGTAAGCTAATCAAAACAACAAGCTATGATTTAATTTAGAAAATACATTAGCATTTCCTCTTCTGGAAATCTGTATTAAGCACTGTCTAATGCATAACTTTTGACATATATTTGAGTAATGGATTTGTCCATAGCACATTTATAACACATGGCATTATATATGCAGCTACAGACTTTTATTTCATTACCATACAAACCTTCTAATATGCAGGTTGTCAGACCAAATCAAGAATGGCAAATTAGGCTTTATTTAAATAAAACTTTCAGTCCTAGTGACATTTGCATGGTCTTTGGCATTTTCCTGGGATTGTCTCAGGCAATTAGTTTAAACGGAGCAAAATCCCAAGAGCTGAGAATCCTAACAGCCTAACAGGGTATTTTAGGTCCCATTTGGTAGATGTATGCATTGTGATATAGTCACAACTATATGGCTTCATCACTTACACTGTTCCTAAAAATGGAGGATTGCCCTTTATTTATTTATTTTTTGCTCCATACTGAACAGAGATTTAAACCAACCTGGCTCTAATGAGGCCTAATATTGTTTTTATTATGGTTGTTTTCTCCTTAATTTATGCAGTTAGCAAGAATAAATATTCTCTCTAGTGGACATTACTTTCTATTTTGTCAATACTGAACTTTGTCTGCCATATTTCCCTTTCATATAGCTTAACTTGTGACTTTCTCTTAGATTGACTAACCTAAATCATTTTGTCACTGGTAATTTTTATTATTTCTTTATTCCAAATTGCTATTTCAGACCATCAGTTTATGAAATATCACATATCTTACAGTGGAGTCATTTAATATCTTTGCCCCAGATGAGAATTAGTCATTTATTCCTATTTCGCTGTCTTCATAGCCAAGCTGTGATTTTTCTTTCACAAAATGATTACATATTTGTACAGTAGTCCTCCTATGAAAAAATGCATACAAACTTTTTGGGAAGTATGAATAGATTACATAAGATTGCATCTTTTTTTAGTCATTTTTTAAATATTCTGTGAATTATAAAATTAATGATAAGCCTCATGAAGGCTCTTCATGTAATTCAGAGATGACAAAGGTGCTTAAGAGAGGAATGCTTGATAACCTGCTGAGCGATGCACTGTCAAGAATAGCCAGGAGAAAAAGTCACACTGAAGGGGAATGTCTCTTTGTCCAGAGACAGGTCTTGAGCTGTGAAAAACTTCTGAAGATAGAAGGACCCAAGAAAGAAAGAAAAAAATCTGAAATGTAGCTGAAACCAGCCCTCAGCTGCAGTCTCTACTCCCCTTGACTGAGAATAGGGTCTTGAATTTGTATCTCCCACTACAAAGCTAAGTGGATTGATCTTCTAGCCGTTGCTTATTTTGAGAAATCTCTATTTCTGCTGTTGTAACTGTCCCAATTTATAAAAATAATTATACATTTATTGAAACAGAAACTTAAATTTTTCTTTCCTAAGTGTGTGCTCTAACCACTGGCTCTTGAGTCTTCTTCCATACCATAATTCATGTTTGATTACTCAAATCAGTAAAAGACATTGAGAAAGACATTTTTCTAGAGACTGGAGCCCTCAGCTAACAGAAGACTGTTTCAATACCCTGCTCTGCAGCACAGGCTTGAACCTCAGTGTCCTAAAGGTGTATCTCATCTTTGCCCTGTTCTGCAGCAGAGAAACAATGTGTCCATCACATGGATAGTTGGAAGTATGCTAAGAGATCCAGTCCCCCTTGACAAAACTGGGCGGAGGACTGTCTATTCTGAGAATCTTTCTCGAGGGCTCCTGGAGTCCTTGTTTCAATTTAGGGCTTTGAATTGTAGCAGATGTCTCAGTTATAGTGCAGTCCATATCATTAAGAAACTCACAGCTGATATAGTGGGGTTGGGATGGAGACAGACTGCTTTACTCTGCTGTCAGGCGCTGAACTTTGTCCCTTCTTCCTTAGCATTTCTACCCAAAACAGTGAGGAAGCAATGCTCAGGCACTAAAGAATGCTGGGGATATCTCTGTCCTTGGTCCCCACAATATTGACAAAGCTTGTGGGGCCAGGGGAAAACCAGACTGATCTGGAAATTCTAGATGCTACTGCTGTCTAAATGGCAGATTTACATGCCCGGGAAATGAATGTTTGTATTTCTCGGAATTGCATACTTAACACACATGACCTGATTTGGGAGGCAGTATTATATCCTTAATAATGTATTTATACCTACATAGGACTTGTGTCTGGGACACAGTAGGCAAAAATATATGAATGGATTCTGTACCACTCATGCAGTCACTCTGCCCTCTTGGACACTGTGTAGAGTAGTGCATATGCTTGATCGTTGACTGATTTTACACATATCTGCTAATGCCAGCCTCGATCACTGCACACAGAAGTAGATGAATGTCATGATCAGGTGTGAGAGGTGTGCAGTTTAAATTGCAGTGCTCAGAATGTGTCTGGACAACATTTCCAGTCAACAAATGTCTTCAGGTACAACCAGTTATCTGTAGAATTGGACCTATACAGGTTGAACTTTGTAGTCCAGCTCTATCAAAGATTTTCCCTTCCTAGATTCTAGGGCAACTTCCTTACCTTTTTGTCTTAATCTGTACATCTTTTGTAGTTTATAGCCAGATATTGCTAGCTCTAGTGCTTACACTTAGCATTTTACTATATTTTATTAATGGTTACAACAACAAAATCCATAGCCTGGCATTCTAACTCTTTACAGTTTTAGCTTCTTGTATTTGTAGGCTTACATTCTCTGTCACTATTTATACTACCCACATAGTTACTGAAATGCAGGAATGGAAAGGACTTCAGAGACCTGCTCTGTTTGCAGAGGCAGAATGAAGGGCACATCAGATTATTGTTGTCACTTGCTTGTCTATATTGTTCTTGTCCTATTGTTTTGTCTTATTTTTTGGCTTTTATGGGGAATTTTTGTAGAATGCAAAGTGTTAATATCATTAGCCTTTTTTTTTCCCAGGATAAAGCTTTCTTGAGTGCAAGAGAAAAGGAGTGAGCAAGGTGCAAATTACTCTTCTTTGTGCCCACACAGTGAACTTAGCCTGGAATATTTGCCTCATACTCATGTCTGAAATTCAGAAGTTTTCCTTCTTAGAAATGTCCTCACCCACTGCTACCTCACAGCATGAGCCTGTATTTTCAAAAGCAGTCTATGTTTTTATCTTAACAACATACTCTAAGGATGCCTTTTCGTAATCTGTTATCCTTCCATCAATCTGTAGTATGACAACCAAGTATAAGTAAATAGAATTCTCTCTCTCTTTTTTTTTTTTTTACATTTTCTAACTTGTTATAAAAAAGCATGTTAAAAAAAAGTAATACGTTAAAAACTGTCTTTTGAGGGGAAAAATAAACCTGTGTAGATCCTCAATTGCCAATTTTGACATAGGAGAAGACTTGTGGGAAAAGATAGACCTTACACAGTTTGTATTTGTTTGAACCATTGCTAAGGTGGAATAAATCAACAGAGAAAGTGTCAATGCAATAAGCAAAACAGAGTGAATATCATGAGCTTGCTGTCACCCATACATGAATCCCCTTCCTGGATATACTGGCACCTCAAAGTTTTCTGTAAATTTACTTGAAGACTTGTAAGACAAGTACTTATCTTACAGTAAGTATAATGCTTATTTTTAAGCATGACTTATGGACTGCTTAACAGGATCCAAAAACTAATTATATGAAAGCATGCAACAACTCTGAAAACAAATGCCCTGCCCATTCCTAAAAAGAAGGTTGAAGGGAAATAGAAGCTTTCCCACTGAACTGCGAAAGACTTTACTTAAAGCATTTTGAAGTTAATCTTTACCTGACATCCACACTTATTGCTGAAGAAAGAAAAATAAATAAATAAGTAAAGCATCCCACTTTGAGGAAGGTAGCTTCAACTGATTGTTTCATTCCAAAGGCAAAAAGTGTCACTGAGTTTAGCTTTGTCTCATTAAAATGTTACTTGAATTAATAATTGTTTTGTATTCCACGTCGGAGCAATCAGAACTTGTACATTTGTTCTTCCACCTGAACAGCTGAGAAATGGACTGTACATTTTATTCTTCTGTAGAACTGGTTATTGCAGCATGGCAACAGGAAAGGATTTGCTAAAATTAGCTCCATTATTTGTATTTCATTGATTTAATTTTGGATCATCAAAAGGGGGTTGAAGACAAGAACTTAAATTATCAAGATAGAAATATCACTGCAGATGAAATGGTGAACTAACCAAACTCCCTTAAATATTTGTAGGAAGACTCATGTTAATTGTTCTTCTATGATAAATCAGGTGATAGGTAAATCAGGTAAATGTGACTAAACAGACATAAGGCAAGGACATGTAGTACCATTTCTTAGGAAACAATCTCAGTTGTATGACTGAAAACAATGATGACCAGACAGTCACTATTAGTAGAACCAACAATCCCTGAGTGTAACGGCGTAAGTCAGTCCAAGGATTTGCTGTCTGGAAATGTTCACAGTGAAGCACAGCCCAGTCAGGATTACAAGACTATGTAATTTGAAGATTTCTCCACACCTGTTTTCTGCTTCTCCTCCTTCTTACAGCTAGCTTTTAACTGCACAAAGGAAAGACTCCCATTTCCTTTGAGATCAGGGAATTTTTATTGGCATAAGGTGACAAACAGAATCTTGAATAAGTTTTCAGTACAATGTATAAAGTAAGAGAGAAAAGACTATTATAATAGATCAGCCAGTAAGTGAGAAAATCTTTTAAAAAATGTAATTTTTTTCAAAGGCAATTTTCAACTGTTTAATATTTTCTTCCTGTGAACGTTCAACATGGAATTAATAGTTTTTCCTGTGTTTTTTCAAGTTACACAAGCAAGCTGCAATTTACACATTAGGATTTTCCTGTGTTTCTTCAATGAAAATTAAACTTGCCTTTGTTCACACACCACCCATCACCAAATGACAATGACAAATGCCATAACAATTATTACATTAGTATAATTATATACACTGGACATACATATAAAATGTCATTCTGTAGAGGAGCATTTAAAATGCTTACTAAACTAATAATTTTTATGGAAAACAAGTTTTATATAATGTAGTTTATGATTCATGATAGAAAGTATTGTATATTCATGGTATATAAATTACAGAACAAAAACTGTAATGATACTTGACTGATGAGACTTACATAGGCAATCCACAAACCACTAATTAAGCACTTGATTGTAAAAATTCAGTTTGCCTGAATAAACAGGAAGACAAACAGTTGGCTATGGGAATTCAGAAAATTTTGCAAACACAAATAATCACTTTACAGTCTTGGCACTGCATATGGGATTCAGCTATCCTAACAATAAACAGCTACAAGTTAAGCATATAAATCTGCCTTATGTGAAATCCCTGTGTAGTCAGTGGAGAGATATAAGCATTATTGGGTAAGGATCACTGGGTACCTGAAGATGCCTGTCTCTCTCCATCGACTATCCTGGGAGCCTAGAGGCACACACTTGAATTAGATGCCTTTTGGACAGAAAAAGGTGAAATTGATCCTTTATTCTTCCCATATAAAATGTTGAAAATAATTATGTAGCGTGCAGAGCTGTAGTTAGTATAATAGGTTTGAAGTGAAGAAATATTTTGCAAAATATATTCTAATTATGGATGGTTTAAACATTTATTAGAAAGTAATAATATGTGGAAATATGCATAGCAGTGTTAAGCGTTAAAAAAATGTTTCCACTATTAACTTCTTAAGAAAACACAAAGATTGAGCAAAACTCTGCAAGTATTTTGTTCTATTAGAAGGGTTTCCTTGCTCATACTAACAGTTCTTTCAAGAGATTTCTACTATCCCACTTGTTCATTTTGAGTCATATATGTTTTTTTAAGTTCTCACTTATGTTGTTTGATAATGAGCTGAACATAATTCTATGTCATTCTTTGTGTGAAGGTATGGAAATCCAAGAAGAAAACAATTTTTGCAGTGCAAAAATAGAATATGTTGTACTAAATAGGGTGTCCCTTCCTCTCTGATAGTCTATTTTCAAGACTAATAATTACATAAATAAGCATACTTCCTTTATAATTATTCTCTTTTGGTTACTTATGGGAATAAAATGAGAACAAATTATTGTATATGTGCATATGCTGAGACAGAATATGCCATATTATGACTTTCAGAGTGATCTTGGTTTTTGAAACTGTTAATCATTGACTAAGTCTACTGATTAATATTCTGCTTTATTCTTTAGGCTGTTAATTTCTGGTACGTCCTGGTGATGAATGATGAACACACAGAGCGGCGCTATCTACTTTACTTCCTTTTGAGTTGGGGGCTTCCAGCTTTTGTTGTGATCCTGCTTTTAATTATCCTGAGAGGAATCTATCATCAGAGCACAGCACAGATTTATGGCCTTGTCTACAGTGATCTGTAAGTTTTCTTTCCAAAAAGCATGAGCTAGTTATTATACTTTCTATGTTTTTATTAATTTGCTTGACTGTAGACAAGGGGATATGYATATGTCCAAATGCAGTAAGAGGCAGAGAGATTCCTGGATTAGTGGAAATGAAGTATGTCATCAATAGGCAATGTAGTATTTTTCATGCAATTGGAGTATATCCCCTGCAGTTTCYCCTCAGTTCCATCTTGGGCTGAGCACTGGGGTAGCCAGCTCAGGCATGTCTGTCTTGTGGGTAAATTCTGTATTCATTTCCAAGACTGTGCAATTCAAGGCTAGAAATGGCTACTGCTGCAAAAGGGGGCAGAGGAATGGTTTTTTTTCTTCTCCATTTATATGTTAACCCCCCCCCTTAAATTATTAAAAATTATTCTCTACTAAACAGTGTTATTACAATAACATGTCAAAAATACTTCTTGAAGTATTGAATGCATAGTATTCTAAACCCTGTTCTCAGTTTGAGCATGGCTATAATACAAATAATTAATACTGCTCTCTCAAAGTTATATTTAATCTCGGTAAAACTGTCCTAATTAAAACAGTACCTCTTCATAGAACTTGAGACATTTAAGTGAAATGATACATAGATAAATATTTTTGTTGTCCACCCCATCACCTTTCCCCTGGCCCCTTTTCCAGCAAAGTTAATCTATGATCATAGCTATTCTAGGCTATGAGGATATTATGCTTACTCGCTGTGTCATAATTACATGCTTCTTGCGCAGCAAAGAGTAAACATGCAGCTTCTTTTTAAAGTAATGTGAGGATGTACTAATTCTTTTTATGAAAACTTTTTATGAGGGTGGTTGCAGAGTAGACCTAAAACGGAAGAACATCCATGTTCTATGAAAGAGAAAGATATGGTATGCTTCATTCCAATAGAACCCAGCAAAATTCAAAATATATTTTTGCCATACAAAGGGAATTGCTGTGAGAAGTGAACAGTGAAATTCACTGCCTCTGTGTGTGTGCATGTGTGTATACGCATATGTGTGTGCACTTATAAATATTACTTATGTGCACATATATGTGTACATATTTATGCATATATATGCATATATATTTGTGTGCACTTAGGATGTATATAAGGTACAGTGTATGATAAACAGGGATACCTGAATTAATTCTAAAAGAACTAGATTGGGTCATGGAAGCTGTCTGGCCATGTTAGCCATGGTTTACTGCTATCTTCTCTTAGCTCAGAAGAGCCCGCAATAGTGGACCATTTCCAATATTCAAGCTCAATCAGGGGGTGCTGCCTGTCTCTGTACTGTGTCATGTAACTAGGTATTCCTTCAGAGAATATTGCAAACAAGGAGTGTTGCACTTCCCTTTATGGTAAAATGTTCCTCTGCATAGTGCACACCAGAATTGTATGTAGCATAATCAAGACTTCTTATTGAAATTAGGCAGCGGACTGATGGCATCATTATGCAGTGAAAAACTGTTTCACTGCGGCTTTCTTTAGATGTACATGTATCATTCTTTCAAAAACAAGGAGAAATCTCTAAGGCCTGATAAAATTATTAAGTAGAGGAAAATTACTTATTCCAGCTCATTTACCCAAATTAAATATAAAATTCTTTTCCAGCATCTTATCAAAGCTGGGCAACTGCTTTCTTATCTAGAAATCATCCCAAGCTTAGTGACTGTGCAGCTCATTCTAGTTCAGTCACTGTGAACTCTGTAAGGAGATAGCTGCAAAGATTTTCATAAATAGTGTCTGTGCTCAATGCTAATTTGAAAAGTACTTTAAAAGTTGCTCTTAAGTATACAAAAGAGGACTTTGAAAGCCAGAAAGTAGGAAAGAGGATAGATGGAAGTACATCACTTAGATTATTTTCTCTGAAACAGAATGTAGTAGTGGAAAAAAATAACAAGGAGCTTTCCAAAGCCAAGGTAATTGCATAGTAACTTCAGAATCAGCCTCAGGAATACAGTTTGAGAACAATAGCTTGCTACTAAAGAGCTTGTTTCATGTGAAGTTGGAAGACTGATTAAAGAAATAAAAGCAGTAAAGCCTTTATCTTAGCCCTCTCCTAAGTGATTACTCATTCAGGAAACTCACTTTTCCATTACTGTGGTGGCTGAACAACTGCTTTGTTCCTAACCAGAATGCCATGGGCTATGTTAATAGCCAACAAAATGATCAAGCTGAAAGAACCTCATTTTATGCTTGTACTGAACAAAAAAGATTTAAGCTGTGTTGGATTTTATGCTTCATAAGAAGGGTAAAAGGGTCTCCCTTCAGGTATGACATATTTTACACACAAACGTACATATATTTTGTATGATATCTTATAACTCGCACAACATGTTACAGTATAAAACTAACAGACTTTGCTATGATGGCATCAGTAGTATACAGATGGGTGATTTTTCATAATTATCTGAATTTATGCATGATATGAAGAGGGCACTCTTTGGAATTACACTGAATCTCTTGTAATACATGTAAATTTTCCGTATCATGATGCCACCAAGTAGCATGATGTTTTTGGACAGGAGCTCAATCATATGTTGAAGAACTAACTGCAGAGAGAGGGTTCTTTTATTTCTCCCTTCACTAATTTCCCATTGCTCAGCTGTTATCATTTCACCAGGATTCAAAAATTTTGACCTTAGACTGGAGTCTGCAGTGCAAAGCACTATGAATGATAAGATCTCCTTCACACACTTCTGGCACGTGGAGCCCATTATCCTTGCCCAAACTCTTCCTTTACCCATTCCTGTGCTGGGAATCACAGAGCTGTCTGTGTGGTGCCTAATTAGTATTACTTAGTATTGCTCACTTAGTGCTTTGAAGAAAAGCCTGCATAGCACCACCGCGGTGTTTGTAGGAATACAGTTGCCAGAGACCTATTGGACTTGACTGGTGCCAGGCCACCGACACTGCGGAGCGGGACACAGATTAGTATCATGGATACAATTACTATGCAGTTGTATAGGTGCCTAACAGTTCTGATATAACTTGACACTGAGATTCTCAGTGCTGATTCAGATGCGGTATATGGCCTATCATCAGTACAGTGTACTGATACAAGTACAGCTTCTGCTGTCTTCCTTTGGATCAAAGAGGATACTCACATGCCTACATGGGTAGCAGTATAAATAAATATGATATCGTCTGTATTTGTACACAGGATTAGGGAGTTACAACAAAATTTCTCCAGAAATAGTGGGAATATTTTAAGAGCTGGTTAGGAAAATGTGAAGAGGATGTGTTTGATGAAAGGCTGCTTGAATAGGATTAGGAAAGTTGCCAATGAAAGGAATATTGGCATAACTCAATGAAGGGGAAAAAAAAAGAAAACTCTGGAGTGAGATGGTCATTTACCTCGGATGAGTTTGAATGTGAATTCTTTCTGGATATTTGTAAAGAAAAATGGAAAGGTTCTATGAATTTCTGAGACAATATCTTTACTAAAGCTCCAGTCCCTCTTTAAAATATATATTACTTCTCAGGTCTTCTTTTAAAAAAGAAGAACAAATCAGTTCAGATACAAATGTCTATAGCTGCATCTGTGCATAATTTTTGTGAGCGATAACCATTGGCTCAACTTAAAAGTRCAGATATTCTCAGTGTGCAGCTTTTTATTTTTTCCAATGCAAGTAAAAGGAAGGAGAATGGGCTTGGTTACACATTTACCATCTATCCTGTTTTTTGCTTTTTAAGTTCTGGCAAAGGTATTACATCAAGCTTTGTCAATGTTTGCAATGGCATTTTAATTAAATCTATAACATATAATTTCACGTGTATTGTCTATCCTGGTCTCTAGTCACTACAATCTAGAAATTTTATGCATGCTTAAGAATTGCCATGATGGCTGAGGCATTAACGTTCTTTACTGATAAGAGGCAGATTACTGARAGAAAAGTATCAGCTCCTTTCAGCGGTCTACTAGTTAAAATTTGAGTTAAGCTGTGAACTAGATGGTTTAATATCACTTTTAAAAATAATGTTATCCTTCTACATTTCTGGGTTTTTATGTTATCCCTCTTAGACAGAGATAACAGCAAATTCAAAAATATTTTCCAAGGACCTAAGTTCTGCAGTTTAAAAAAAATAATATTTAAAAAAATATTTCCTTTTGACACTTCTTATTCCACTGAATGTCTTCAGGACTTTGTGTTATGACATAAGCAGAGAACTCAAGACCCAAGTTATTTTTCTCTTTCATTTATTATATTTTTTCCTCATTTTCYACTTGATTTTGTCCTTAAAGGTTAAAAACTAACCCCCAAAGCTATCTATGTTTCTACAGTATATAAGAATTTTTAATGGCCTTACCCCCTTTATCATCTTTCTCTTCCTCTTATTTTGAGAAGAATTTTTCTTATTGAATAACAATAAGAAAAATATGAATCAACAAAAATTTCTCATTCCCTATTAAGTAAAGCTTTATGAGCAGATGAAATAATAAAACATTCCATTGCTTTATATCATTTTCCCTGTCCAGCTACCTACGTTCTCTGAAGCTTGTGTAGATAAACTGTAGCAGTGGTCACACTTTTGCTGGGAAAATCACTGTAAACTCCTCCTCTATCTATAGTTTGGCTCTACAAATTAAAAAAAAGAACAACTTCAAAGCAAAGCTGAGCTCAAACTGTTCCTCCCATGCCTATTTGCCCCTAGGAATCTGTACCTAGGTGTATGCTAGATCCATGCCTCTCTCCCTGAGGAGCCATTTCCTTCCTCCCCATATCTAGATGAGTTCATAGAAAGACATGAATTCATCTTAAAGCCAAATTCCAAAGCTCACTGTAGTTCCCTGATTTCAGAAAGTTTAACATTTGCTGGTATCCTGGTATATACAGCTAGCCAGTCATGGCCTCATTTCTAAAAAAACTTTTAGCTAAGGTTCTCAAAGTGAATTTAATCTTAGCAGTATGTATAAACTGAGCAGTATATTTCTATTAGGTCTCTTAAAAGTACAAAGACACAGTTCACCTGGTATAGTGGAAAACATTTTGAAGCAGTATGAAACTATAGACATGGGCAAAGAGAGACAGAAAATGCAATGGGGAGATGAAGAAATGAAGGAGAAGAATTGTGTAATATATTGCTCCCAGCAGTTTTATCCCAATCTCATCAGTGGTTACTCTGAGGAAAAAAGTGAGACAAATTTGCTCAGTATGTATTTTTAGAGGGCTTACAGCACAGAGCTGCAAATGGTTCTTTTGAAAACCACTACAGGTACAGTTACAAAACCTCAGTCTACTCAGTGACTTAGGACTAGCAACAATTTAATAAATTTTATGTAATAAGTTTGGAAATATTTATTAACTTAGAATTTATCTTGAAACAAAGTTTCATGTCATCTTCTAACTCTCTTATATTTACAAAATGAAGAAGCAAGCAAAAGAACTTCTAAAAACGGGCTTCCTTCCTAATAAAGTGACTTTTTAATTTATGTAACTCTGAACAATTAATTGTTCACACTTTCATACAAGTAAAAATTTCAAAATCCTTTGAAGTCTTCTGGAACCCCACCCATTTTGTAAGGGTTTTGCCCTAACACATCTGTTTATGAGATCAGAGGCCAGAATAATTTAATTATCAGTATCATTTTTTATTCATAAACACGAGTTTAAAGGTTTAGTTATGCAACATTAACTGGACTTGTATCTGAGAGACTGCCCTATTTGGGCAGGGGTATAATAGGTGCTAAAAAAAGAAGGAAATGTACTGCTCAACCTGGCCAGAATCACAGCTCAGTGGAACTTGGACTTATAACTCATTCGGGCATGTTTGAAAAATCTTACCTACAATACCATTAAAATATTTTTTATAAACTTAAGAAAAAGTACCTTTGTATATAATTGGATTGGAACTTTAAGCTTTCACTCTGACTAGACCTTTTTCTTGAACTGAACCCTCCAAAGATGACCAAAAGCCTGTTTTTATTGGTATATAAGCTAAAACAGGCACTCTCCAAGTGATTAGACATGACAAAAGACAAATATAAAAGTTCATAAACAAATCTCTCCCTGCCCACTGTGTCCTTACAAAAGTTGGTCATAGTTTTCAAGCACGGTTTTGGTCATATCAGTAGCTTTTTGAATTGAAGCAAACTCTGTATAGTTTCTTCTAGGTCCTGGGAAGTTCCTTTTCAGGTATTTCTGAGTCTGGGCTGTGTGCTCCTGGCACTTCTAAGAGCTCTTTTCCTCTGCTAATTCCTTCAGTTTCTGTAAGCGTCTCTACTTTAGCAGAATCATTTACTTGTCCAAGGGAAGAACAATCTTCCCTTTACATCAGGAAGTTCCACGCGATTCATTCATTTTCCTCTTTAAAATCCTCTATAACATACAAATTGAGTACCAAAAAAAACCCCCAAAACCTGTCTCATTGCAATACCTTAAAGTTATAGAAGTACACTTGTATTTGGTTTCAGTGATAGTGAAATGATAACCTCTTAGAGCAGAAAAAGGCAAAGCTAAATGTTTTCACAAATATACTTCTTTGTATCATGTCATCTGCCATGATGATATGAATGACAAAGAAAGAAAAAAAGTTATCCAGACAAATTCCTTTAAAAAAAAACCCTACTTCTGTCTTCTTTATAGTAGTCTAGCTCAAGGCGGAAATTTTTCCAGCTAAGTCATTGGATCTGTGACTACGCACCCACATACAGGAGACAGGAGACTACAAGACTACAGAAAGCTGGAAATGATGAACTGTTTTCTGTGACTAACAGTTACTCACATTGTTGTTTCTCTGAATCAAGCTCCAACACATAGGCATGGAACAGGGCATGTATTAGTGTCTAGGAGCCATGGCCAGCATTGTCATTATTTGGAAAAGAAACTTTAAACTAAACTAAAATGGGTTTCCGTACCAGGCCCATGTACCCTTCAGCAGCAGTGGTTCATGGGCACTTTGTGTATCCTCACATGAGAAGGAGTCAGAGCTGAATTTCAGACGAAACAAGCACTGCAGCTGCTCCCTGAATGCTAAGCTTCTTTGAGCAAGTCATGCTGTTGAATGGTAACCCAAACTAGTGATAAAATAGAAGCCCAGAGACGACTAATGTTCTGAGACACTAGTCTTAATTATTGGTTTAACATCAGTATGCTAAGAGCTGTACAGTGCACAAAAATACAGATAGCGTATGCTTCCAAAGATGTTCTCATGTGGTGAAGCACCAATGCTAGCAGAGGTAGCAGGGTGGACAGTATTTGGCATCATTTGTGAGTGTAGTAAGGAAATAGAAGGCCTGAAAGAATCATAAACTTGCCCTGCAAATGATTATGCTGTGCTTGTGTATGATGTTATACAAAGGGCATAAACGTTGCAAGTGGTGAGAAATACTTTAAAGTCTTGCCAAGACTGGAAGTTTGAATGGTAAGGCCCATTTGAGATTGCTCGAATTCGCTCAGGCCTCAACCTGGACAAGTACATAAGCCATAATGATTTGTAATACCTTGTGTAAGCAATTCTGCATCAAGATTCGTTTGTCCTGATGCTGTTGTAAGGATAAAATTTTACTGAAGCACCTTTCTGGCCACTACTCTTCAGCAAGTTTTATTCCAAAGGCTGCAGCCCTTGCAACTTCTAAATATTTACTGCCTGCGCTTAGAAGGAGGACTCAGTAAGCTTTATGTATTTGTTACAGATGCAGTAATGCTTTCTCTCTAACTGAACACCTGGCAGGCTGGTGCACTGACATTTAACCCAGTCAGCCAAAATACTGGAAGCTTCTTTGAGTCTCACCAAGTTGCATCACTGTTTCATTTCTGGCACACTTTCTGGGCTCAGATTCCCAGCTTACTAGCTATTCTCTAAAATGGAGCCCTGCTTTCTTAATCCCAAAGACTAGTGCCACTCCCAGTAAAATGAATTTTTTTAGCTTGAGTGAGCTAATTTCTGGCCAAGTATTTGTATTGTCTCTTTCTCTTACACCCCCCTTCTCATATTACTTCAAAGGTGCTGGATTTAGTCCTGATTCTTAAGAATAAAATGTTTAAAATATCAGACTTTTTACATGTAGGAACAACAACATCAGTAACAAGGAAAAGAATTCAGCAACTTTAATTGAGCTGCCAGTAGTGCTAAGTGAAAAAGGTGTATGGGTTGTATGATAAATGGATGTGGAGTTCCCAGCCCCTGATCCCTATCCCTTGCTTTATAGTGTTCACGAACTTGGAAATGTCTCCATGCATGGTCCTTCCTCTCCCGTGCCTACTCATGCTTCCTGTTATCCCAGCCGCTTCTGTTACCACTTCCTTTCTCTTCAGTTTGCTATTAAAGCTCTTAGGAATTAGAAGCTTTTTCAAACAACTGTTGCTAGAGTTGAGCAGAGAATGACACTTAAGCATCTGGACGTGAAGCCATATGCTKCATGAACTACTGAGCTGAAACAGCAGGGAGAAAAGACTGTATTTTCCACTGGCTCATTTCTCATCATTCATTGTTTTGCCCTTCTCAGCAGGGTAAATTAGCCCATGCTGAGCTCTGTGCTACTGTAGGAGAAATATTTCTGATGAACTAGAGCTATGTGGGTTATCTCTGCATTGCACTACAATATAGACATCCCCAAAATACATTACTGGGCAAATTACCCTGCTTCKCTGGCTTACAGCATCAGTTAAAAGATCACAAAATTTGGCCTTTTGTATTACGTGCATGCGTTTTATTTTCTGAACTCCTCCATTATTTGCAGTGAAGCTGCCTAGTGTGCTACCCACTGCTAAGGATTATATAAAAATATCTCACTGCTAAATGTGATGGCTTTAATTACCCTTTTTTTTGTCCCTCATTAGCAACATAGGTTTTCAATGGAGGAAAATGGTTGGGGGGATTGAGTGTTTTTTGCATCTTTACAAATATTTACTGTTAATGTTAAGCAAATGTTAGCATATCAGAAAGAGACATAAATCACTGTGTTGTGCTTTTAAAGCACTAAAATAAAGAAGGGGAAATTCTGGAAGATTCTAGGGATGGAATTTTGAAAAGTGAGAATAAAGAAAAATATGTATTATTTTGGATGATAAAATTCCCAGCCACAGTTCGACTCTGACAAGTGAGGTCGTTTTAAAACCTTGCAGCGAGAGGTTGTTAAGGGTGAAAGTTACATGATATTGGACCTGATCCTTCAAATAGCTCCAGTTGAGGGACTTTTTGTACCCAAGCAAAACTCCAAGAGACTTCTCTGAAGCCTGGGTGGTACTATGAGGAGAGTAACACACAGAACAGTTGCAGGATAGAGATTTGTATCCTTGCCACTGACAGCTTGTTGAGGTTGCATATTTCCCTTCGAGTTGTGTAAGAAATGAACAATATAGACCCTCCAGCTTTATGATCTTTAATTAGCAGAATGTAACCTACTACTGCTGTACAGGTTTGTTCTTGGTTTATCCTTTCTCCAGTGTTTTAGAAAAGCTGTCATCTGATGTGCTAAACTATAACAGGAAATGCTAAAATAAGCAATATTGAGATCAATATCAGCAACTTCCTTGGAGCACTTCACTGACACTGATATGTTGTTTTTAAGAAGTAAATACATCCAACCTTTTGTATTTTATCTTCCTGAAAAGACTAACAAGAATTATTTGTTTCTTGAACTTTACCACATCATTGTTCTGCAATAGATCAGTTTTGTGCTCATACTTTAGTTACATGAAGTATTTGGACACTGAGTATACTTAGCAGTGCAGTCAGCTGTACTTTAGGAAAGGAAGCATGGTCTGTGCTATGCAACAGCATCAGTAATTAAAAAATGTATCTCTGCTAAGGTACCTGTGGAAAGAAAAAAAGAACACAGCTTTAGCAGACTAGTTTGTATTAGCAGTATTAAATGTAATTGTCAGCTTGGCTTAGATAGAATCACTCTGTCTAATATAGAGGTTGCAACAGAAAGGGTTGTAGTACACACAGAGAACTTAATAGATGGGACAAAACACGCAGATGACAAAAATGTCCATACTAAATACTGTTCTRAAGAGAGAAAACCACTGTGGCTTGACAGTCTGTTATTTCTTTCTTTTTGCAGACTGTGAACATGAGCCTGATTTATATTTGACAGTTTGCATATGGAAACATCTCCTTTTTCAGCTAGACTTATATTAAAATCCTTGGTTTAAAGAACAGATGGAAAAAGTACTCAAATTAGGAAAAAATGTGCCTGCCATAACAACTGGTATCAGGGAAACATTTTCTTGAATGTGAGACACTGTAACAAATACAAAATAGTAAAAAGTCAGAAAAATAACCATAATAATAGCTCATGATTTCAAAGCTGTTGATAATGAGCGATATGCATGGGGAAGAAGCTTTAGATGTAAATAGGAGCAGGATAATCAATTGAAATCAGTCATGTAACTCCTTATACACTTTTAAAATAACACTGCTCTAGCAAATGTCAACCAAGTTTCTACCAGCTTTTTTTTCTGGTCACATGCCCAGGGCTACAAGCGTCCCGGTCCTTTTACAGTCTTCTTCTTTAGACTAACCTCAACCACCTGCTTGGGAACTTCAGAGCTTCCAGTGTCCTGGCTAGGAACCGTATTAACTCAGTGTGTGTGCTAGGTCCTTGCTGCTAGCTGGCCATGACTGTAATGTCCAAGTTCACCAAGGCAGAATTGTGAGTGTTTAATTTGCATGTTGAATACATCACAGATTCTCCTTTGATATTTGGTGCTTCCTTAGCGTCTACTTCCACAGGGGGAAAAAAAAAGAAACTGGGTATAAAAATCTTCAGATAAATTTGTAGAAGATGGTATAATGAGATGACTGAAACACAGTGGGCCAAGTACTAAAACCACAGCAGATGACAATTTGGGTTCTCATTATAGAAAAGAGTTTCTTAGGGATTTTATTTTTCCCCTTTTCCTCATCTGTTTAGCTATACAGTAACAGCAGCTACAGTAAAAGATGAAAATTGCTTTTCACTTTATTATGTGATAGGCCTGGTGTGTTGACAAGGCTGTTGTTGCATACACTGACTCAGACTGATCCTGTTCTTTAATATTTCAAAACAGCATCTTGGCACTTCTTCATTCTTTGTTCAGGGTGGACTGGATTTTCCCACATTTTTCTATGGCTGGTAGGTATTCAGTGAGTACCTCCACTAATGAATATAGTGCTGCTTATACAGTCATGAATTTTTACATGTCAATACAGGTGACCGGGTCAAATCACACTGTTTAATTTCTATTGGAAAATCCCATTGATTTAGAAAGGACTCTCTTCAAAAAAATGTTGGGACAATCTGGCCAAATTTAAAAATGAAAGAGCAAGTGTTGGCTTAATTTCTAGAAACAGTAAGATCCACTGCTTTCTGAGTTGATATTTCTTAGCCAGACTGATAGAAGCACATTTTCTTCTGCTTTTTTTCCTCCTTCTTTTCCTCTTCCCCTCACTTTCCTTCCTCATCCTTTTTGTGCATAAAGAAAGAAACCAGAAGAAAATTGAATAAAGCCAAAAGGCTGACTGTCACATTATCACTCTATAAAATCTGGAAAAACTGTTACTAAACATTTTGTGTTTCCTTTCAAACTTAAATTCAGTGACAGAGTTAATTTTCTCATGTTGAACTCCATATGAAGTAAAATGTATGGTCCTGTCTCTGAACTAATCTACATGAATTATAAACTGACGTAAATTTATCAAATACAAGAACAGCTTTCATTTTAATTCATTCTGACAATGTAGACAACAGTAGTATGGGCAGTATTAGATCCTTTAAGTTGTTCATTTTCCCAACATTATGATTAGATGATGATGCCAGAGGCCAAGTACAACAGTTAGTCAAAGGAGGTAAATCTAACTGTGTTGTGCTTTGGGCAGTAGTATTCGATTATAGAGGCCTCCAAATGTAGTTGTGTAAGTGAGTTACATGTTTCACAGCTGTACTGGACTCTTCGGGGCAGCTTTTGTGGTTCATTTGAGATTTGTCTGCTTTGACCCATAAGCTCTGGGCATTCTGGAGTAGGATCATTCCACAGAAAATCCCCTATCCCTATGGTACGGATATTGGCTGAGCTTGTTTCTGAGGACAGTGATTAAACACAAAACTAGCAGCATGGTGCAATCCTTGAATTGCAACTATAGGGAAAGCACCCACCTCCCAAGTAACTCCATAGGTCTCTGTACAACCTCTGTCAACTGTTTTGCTGAAAATACAGGTGAAAGGTGCTTTTTCCCTGGCTTCAGCTCTTGCTTTTTTCCCCAGTCTCTTAGGTAACTAGCGTAAATTGAACCTGTAATCTTTTTGATTTTGACATCAAAAGTTATGTTTGCATTCATGTAGATGCTGCTGTTGCTTTRTGTATAAAGAACGTATCTAAAAGTGGAATAACCTGTGAACCAGCTAGTGGAACTTCAGGGCCTTGGGTTTACAAACACCTTTTACAGCATACAGGGAATGAGATTTCTTGCAAGAAACAGTTACACAGAAGTATAAAATGAACTCGGTGCACCAAGACAGGGGGTTYGGGGCAGAGGCTCGGCATTTGTGCAGGGGCTCCCGTTCCAGGTCCTTATGCCGCGTCTCCTGTCTCCTGGGGGAGGCCACGCGGGCCTCGCGGTGCGCAGCTGGAACCAGCAGCCAAGGCGAAAGGCTGTTTCCACAGAAGGCCAGCGCTGGCTAATGAAGCACTGCCCTGTAAAACCGTTTTAATGAACTGCTGGTGTAGCCAGTGCACATTGGTTACATTCCGGCTTCAGCAAACGGCAGTTTGTCACCCTACCGCACGCTAACACAAATGGCAGCAGCCCGGGCCACGAGCACTGTTACAGATGTCTGTGTGCTGCAGGGGGCTCAGAGGAGCTGCTCCGGCTCCCGCTCTGCAAACTCGGACTCAACTGCGCCCGGCGCAGCCACTGCCACCCCCGCGCGCCCCCGCAGCGCCAGCCGTGCTCCCTGCGTTCGCTCAGCAGCAGCGCCCGGCCCAGAAAGCCAACAGGGAAGTTTGGCTGTGCCGCGCCACTGCGCTTCCTGCTCCCTGTCCAGGGAAGGCAGATGCAGCGCTTGCGATGAGGGCTCTAGGGCTCAGGCTCGCTCCCCTGTGCTTGCAAATGCAGATGCAGGCTGTCTGCAAGCGTGCGCACTGGTACTTCCTCCAGCGTAATGTGTCGTGGGTTTCCGTTCCACACATGTCCTACGCCCGCTGTACTGAGAGCAATGTGTCTATTTACAAAGCAGAAAAAACCCTGCAGACCCCAAACAAGCAAAACTGTACATACCGCAAAAGCTTTTGTTGGCAGCTGAGCATTAAAGAGTTGGAAATTCTCTGGCTGCATCGTTTGGAAGTGGGAATTAACAAGGTTTTTAAAAAAGAAAAACTAATAGGAAAAATTATCTGTAGTCCACTTATCAGCAAGGACATTTATTAATTTATATTAATGTTCTTCACTTATCAGTACAAGCATTGACATGAGCTTAAGGAAGAAGTATTTTTGAAGTTAGAAAAAAGAGATTAACAAATCTGGTGAGCTTTGTTAAATTTCTGATTTGTTTTACCTGACACGTTCTTGGCTTTCCTAAATGGCTTACCTTATTAGGTAGAAAGCCTACTTCCTTTTAGAAAATTCACTTGGTAAATTAAACAATTAGGTTTTTTTCAGAACTAGAGGCAACAAGAACTGACATTATTTAAATAGCTTCAGATACATACTCATCATGCAGAGAGAAAGAAGCATAATACTTAAAACTGTTATGTCTGTCATCTTAAACTTCACACATGCTTTATACATAACAGATTGTTCTTGGAGATTGGAATCCACTAATGTTAGAATTTTTTTGTTGTTTTGTAAAATGTACTTCCAGAAGAGTGTCAGGTTTTTCTTAAATCAAGGCAGAGGAGTGAACTTGTGGTCACTTCTGTATTCAGCCTGTTCCCTTTAATTTCCATAGAGTCAGGACATAATGGTTRGGTTTAGGACCCAATTCTCACAGCTGGCTACGTGTTTTATGAAAAGAAGTATGGAAAATATTTATAACATGAGCATGTACATCTTTAAATATCACTTAATAATCCTAAATCATCTAGTTAGAAGATTCACTTTCAAGGATTTTTCTAATAAAACGAAGAATCAAGCTAGTTTATAATGCTGTATTGCAGATTCAATTTACGAGAATCTGCATGGTTTATGATTTGATACAGTCCATGTAATTTGGCCAATATGGGTTAATCATACAGCTGCTTGCAGATCATTCAAAAATGTGGCAGGGTTTTTCCAAAGAATATAAGAGAGCTGAGCAACCACATCCTGTAAAGGCAATGGCAGTGGGATGTGAACTCCGTCAGGCCTCTTTGAAAGCTCCAGCCAACAGCCTTTGACTCAAGTATAAACTTGTGCTACTTTCACCCCAGTGTAAGGCCATTTATTGGAGTTATTATTTATTGGAGCAAATATAGTCAGATAGCTCTGTCCTGGTTATTATGAGCTACTCTCTTGTTGCAGAGCAGACAAAAAAGTCTCTGTTTCCTGAGTGGATCTTGTTGTTAAAAGAAACCCTTGCATATTGGAGAGTCATCATAATATGAAGCCCTGCTACCTTTCAGTTGGCCTCCCCTGCTTGAATAACCTCTCTGGCCTGCCAAGTGCAATTTAGCATACCCTGAGGCTGCTGTAATTTGTGCTGACTGACATGAAATTGTTCTTCCCTGCTCAGTCCTGTAGAAAAATCAGCCTAGTTGGAGCAAAGGTCCTTGCTCAGTATGTCTATATGAAGATTTTTAAAGCATTGAATCATGAAAAGTGACATATTCTATCTTTCTGAGTCATGATACCACTGTATTTGTCTTCCAGTGTTTGACTTACCCACGTCACATGACTTCTTGCTTTAAAACCTGCTATGGGTCCAAAGTTATTATGAATAATGAGCTGTTTAAAATGCAAAGTGCGTCTGAGCATTAATGGTCAAGTTCTGTACAGCTGTCATGGCCTTTGGGTCTTATTTTTATCAAGGTACCCAAGGTCTTGTGTAGTGATGCAAAAGCCAAATGTCTGTTTTTATCAAATCTTGTCATTACACTTTTTGGTGAGGGATGAATAGCATTTAGAGAAACAAATTGTTATTGTTATTTTGTAATAATAATTAATGTATTTTTAAAAGAATGGAAAATGTTGCTTCATTTTAATGCAGCTCTTTATGTAGCTGCAGTGAATTTTTCTACTATGATTTTTTCTTTCGGTAGTGGCTGGAGTTTTCTGTTTCAGACACATGCTCAGACACTGCTCTCAGTTTCTGAAACAGCACAGATAAAGCATTCACTTTTGCTGGTTTGGAAATTGTGACAGATCCRAATTTGCCAGAAGAACAGTTTATGTTTAGATGCTCATTTATATTTTTCTCATTTGGTATTTTAACTACTGAAATGTGACTATCACAAATCTAGGGAAGTGCATCAGTATTTCACTATACTTTATTAGTTGATTCTTAATTTATATATAAATGTAATATTACTGCTGTAAGCCAAAACAAAGGAAAAATAATACTGGTGTATCAATTGCGAGGACCAATATGAGATACTCTAAAAGGGACTGATTCTCTTAACCTGTTATGGATCCATCATCACCCAGAATTAGCAATTACGCTAGGCCTCCTGGAATTGAGTCTACTRCTAGTCACTCTTGAAAAATTTTCAAGTTATAAAGTGACACCTCAGATTCCAAATATTCATGCTAAATAAAAGAGGTCCAAGAACTGACAAGTGGCCGAAAGGCAAAGTGGCACAGCCTGGTTCTCCTTTGCACTGCTTAGAACTCGCTCCCCTAGCCAAAACCACGTAGCGCTTGCTCCGGTGTCTGTTCTGCAGAGGGCTCTGCAGAGTCCTTGTAGCATTAAAATATATATATATTTATTTTTTTGGGGGGGGGGGTGTCAATTCAAAGTATCTGAAATAACAAGAGAGCTGCATTGACAGCTACCACAGAGGTGTTTTTATAACATGAAACTCAGGGTATGTGTGGTGTGCCCTGAAAGGCCTGAGGGCATTTTTGGGAGCCCCAGGGCCTGCTGGAGTAGTGTTGATAGACTGTGGAGGATGGAAGGAGACGAATCTAGTGTAGTTTCTTCAGTAATGACTCTTTGGTCTCAGTCTGCCTGTTCCTTGGCATTGTCTTGACAGTAACTAGTTGGAGTGATGCAAAATGGAGTTAAGTATCACAGACAATCAGGGGTCTGTGCTTGAGCAAAGATTCTTCAGCCTTCATTTGTCAGGGCAGACATCCCCCACTATTGAATGAGGTGGGGAATTCTTCTTAGATCCTCTTTTTCTATTCCCTTACCCAAGCAGACACATTGTGCTTTGACCAAAACTGGAATATTCTGGTTGGAAAATGTCTTTTCAAACTGTACTTGCATGTAAATGCATCCATAAAGGGATGGTGCTCCCTCCTGACAGCCAGAATCGCCGAAACTCTGAAACTCTGGCACTAACTCCCTCCAAAGCCTTCTCAAACTATTTAACTTCTTTGAGTTTTCTTTTTATTCTGCAAATTGGAAACTATAATCGTTATAGCCCAGGCTAATTATATCTAAATATAAATTGATGATAGAAGCAGTACTTAATACTATCCTTTGGATGCCATTTTAATACATGGAGTGCACCTAAAACCTGTGGTTGTTTTCTGGAGGATTAGGAAAAAATGTAATGCTTGGGATGCTTCCATGCCCATTGTCTTGTGATGTGCTTTGCCTTTTGCAAAACAAAAAAGTGTAAAAATCTTTGCTGATGGGTTGTTTTAAAATTCTTGTCTTTGTGTGTTATGCATATCTTTAGAAATGGAGTTCTTAACCAGTAGCATTGATGCAAGACACATTAGCAGCAAAACTGAAGGTTTTGGTAAACGTTATTTTGTGGACTGGGTAGTAAAATAAACACTGCATTGTCAGACTGCAGCTGTACATGTGGTTTCCCCCTTGCGCGACTAAAGGATTGCTTTTCCAAGAAATTTTATTATGCTTTTTGGATTCTGACATATTTTGGTTGATTACAGATAGAAATAAGCTTACTTATGATAAAACTGTTGTCAGGCAACTTTCTAGTCAAATGCAAAATAGGAGGTAAATAAAATACATACTATGTACATTTTCTGGATGTGTGCAAGTATCTTTCTGTGCATGTGCATAGCTTGCAGTTATTCTTTGGTTACAAATGTAACACTTCAAAAAAGAAGAGAGAAAAGAAAAAAGGTGGTGATGGGGGAATGTGCAACCACATCAGCATTTTCTTAGAGCTGCAGTGTATTTCTTATTTCAGTTTTGTCCCAGTTGACGTTTGAGTTCAGTTCTCTGAGGTCCCATCTTAAAGAGTAGATATTCTCAAACATGGTACTGAGTAGAAATAAGAAATGATCTGCAGTGGAAAAAATAAAACTCAATTGGTCTTCACTGTTTCCAGTTTTGGGCTTGACTCTGTGGATTGACTATGAAATGTTTAACAAGTGTTCACCAGAGGAGAAAGCTTTATTTACACTAGTACTGTACTTCAGGGGCTTCATTGGGAAAGAACAGTTCAAGCACAGAAATAAAAGTTGCCCAACATCTTTCATCCTGAGGCATGTGCTTTAGGTATTTTTATGTATTTATTTTGCAAGCTTTAATTTTGTGGGTTAAAAGCCCTGTGCTAGTTTGTGTCTGGATCCTCTTTAAAGAGATTACATTCAGAGATCCTCTTAAAATGGAAGTCCTGGATCTAGTCCTGATCCTTGTGGAGCCTAAAATCAGCCATAAGGGTCTTTTGTGACTATTATGGTAGTCATCAGCCACTTCGTACTGTGTATTGTGTCTATTATGGTTAGTTTTACAGTTTTTAAACGAGATTGTCATGCAGCATAGACTTACAGAACCACAAAACTATACAAAAGTAGTGTTGGAGAGATGTGGAGGGATCTGTCTCCATTGCTCTGAGAGATGACAAACCATTCCTACATGTTTGTGACAAATATTTTTTCTCTCTTTTAGACAACCTCCAGATAGAAGCACTATGCAATATTCAGTAGCAAACCATTCCACTTCTTCACTTCGATCTTTCACTTCTAGGAAGTTTTTCTCAAATATGTATCTTTCTTGGTGGAATTTAAGCCCATCACATTGTCTTTTGGAACAAGGAAACAAGAAAAATATATTACAACATGGAGAAGATGCCATTCCTCTGTTCTTTGCAACATCCCTTTACCTACTTGTAGATTGCTAATACATAACCCTTCTCTTTTGAAAGAAAAAAAATTTTTTTTTTCAGTCTTTCTGAGGGAACACATTTATGAGACCTGTGGTTGCCCTCATTGCTCTCCTGCACACTTTCTTCATTCAGTCCTTTTTTTTTTTTTTTTTTTGATATGTCAAAACCAGATACAGCCTGTCACTGTGATATTAGTAATGCTGATTAGAGCAGAATGATTACTTCATTGGTCTTGCAGGATATACTGCTGTTCATACTTCTGAGTATGACATTTGCCCTCTTTGCAACAGCATAAAGTTACAACTCATGTTCTGCTTAATGTGAACCACAGTAATTTCCAGATTCTTTTTTGCAGAATTAATATCTAGCCAGTGGGCCCTAAGTGTTTGTGTGGTAGGTTTTCCATATTTGCTTTCCTTGCATTGCATCCTGTTGTGTAATTCAAATACTGTCAAAAGTTTCCAATCACATTTATAAGCCAAACCTGCAACCTCATGAAAGAATGAAATCAAGTTTATCTGATGGAGTCTGTTGTCCAGAAAAACATTTTGATTTTGTTTTTTAATTCTTCATAATTAAATGTTTTATCATGTCTTATATCAGTCCAGTTATGTCTAGTCAAAAGGCTTATACATCAGTTAGATCATGTTGTTGCCCTTTCTGACTTTTGAGACAATCCAGTCATCTCAAATTTCCCCAGTGTTCCAAGATATACTGAAAATGAGTTGTCAACAGGCTAATCATGTTCTCAGGTAGATTCTTCAGGATTCTTGGATGAAACTTATCAAGGCATCATGATGGAAAAATGTTTTTCTCTTCTTCGTTCAACATCTTCTAATGGACTGGAAAATACTACATTCACCTTGTATAATACAAGCCTGGAATAAGGTATACATTCAAATTTATCACAGCACAAAGCTGGGAAAGAAGTATATTGAAACAACTTATAATTCAGAATGATTTTGACATCTGAGATCCATTCTGAAAAAGTAGTATGGTATTCAATAGGGACATGTGGAAAGAATTGCATCTTGCCAGGAATAATTAGCTATGCAAAAATAGGATGGGGAATAACTGGCTGTTTACCAGCTCTGTACAAAAAGATCACGTGCTTATTGTGGATGATAAACTGACCATGAGTCAACGGCTTCATGCTGTGGCACAAAAGGCACACATCATATTGGGCAATATGTAAAGGAACTTAGTCTTAAGGACACATAAAGACCTTGTGCTTTAGTCATCTACTCAGATTAGTTACTATCAAAGGTTTCAGACCCTGCAATTCAAGAAATATATTAACAAAGTGGAGAAATCAATGAGACTGACAACAGTCTTGAGTACATGATTTGCTCAGACATATTGAAAGATCTAGAACTATTTAGCTTAAAGAAAAACTGAGGGGAAAATCATAACAAATTGCAAATATGGAAAGAAATGTGTCAGCAAACAGTTTCCCACATTGATGCTGGCTAGGCCAAGAAGTAACATGTAAACTGCACCAAGAAAGATTTAAGTTAAACATTGGGAAGCAGTCACTTGAGCTAAGTACTGTGAAGCACTGAAACAGATTTCTGGGAGAGGTTGCATATTCTTTATCAGGCTAGACAGACATCAGTCAGTAATGACTGACTGATGGTTATGGTCGATCTTACCTTAGGGTAGATGGAAATCTGAAGATGTCTCCAAGATTTCTTCCAACCCTGACTTTGTTTGATGTCATGGTTTGATAAGCATATAATTTTGTTTCCTTCCAAGCTCAGAACCAATATTTATTGAGGCCATGTGGCTTTACTGCATTGTATTAATAGTTTTACTCTCTCCGTCTAGTTATGAACCTATACTACTGCTTCAATTTTTGCTTTGTCATAGCATGTTTATAATCTCAGTTCTATCAGCTGTGTTTATCTTTATAAGGAAAGAAATATGTTTAACTTCCAATTCAGTTTCCAAATTTTCTAGCTTTAGTTTTTAAGAAGCATTGACTGACTATATCATTCTTTCAGAATCTTAACATTTGGCTGAATCTAAACTTGATCAGATACATAGAATCAAAGGTAATCTTATATAATTAACCTGCTGCGGTTGCTCAAATGCTTTATAAATTATTTCTGTTCCTCTGTATCTGTGGAATACTAGTATTGCTACATTAGAAGAGCTTAAGAAATTTTTCCCTGTACCAGGAAGGCATTCAGTAATATCTGTATGACAGAAGTTATGTATATGGTTTTGTATATCCCAATGCTGGGGTTATACCACTTGGGGATCTTTCTATATATGTTTCTTTTTCACAGATTAGGAAAACATCTGCCTTCATTTAATTCTGTGAAATCCTATTGAAACTACTTATGATCCAATTTCAGTATATGCCAGCATACCTCTCCCTCTGAGTCAGGGCTTAAATGAATAAATGCAAGACCTCAGGTTAGTTTTACATTTTTAGATAACTCTGAGAGGTAAAAAAGAAAGTCAAATCAAATTGGAGAATGGCACTTCATCCAGTAGACCTATACCATATGGAGGCTTATCAAGGATCAACACAACGCATAGACTTCAGCATTCTGCCTGAAGCAGCTAAAGTGGGTGCTAGAGGTTCAGGATGAAGTATGACAATAACTTTAGGACCACATGAACAATACTGATAAAAATGCTTAGATAATATTAAGCTCCTCCTGGCCTTCAGTACATAGGGTTCACAAAGCTACTATCCAAATGACCCATTGCTTGGATGGAATCAGAATATAAAGATTTGAGGCTTTGCCTAAAGAGAGCAGGTCAGGAGAGAAAAGAATTTGAGTCATCAGCTACAATACCATTTCCTTCAGTAAAAGATTCACATGTGCAATGAGTCATTTCTGATTGTAGTTCAACAATACTCTCAAATTCTCACTGATGTTAAATGTTCCTGTAGCTGTATCTGTGATATGATCACAGAGTAATGCTTGCTATAATGTTAGATAGCAGTGTGGCACCTCTTATTCATCCAGTTGTTTTTTTTGGCTTTGTTCGGGTTGCAAACTTCATATCTGTGTAATAATACATAAAAAAAACTCTAAATAAAATTGAATACTACAACATAGTCATAGGCAGCCATAAAGCGTATCTGATCAGTCCTCTGATCTTTAAATGAGTCTTCCACTGAACTGTAGTAAGTGTAGTCCTTGTTTTCAGAGAGTGGTGTAGTCTGYTGTTAGTATGTCTGGAAGACTATATGAAACGGAATGACGACTGTGGCCTTAACCTATATTCCTTTGGCATTATGAAATTTTCTATAATGAGAATCTTATATACACTAGAAACCTAGCACATACAAACAAAATAGTCCACGTTTCTTTCCCTGTCAGGGAATGGAAGATAAACCAAAATGCAAACGTTAATCTCATTGCTTAATGTATTCATGGAAAATGACTATTGTTACAATATAAAACAAAAAAGAATGGAGCTGTATAACCTCTTCAGGTTGAGAATTCATTAAATTCTGATGACTTTGACTCATGAAGAGATATATACTGCCAGAGCTGGCAAGGTTGTCTATGCTAGGGGTATGCTCAGCCTAAGTCCACTGAGTCAATTTTGAAGCAGTTGCTAAAACCTGCATTTTATAACATGCAGTTTTAAAGTAAGCCAGAACTATTTTTAGTTTGCTTTAAAATGCTCTGCTTAGGTGATAACTTAAGTGATTCATGGGCCGTTCTGCATTAATTCACAGGGGAAAGTAGATGGCCAAGGGCATAATTTGTCAGCAAACCTGAATCATGCATATCATGCATGCAGGATTCGTGGATCAGGGCCTCTAATTTGAGGTTAATGGGAATAAATTCATACAGAATTACCTGGACACTTACTGCTTTGGTTTTGTACCCTACTGCCAAAGGCTGTAAAGAAGTTTGTTGTACAGAACAGCAGTATTCCAGAACAAGCAGAAGGTTGGACAGCAGAAGGGACAAGAGTGAACAACATGAAGTCCCATAAGGATTATTGCACTAGATGTAGTCCCACATATGAGCAATTTGTCAGCTGAAATTGCAAATAAACATAGAGCAAAGAACTGAGTTTGCTGGTGATTCTGAGAAGCAGTGCGAGAGATCAGATCTTCTCAGAGGGTTATACTTACAACTGTGTTGAAATTAAAAAGCTCAGAGCTTCCACCTAATAAAAAAAACTAGAGTATTTTCAGAAGAGGTTTGATTATCAAACTGTCAAACTCCCCACAGCATCAAAAGCAGGTAATAAATATCATCATCCAGGATGAGTTCATATAAGAAGGATGTAATTTTAGTTTTCATTATGTTGCTTAGATACAGGTCAGGCACAATTTATCACAGATAATTTGTCAGATTAACAATTTTTAGCAAGTAATTATTTGCAAAAATGTTTCCATTCTCTAGCCTGCTTCACAGTTAGTAGAAAACTGATGAGCATATTCTAAAAATGAATATGCAGTGCCTAATCAAAGATAACGTGGCTTTCTTCCACACTAAAGCCAAATCCCAGTGCATAGAAATGCCAAATCTGGAAAAAAGCAAACTGCTGTTTAAGAAAGCCTGGAGTGTGTGAACATCAAGAAGCTAGTGTAGATTGCAGTCAAACTTGCCTATTTTCATTTTTAGCAACATTTCATCCACTTGATGAAGAATTTGCTGAGTAAAGATGAATAAATGTTTCAAGCCTTGACTTTCATTACTTTTCTAGGTATACAGCCTTATTTCTCTACATGGAGATGATGAAATACAAATACAATTGCAAATTCATATGTCTGATCTTTGCCTTTTACTTCCTGATGTAACATTAGCAGTATGAGCAAACTCACATGGTGCCACAGTTCTCTCTGCCTGCCAACCAGCTGTGTCTAAGGCAAGGGAGAAGCTCAAGAGTTCTTAAGCTTTATGCCCTGGATTAAATAAATAAATAAATAAATAAATGTAGGTCTAGATCCAGAGAGAAATTCATAAAACAGAAGCCAGAAAGGTGGCTGCCTGCTAACTAAACTAAAAGACACAAGGTATTTGATAAACCAGAAGAGTTGCAATACTTCATCAAACTTAACTTTCCATAGTTTGAAGCTGCATTTGAAGGAGATCATCCTTAGAGTTCAAGGCATGACAATAACAGAACAAATCTATGCCTTTAACACATTGAGCTATTTGAAATCTTTCTTGCTTAGAAGGGAACAATGAGTGACAGTATTCGTATTGAATACCTTCCTCATTTATTAAGAATTCCTTATTTTCTTAGAAATTTTACTTTTTTTTTTTTAATATTAGCTGTGTAACTGTGTTAACAAGTAGTTCCAGTATATATCATGCTAGTTGTTTTCTCTTTTTGCTTTAAAAATACTAGGAAAAATAAAAGTGTGCCTCCCTTATCTTGTGTAGCTGGAATCTCTCTGCAGATTTTGTGAGATGGAGAGTCTTGAAGACAGTGCAAAGAAATGACTTCAGCTTGGTGTAGTGGAGGGGGGTGAGCCAATGGGAGTACATTACTGTTGAGGTGAACAGAAAACTTTATAGCAGTGAAAAAAAATCCGTGATCAAAACAAAGTCAGTGATCAGAACAAAGTCAAAACAATCAAAGACAGTCCCAGGTTACAGGAGTCTCCAATCAGATAACAGTCATCCGGAAGGGCAAGAGTGGAGGCAGCAGTTGGCCTTTCAGTGTTAAAAGTGGAAGTTGGTAACAAAACTTCTAAAAAATGTCAGAAAAACATGCAAATTTGTGCAGGGGAAATGATTTAGTAATAGAAAGTGTTAACAGAGAGTCACAGAAGCTTTGTAACAAAATGAGAGTTTCAGAAGAGCCTATCAGCGTTTGATTTTTTTTACACGTGCTATTTGCTGAGAAGGCATTGCACAAGAGCACCTAATTCAACTGATAGCCATTTTTTTTAGTATTATTCAGATTCTAAACAAACCAAACAAAAACCTGATAGTTACTCACCAGAGGCAGAAGTACAAAAACACCTTCATTATTCACAATAGCTCTGTCTGTCATGGATTAAAGACTTAATTTGCAAAGTGTACTCTGTTTAAAAAATAAAAGACTTGCTTGAAGGTTATACTCAGGAGTTAATGTTCTTCTTTAAACAAGTAATGCTGGTAGTTATGTGGTTCTGTCTAGGTTCCATATCAATCTTCCTAGGTCTTTCTCCATAACATATTATATTGTGGACCTCCAACTTTGATGGAGTTTCGGGATATTTTGCTTCTATTCCTGTTGTAGGAAGATGGGACATACAATAGTTCCAGCTGACAAATGACATGATAGTGTAATAAAATATGTGTTCCACTAGCATGTAGCACAATAAATATTTTAGTTGGTTCCTTTAATGTTATCCCATATGTTTTCCAGCATAAAAGACATCTTTCAATATGTAAGGGCTATGTGTGAATAAAACTTACAGGAAACAGTGTCTTTCTTGAATTGCTGACCATCTTTTTTAAAAAAAAATATCCAAAGTCAGCTTTGAAATCCCTGGGAATGATTAATATGGCTCTGTGTATTCCCTGTCCATGTAATTTTTCAATGTCTTTTTAGAACAAGGACCTAGGAATATTAGTAAGACTGATCCATTTCTGTGGGTTTCATTTTTATGCAGCTTTCATTAACTAAATATAAAGGAATGTTCATAAAAGCCTTCTAAGCCTTTCAGAAAGCTTTATGACAGAAAGCGTGAACCATGAAATATAAAAAAAGTTCATCAAATTGAAAAAGATACAGTTTTCAGAACATGAAAAAGATTTTACAGAAAACAGGTTATACCTGTGCTAAGATTCTTGTCTTCTTTTCAGTATAATCACTGAAAGTAGTATAGATTATGGTAATGTGCCTTCATTCTTAATGCTAATTGGGACCACTCAAGAATACTTTGAGGAAGAAAAATAATTTTAATACCTAAAAAATATTAAAAACTAGAAGGATGAAGCAGATTAGATATCATGTGTAGGAAATGAACACCCTAATTGCACTAAAGAGAACCCACTTTCCCTGTTGCTTACTTTTTTGCTTAGTGCTGTTATCAGGTGGTATCGCAGCCTGGGGTCTGGCTGAGCCTATACCTTCCTAAGAGAGTCCTAGAAGGTATCTAGATTCTGTTGGAAACTGTTTTGGAATTGCTGTAATGTACTGAATTGAGGCTCTAAAAGAACTGGCACCGAATGCAATTGCAGAGGTTGTAGGATTTGTTGGACAGGCTATGCATGTGCACCCAGGCAAACCCAGAAGGTATACAAGCGTAACAAATATTCAGGCTCTTCTAACACGGATATTACACAAGCATTGACTCTAAACTTACTTAGCAGAGCTGACCTGACAAACAGAAGGGTTGGATAAGTTACACCCTCTTAATAGGGATAGCAGTGATCACATAGTCTCTAGACACACTGACTCCCAAGCTGTCCCTTGGGCTGCTTGGTTTTGCGTCATCTCTGGTGTAGGTCAATGGCTGTAAAGCACATTCAGACCTCAAGGGAGTTTATAGAAAACCCTGATCTCTCATACAGTAGAGATCTCTCTCTTACTATCATCTCCATATCCTTCATGTCATAGTCTTATATGCATAATTTGACTCCTTTTTTCAGCAATAACTCATGTGACTGTCACATCCTTATAAATAATTATAACTTTAATAAATGAAAAGGGTAAGGAGAGACAGAACAATTAAAGAAAATGGGAGTGAGGGAGCATTTGGCTTCAGTGTGCAAATGACATATAATTTCCAAAAACATGAAGAGGAATAGTTATCTTGCCTTTAAGACTAGTTCCTTTATTTAAAAAAAATATTCCTCAAAATTTAATTTGTGGTTTCAGGAGCTAAGTATGGAAAATTGCATAATGCCCTTTTAAACTTTGGTGACTAAGAGTGATCACATTAAATAAATATAGCATGCATGGAGTTTGTTAAAATATGATTTGTTCCATTGCATGGGTTTAAATCTCATCAGTGTTTGGTTAGGCTAAAATACAATATGCATAATATTCAAGTATAAATGTTATATTACTAAGGTATGATCAGGAGATGAGAACCATCGGAAAGCAATGCATCCTATCAAGGTTACTCTGGGAAGAGAGTTAAAGGACTTGTGGTTTGTAAAGTCAAAAAAATTTATATTTGGAATTTCACTCATTACTGTTCAAGTTGTCTCTTATGTTTATAAACAGCATTATTTTCCATTTTCTCTTCAGGTGCTTCATTCCAAATGCCTATGCTGCTCTCTTCACTGCTGCTCTGGTGCCGTTAATGTGCTTGGTAGTGGTTTTTGTGGTGTTCATTCATGCCTACCAGGTGACCCCGCAATGGAAAGCATATGATGATATTTTCAGAGGAAGAACTAATGCTGCAGGTATGATATATAGGCTAACTCCAAGGAAACAAAGTTTTCAGAACTGTACTGAACGTTCTCTCCAATCCAGAATACCCAAACAGAAACCACAGTTCAGTAAATGCCTAGGCATATGTTTAAGATTAAGCATGTTAGTGGTCCGTTTGAAGTCTGTGAAAATACTTTAATGATTAAAGTTATGCATATGTTTAACTGTCATACCAAAGTGGGGATAAGCCATAAATTAAGAAATTAATACCACTGGTTGTGTCTAGTCTAGTAAAAAGAAGAGCACTAAGAGCCAGCACCACCAGGTTTGAGCACTGGCTGATGTTCCCTGCTGTGGTTTTGGCCTGTACCAGAAAGCGCTTTCTCAGGCAGTGCCGAGGCAGGGCTCAGGGCAGCCTGTGCTGCGGCCCTCCCCAGGAAGCAGCGTGGGCTTGCTCACCCTGGCCTGCATGGGGGCGATGATAACGTGTTGCCAGCAGCTGCGCCGTTCTGCTTGGCTCCGGGGCCTGAGCATGGTCCTTGGCCTTTTCCGTTGTGGTATAGATACAGTCAGTGACTGCCTAGTCAGTGAGAGTGCCGGCATGCTGGAGTATTTGGAGTTAATACTTCTGTTTTGAAATTTCCTAGCGCTACTTGTAAGTGAAACGTGCTTGAAAGAAGAACTGTTTCGTGCAAAACAGGAAGTATTTGTCGGTCTGTTCTGTTAGAACAATTTCAAATACAATGATTTTCCTGTAATAAAACTGCAGCAGGGTAGACCAGTGCTGCAATAATAGCTGTAGGTGGAAAGCTTAGAATAATTCTTTTCATGGTGTCTTTGGAAAAAAAATTGTTTATTTATAAACAAGTGCAAGTATGTAGATTTTAGTGGAATTTTATCTATTTTCTCCCTGACTGTGTGAAGCCAGTTAGATTTTATAAACTTTCAAGTGATTCTTGAATCTTTTTTCCCAGTTTTCTTAGAGAAACATCATCTGAACTTAAAAGGAAATGTAGATTATTACAAAAGTCCTTTCAGTAGTCCAGTGCATGTTCAGATTTATAAAGGGAAGCTGTCTTCTTTAGGTTCAAATACTCAAGTTTGCAGTGATAATTGTAGTATGTAGATGGGGACTTCTATGTTTTTTATTTTGAACATTTGGGTTTTAGAAATATATTCTTTTTATGAGAAAATGAAAATAAATACTAAATATATATGATCCAGAAATTTTGTAAAATATGAATTTCTTTCTTAGTGATAGAGTGTCAACTTGCATAAGAGCTATACAAGTTTGGATAAAGTCTGATAAACTTAGCTTGTAAATATGATCCTCAAGACCATGGGGCTTACTTGCACTTTATTCTTTCATTTCTTTCTGGGGATAGAAAAGGGACTTCCTGAAACAATCACAAAGGTGGCTCCTTATTTAGTGTTGAATAATGTAGTTTATTTATTTATAAATAACTTATTTTTAGTATCTCCAAGGAGTCCCTATTCATATGTTGAAGTATAAGGCTTGCCTCAGAGCAGTTAAACCAAAAAAACTTACAGTGTATTGGAACAATATAAGTAAGAAAGTCAGCATGGGAAATGGCAGAAAGTACTAATAGTAGTTTTATCTAGGTGACATAAAGACATGAAATAGTAGGGATGAAACAAAAGCCTATTTGATTTAACATAGGACTTAGGGGATTTTTTTTCCCCAGTGGAGTACAGAAAATGGTGGAGAGAGAATATTGAGGTGTCAGAAGGAATAAAAAATCAAGAAGAGATGTTTTCCATAATAAGTCAGTAACAGCATTGCTTTCTTTAAAAAAATAGGATGTATTTTTTTACTACTCTGGTACCATAATGGCAGATTGGCATTTTGTTACCCTAGACCTTTTGCAAGCACAAATGAAAGTACCTCATGCAGTGAGTGGGTGCCTGGTGAGGCTTGCAGTGTCTGTGGTTTTATAAGGGTTCTCTGTGTACCTATGAGTATGTTTATAGTGCAAGCTCCTAGCTGTGACACTTCAACCACCTCCTGTGTTGTGCAGCGCCAGCGTTTCTCTCAGTTTCCACCAAAAGGTGAAGGACTAAACAGCAGTTGTTTATGTGCAGTGTCTTATTCTGGCTTATCTCTGGTTCTCATCCCCATCTTGAAGAACTCCTTGTCTTGTCACCCACAACAATGACTTCCTACAGGGGAAAAAGCCTTTCCCATTCTCCAGCTGGAAGTTCTATACCCACACTTCCCCACCTTAAGCATGGGTAGGTAATGTAAAAGTGAAAGCGAAGACTGCTTTTGCTTTGCAAAACTGTCTGCTGTACGTAAGTGATCCTCTCTAGAAAGAGGCTAAAATCCCAATCGAATGAAACTGCAAACAATTATGATATATCGAGTACAGAGATATGTAAACACAGAAAAAAATATTTTTGAATATGCTTTCACATATGGTAGTAATTGTGGACACCTATTCTTTAAATTCCAGAGAGCGAAGAGTATCACAGAAAGAAAAAGTAGAATATACGGTCATGTAATTATCATTTATACATAGATAATCATACAGATATCTATTTGCATATGACTGTTTGTAGTAGTTGTGCTTATTCACTTTCTGGGAATCATTCAGTTAGAAGATGCTTAAAATTGCTGCATGATACAGACGACTGGTTGCTCAGTGAATTCTGCAATAATTCATACTTTTTCATGCAAAAAATTGCTCCTGAACAACATGCTCTAGGTGACCCTGCTTGAGCAGGGGGGTTGGACTAGGTGATCTCCAGAAGTTCCTTCCAGCCTCAACCATTCTGTGATTCTGTGATTCACTCAATGTTGTGAGTAAAAAATAAAGTAACTGTTGTCAATAAAAAACAGAGTTAAGTCATTGGCTTGCATATTACCATAAAACAGAAAAAGTAATTGTTTTTGCGGATTTAAAAGAAAAACATTTGTTCTCTGACTTCTCCTAAATTCTTCAGATTATTTCATAGCTTGTAGCAAAAGCTTGAGTAATGCCACTTAAACTATAGTTGGTTAATCTCCTGAAATTCTAAATTTGTGATATCTGCTTGAGGAGAGCTTTTACTAACTTTAACAGGAGTTTAATAGGAATAGAAACAGTAAAGTTTATCCTCAGATATAGTATATACTGTTATTTTCAAAGAAATTAGATACACAGGTGGCTATGCTAAAAAACAAGTCAAAATATTGTAATTACTCTTTTTTCTGCTATTGTTGGAAGATTCAAAAGCTTACCATGCAAAGCAGTTCTGTCTTGAACAATGCGTTCTTATACAGCTACTAGAAAAAGTTCTGTCTTCTACAGTGAAAACATTTTCCTGGATTTAAGTAGCAGTACTATGTGTTACTATTTTGTGCTCTCCGTAGGAGTAGAGTTTGTTATCCATACTAAAGGGGAATCCCACATATTTTTGTTACTAAGAATGGGATAACAATGTTGGGTTTCATCATACGCATCTAAGAGAAAAATTTTGCCCTTTGGAGGACCTGTTTGCACATGGATAAATAGTTTTGTAAAAAATGTCTTCATTCTTAGAAGGGTATCATTGATTTTTTTCATGTGTTTTATACTCAAACATTCATTTGTTTGTTCTAGCTCCTTGTCTCATGCAGATACTCTTCCCAGTCCTCTAGGCATTTCTCCTAGGCATTCTTGAGTAGAGAGTCACATCTCTCATACCCTACTGTAGTCGTTTCCAGGCTTTGAAGAAAACGTCACGGCCCAAGGGCAGCTAGCCCAGCACAGAGCTACTCTTGGTAATTGTTGTCAATTGCTCATTTGTTTTGGCAGTGGCCTGGGATCTGCCCACAGAACTTACCATACTTTCTTCTTATGCCTGGGCTATCACTGTAAAAGCATATAATTATAAAATGAGCTTGTAGTTGAGAATAAACAGAAATAAATAGAATTTGCTAACTTCTAATTTGGTCAACATGCAATTTACACACTTCTCACTATCCCATCTGGGACACCAAGTAGGTGATTTTTTCGTCTCTTGTAACTGTTGTATAGTATCACTGTGGTGTTTTACACAGTGATAACGCTTGCCTAGGTCAGGGAGTTTTCTTCAATGCTAGAAGACTGGAAGAAAGGGCTATGGCAGAGTCAAGAATGAATTATCTTTTAGAGCAGACAGCTCTTCTTCCTCAAATGTGAGTGTTGGAACATGGTGTGAAGGTTGATTTTCAAAGGATGTCATAGCTAACTCAACTATACTCTTTCAAAGATATGCATTTAGTTTACTAGAAAAGAGAATTCAGTTTGAACTGATTCAGTTTGCCAGCCCTTCAGCAAACATGTTCTATTGACTGATTATTTTTCTACATATAGAAACTAACTTCTCAAAAGCTAGCCTTGAGAGGAGCCAAATGAAAAGTGTGCATTAGATAAGCAACCTTTGGGTGAACGAATATTTAAGTTTGCAGCAAGAAAGACTGTTTCTGAAGGAAATCAGGTGATCTAAAAACTGGATTGTATGTATTTAGCTGTACTAGCAAAAGGTTGAAATAGGGATAGATTGGAGATGATTTTTTTTCTTGATAGTCCTGACACTCAAATGTGGAAACTGGAAATGACAAAGACAGCAGTCCAATATTCATTGTTTGATTTTCAAACTGTTTGCTAACCTTTTATAATTTCATGAAACAATTTGAAAGTATAAAGTAAAAATTTGAACTGAAAAATCACCTGCATTTTTTTCTGGTAACACCTTTGTTATAGGTGGCCTCATTTCATTGAACAACATGTAGTGGCATAATTTTCATGCCTTAGGCATAAATATGCAGTAGAATTTACCTGATTCAGATACTATCATTGTAAATGTGCCAAAATTGATTTAAAGATTAGGAAGTTAAGTTGCCAAAATAGAACTTCATTAAGTGTGCCTTAGATATTCAGCTGTAAAATTTTAACTACCTTTTTGTGCCTTCCTTCATATAAATTTCTTTATTAAATTCATTGCTTTAGCAATATGCAATGCCAGACCATGAAAGGTCATCCTATATCTGCTACCAGCTGATCTTCTCAACAAACAAGCCATCTGAAATGCAAGTTTAGAACATTCCAGCTGTGGCACTCAGGAAATGGTGCTGAGGACAGGGCTTTTTATTCTAAATGAGAGGATATATGAGATAAATGAAAGCGCAGCTAACAGAGGCAGCGAACAGACGCAGCAGTTTGCGCAGCAGTGGTTGGGCTCTGACTAGAACTTGAGGATCTTGTGGAAGTTGTGGGCTTTCTGAGGACCCCCGAGGACCTAGAAGGTGATCGCTGTGAACAGGAAAGGGGAAGCTAGGCAAGGACAACTGCAGGAGGCCTTGACTTCTCCTGGGAAAAGCTCGTGGGAAAAGCTCCAGCTAGGAGTGGCTGCTGCTAACGAGCTCTCTGGGTTGCCCCTGACCAGAGGGGGTTGGGGCCTTTGATCCCAGTGGCCCTTGATTGGGCGGTCAAGCACCCTGTGAGTCAGTGCTAGGGAGAGGCCTATATAAGAGCCAGGCCTAGAGCGCAGCTCCYAGAGYGCAGCTAACAGACGCAGCAGTTTGCGCAGCAGTTTGCGCAGAAGGGCGCGCGAAGGGACGTGCGAAGGGACCTTTGTTTCTGATCCCTGTGGTGTACGCTTCCTCAAGTATGGTCGTGACACGCCGCACAGCGCGTTCCCCAGCGGCTGTTGGAGATGCTGTGTCAGAGGCTTGGACCCAGACCGACCCTCTGACAGCAGATGCAGCTCTACAGGTCTCAGGCTGCAGGGAGTGCTTGGGGCCTCTCCGGGAGGCCTGGGCTGGCAGTCAGTTCTCCTGCAGGAGGTGTGCTGCTGTTGACGAGTTGTGTCGTCAGGTAAGGGAGTTACGGGAGGAGGTCAGTAGGCTGCGCAGCATCCGAGAAGCAGAGCAGGAGATAGAGAGGGTATTCTCGGAGACTGTGCAGCTCCAGGAGTCCCAGCCCCCCGCAGCAGTGGAGTTGCCAGAGGGCTCTGTGCCGTGTGACACGGTACATCATAACATCACAGAAGAAGGCTGGAAACTGGTCACTGCTCGTGGGAGGAGAAAGGCTCCTACTCCTCCTGAAGACCTGAAGCTGAAGAACAGGTTTAGTGCCCTCCAGGATGAGGAGGAGATGGGCATGGCTGCCAGGGAAGTACCTGGGACAACAGACCCTGTGCCCTGCCGGAACACCCGGAAAAAGCGGCGGGTGATTGTTGTGGGGCACTCCCTGCTGCAGGGGACGGAGGCATCTATCTGCCAACCTGACCTCTTGTCTAGAGAGGTTTGTGGCCTGCCGGGTGCTCGTGTGAGAGATGTCATGCAAAGACTGCCAAGGCTTGTCCATGCTTTGGACTATTACCCACTGCTGCTCTTTCATGTGGGCGCCAATGACACCAAGGGCAAACTGGAGACCATCAAGCAGGATTTCAGAGCTCTGGGGATGGTGGTCAAGGGTCTGGGAGCCCAGG